>NC_090988.1:103575833-103905000 GCF_041146395.1 Eulemur rufifrons
TGAGCCCCCACCCACACCCCGCCACTGCCACCCCCAGGCTCCTGTGGAACAACCCACGTCTTTCTGGTTCTAGGAAGAGTGCTGTCCGCACATCCCAGGGCCCTGTGTCTGTCTCCTTACAGTTGACCCCTGAACGTGACATCTCAGAATGAGGTGCTCCCGAAACTTGTTTTAAAATAGTTTTGAACGTACAGAAACACTGTAGAACAGTGCAAAGGGTTCCAAGGCCCCTTCACCAGACGCCATCAGGCACGACTGCCACCTCACCATTGTTCATTCTCTCTCTCTCTCTCTCTCTCCCCCCCCCACGTGCGCGCGCGCGCGCGCTCTCTCTCTCTCTCTCTCTCTCTCTCTCCAACTGTTACTTCCTGAGCTACTGGGGAGTTGCAGACACAAGGCCCTCTGTGCACTGCCGCGTCAGCGTGTCTTTCTCGAGAGGGCAGACGTTCTCCCAAACACGCAGTGCCACCGTCCAAGTCAGGACACTACACCAACGCAGCACACGCCCGTGCCGCAGGCCTCATTCCAATTTCACCAACTGTCCTGACGGTGTCCTTTGCGGCAGGGAGATCCTTCCTGTCCGGGGTCATTGTGGGCTGTTTGCATTTCTCTGATTACGAGTGAGGTTAAACAGGCCATCTCGGTTGCTCTTGTTTTCTGTTTTGCAATTGCTGTTAAGTCCTTGACCACTTAGTTTGGCCACTCGGTGCGCCCATGAGGTCACTCGAGTCCTTCCCGTCAGGCCTGGTCCCTGGGCCACCTCACCCCACAGCGGCCCTGTGCCACTTCCTTTCCCCGTCTAGGGACTCTGTCTCGTAGGGCCAGTGCCCCGACCTTCAAAGGACTCAGAACTCAGAGCCTTTCCCTGGGGCTTTGGGCCACACAGAGACACTGGCTGGTGTGTTCCAGTGACTTGGCACCCATGCTGCCCAGGGACGGGGTGCCTGGGGTGCTCATGGGATGCAGCTCAGGGGCAGGGTCCAGGCTTCAGGCCCAAGGGGGCCCCACCCATGCCAGCCTGCTCGCTCGTCCAAGCTGACACCTGCAGCCCAGTGGCCCCACGGGCTTCAGGGACAGCCTGTGCTGCCCTGCCGCTCGGTGCCCCTTCCACGCCCTGCTTCATTTGGGCTGGGCTGCAGATGTGGGGCGTGTGGCCGTGAGGGGCCCTGCAGAATCAGGCCCATCAGTGGCCCCTGGAGCAGCCCATGGAGCCACCCAGTCCCTGCTGTACTGCCCTGCTGTGGAGAGAGGCTTCTCCCCAGACTGGCCCTCGAGCAACAGGGGCCAAGGGGCACTGACGCCTGGGGAGGGTGTGAATGAACCCCCCTTCCCGCTGCGGCCCACAGGGGTGCACCTGCCCAACCTGAACCAGCTGAAGCTGAGCGGCAGCCGCCTGGGCTCCCTCAGGTGAGTGCTCCAGGTGGGGTGAAGGGGAGTGCTCCGCGTGTGGGGTGAGGGTCCCTAGGGCCTAGAGAGCTCCATGGCATCCTGCTGGCTGCCCCTCGGGGAGTCTGGCCTGACCCACCTGACCCTGTGGAGGGCGGGTGGGACGTTCAGGCAGGCGTGGATTCCCTCCCGGGTATGGGGGGTGTCTCGCTGGGGCAGGCTCCCTCCTGGGTGGGTCTTTGTTGAGAGGATGAGGTCCTGGGCCAGCCTGGCCCTTGGGGCGTCCTGACCTGGTGTCCTGAGGTCTCTGGCTTCCGCCCTAAGGCCTCCCCACCCCCAAGCAGCCTGACTCGGCACCTGCAGCTCTTGTCGGCCCTTCAGTGGGAGGCACCTGCTGCAGGTAACGTGCATCACCCAGAGGTGGGGTCAGGGTCAGGCCACCAGGTTGTGTGGCCGACGAGACTGAAAGGGGCTACTGACCTCTGGCAAAGAGACCCCAACCGGGGAGGGGTCTCTGGTGGACACTCCAAAACCAGCCAAGGCTCAGGGGACTCCTGGCGTCCCTGCACCTCTCACTGCAGCCCAGGAAAGCTGGGGGCCGGGCAGGTGCCCCCCGGCGAGAGGAACAGGTGGGCACCCCCTCCAGGCTGAACCTCCCTATGCAACCAAGGCCAACCCCGGACGCCGCGTAAAACTCGAGTCCCCTGAAACGGATTCGCTGCTGAGAAGGTTCGGTGCTGTCGTGCCAGGTCATCTTAATAGTTAACTTAAGAGACAACGGTCAACACTGAAGCGGGTTAATGGTTTTTTTTTTCTCTCACCGGACTGGAAAGAACAAAGCTGAAGGACGACCAGACTTTGTTGTGGGGCTTGAGCAAA
Organism: Eulemur rufifrons; assembly: GCF_041146395.1. Lineage (NCBI taxonomy): Eukaryota > Metazoa > Chordata > Mammalia > Primates > Lemuridae > Eulemur > Eulemur rufifrons. The sequence goes on from NC_090988.1 coordinate 103,578,099, forward strand.
GTGGGTTTCATGAAAACACTGATGATTTTCTGTAGCCCAGGCCTGGCAGTGTAAGGCAGAGGAAGTCGGGTCAAAATTCTAGCAAGTTCCCCAGCTGTTTGAATTGGGCTCCACGTGCCGTATCCGGTTATTTCCAGGTGAGGATGAGGGTATTCGTCAAGCAACCTCACCTTAAATGTTCTCGCGATTTTCCTTATTTATGCTTCTGTTTATCCAACAAACATCACGAGGATTTCATAAAACTGAAGATCTGAAAGTAAAGACCATGGGGGATGCGCTGGCCCCGGGGCGGCCACAGGACCAGCACAGAGAAGGTGCACCCTGTGGACACACGGTGACACGAGACGTTCTACCAGAGGGGGCTGCGCTTTCTTTAACTTCACCAAGGAGAGAAACTTCCATTGTTAAGGCCAACAAATTAGCCCAGAGAACAAGAAAAGTATATAAAAAGCACATAAATTAAGACTTAAAATATAGAAGAGAAGTAATTATAAAAATAAGAAATAGGATGCACTATTTATAACAAAACAAAATACTTCCAGGGGAAAATGATTAGATCATAAATTTTAGGAAAGCATATTCAGTGTTTAGTAACTGACAGCAAAAGACGTAAAGAATTTTTAAGTTCTTTCTGTTATTGAATCCTGAAATTTGGGCAAATGATGTTTACAAACCTCCGTGGGTTGAAAATGAACAAAAATTTGTCAAAGGAAACTATCTAATTAAATAGGACAATCCAATACAACTTGGCTTATCACAGAGCTATTAAATATATTAAAATCTCAGGCACTATCATGAAGGCTGCGAGATCATTTTGACGTGGTGGCTGTCAGGGCATCAGAAGCCGAGAACTGGGCCCCTGAAGACATCACTGATGTGAAGAGAAACGTCCTAGCCCGTGGGCTGGAGTTGCCCAGCGGCCCCTGGCTCAGCGGGAGAAGGTGCCAAGGGTCAGAGTGCATGCCAGGGTGAGAGATCCTCCGTCCCCTCGGGCCAGGCCTCCAGCGCAGAAAATCACTCTAATTTGGCAACCGTTCACATAATTGAATGGGCAAGTCCCGTACAACTTAACTGCCTGCATTTCTCTCGTTACCAAGGATGTCGAGCCTCTTACCGTACAGCCTGTGCTCATTTTTCGGGGGATCCTGTCCTTTCTGATTTCCAGGAGTTCTTCGTATATATTCTGGGTGCCTTTTAGACGTTGCGAGACTCTCCGCTCAGTCTCCTCCTGTCCAGTGTCCTTCACCTAAACAGACCCTTCGTTTCAGTCTCAGTCCGTCAGTGCCCGCTGACCCTTTGTGTGTTTAGGAAGCCGGTCCACACCCCCAGGCCACGGGGATATTCTCCCTTTTCTTCTGTTTGCTTTACGGCGTCACTTCTGACCTGTCAGGCCTCCAGCCCAACCTACCTGCAAAGTCACCTTTGATTGGCGCACGAGGGTGGGACCTGGGTTTACTTTCCGCCACGCAGTGACCGAGCCTGCCGTCACTTCCCCACCAACGAGGGTCCGGTCTCTGGCTCGCCAGGCCCCCGCGTGCCTGTGGATGTGTGCACGAGCCCCCTCCCCGCGGCAGGTCCTCCCCGCACCAGCCCTGTCACGCGTGTTCGTATCTGATTCCCTCGTACTCACCGTCCTCTTCCCAAACTGACCTGGCTGTTTTTGAACACGTCCATGTTTTCCTGCACTGGAGTTTTTACAATGGTTTGTTGGGTTTTATTTTTTATTTTATTTTTTTAGTGACAGGGTCTCACTCTGTGGCCCTGGCTGGAGTGCAGGGGCATCATCACAGCTCACTGCGGCCTCAAACTCCGAGGCTCAAGCCATCCTCCTGCCTCAGCCTCCCGAGTAGCTGGGACTGCAGGCACGCGCCGCCACACCTGGCTCTCAAGTTGTCTTTTAAGGACAAAAAAAGTGAAGCTCTCCTCAGACTTCACAGAAACGCTGGGCGGGAGAAGACAGTAAACAATGCCTGCGCAGCCAGGCGGGAGTGAGGCTGAACCAAGAACTTCCCACCCGGCCGGACGGCTGCCTAAGCGCAGAGTGAGCCAGAGACGAAGGGGTTTCCTTTAGCCGCTCTGGGAGAAATCGCTGCACGTCAATTCCAGGCAATCAAGAGGTGGCCGGAAAAGCCATGTAAGGCCGCAGACTGGGGTAAACATGGAATCTGCGTATCGGAAGGACCGACCGAAGCAGAGGTGGGGATGAGGCTGGAATGAAACATAAAACCTCAACGGACGGGCTGCTGAGCGGACGGGACAGGAGCCGAGGGGTTCTCGGGATGGACGTGAGCCAGTGACCCAGCCCTGGAGAGACCTGTGGCTGCTCGTGGAAAGCCTGAAGCTGCGCGTGTTTTCACAAGGGGGCAGCCAGGGGACAAGCGTGGCGGCATCTGACAGACGGGCAGCCCGCACAGCAAGCACAGGCCCCCGGCGTGGCAGTGCACGTTGTGTGCTCCAGGGACCCGCGGAGGTCGGTGTGGCTGCAGTGGGGTCACACAGGAGAGACACGGCGGGCCCAGCAGGATCAACACGTCCCTGCACGCGGGGATGTCAAGCCGCCCAGATCCACCGCCAGCTCCAGCTACTGGCCCGGCCAAACCAGCCAGCTCACTGCCTGACCCGCCCCCCTGAAGCCCCTCCACGCCAGTGTCCCCGTGGCTCAGGCTTCCAGGCTGTCAGATGCTCAGTCCCAAGCGGATCGCCCAGCACACCGTCCACAGCACAGTGACAGACGCTGTGACGCCTGCAGAGCCAGAGGGCGGCTCCCAGGCCAGGCCCTGGGGGGCAGGGGGGCAAAGGTGGAGGGCATTGTCCCCGTGCCAGAGGCCAGGAGGCACAGCGAGGAGGAAAAGGCAGAGAGCCCTTCTCAGCCTAGAGGCCACCGTGGGAGCTGCACCTGGAGGCAGCTGCGTGCGGGTGTGGCTGGGCTCAGGGCTTGGCAGAGGACCTCCCCCCAGCCCCACACTGACCACCACACCCTGCCTTCTGCAGAGACCTGGGCACTGCTCTGGGCCGCCTGCAGGTGCTGTGGCTGGCTCGCTGCGGCCTGAATGACCTGGATGGCATCGGCTCCTTCCCAGCACTGAAGGTGGGTCTGGGCGCCCTGGGCTGGGGGGCTGGGCCAGGCTGGGCCCGGGCTGAGAGGCCCTCGCTGCCCAGGAACTCTACGTCTCCTACAACAACATCTCCGACCTAAGCCCGCTGTGCCTGCTGGAGCAGCTGGAGGTGCTGGACCTGGAGGGCAACAGTGTGGAGGACCTGGGGCAGGTGCGCTACCTGCAGCTGTGCCCACGGCTGGCCACGCTCACCCTGGAGGGGAACCTGGTGTGCCTGCGGCCGGCCCCTGACCCCTCCAACAAGGTGTGTGTTCTGAGCACCCAGCCAGCAGGCGCACAGGAGGATGGGGAGACACCTGTGGCTCTGGCCCCTGGGGCCTCCCACGGGCCAGGGACCTCTGTGCCCACCTGTGCCCTGTGGCTTGTTCACCGTGAGTTCCTCCCTTTCTGTCTTTGGATGTCTGACTGCCAGCACATCCTCCCGGGCCAGCCCACCGCCCCCCACGGGGCTGCATGCCCACATGCCACGTCCCTCTGCCCATGTGTGCACCCCGTGAGGTCCACACACGTGCCACGTGCAACCCACAGAATCACGTACACATGTGCACACACATACAGACATGCCTGTGAATGCCCTGTCCAAAACCACCTCCAGCCCCTGCAGGCCTGTGCACACCCTACGCGGGAATGCACTCACATGCAGCATCACAGGCCCGCGCGTGCCCTGCTCGGAGCTGGCACACAGGCACACTGCAGCACACGGACCCACACACCCTGCACAGGCCTCCCCCTGCCCTCCTCCATGGTGGGCCTGGGGGAGGGAGCCCCGGGCATGCCATCCCTTACCCTCCACTCTGCAGGCGCCCAGGGACTATGACTACAGGGCAGAGGTGAAGAAGCTTGTGCCCCAGCTGCAGGTGCTAGACGAGGTGCCAGCCACGCGCCCAGGCCGGCCCGCCACCCTGACGCTGACCCAGGACTGGCTCGTGGTGAAGGAGGCCATCCAGAAGGGCAGCGTCCTCCCCTGGCTGGGTAGGCCGGCAGCTCCCGCTGAGCCCGCCCACCCCCACCCCACTGCAGAGGAAGTCTCCACCCAGCCCCCAGGGAGAGATCACCACCCCAACCCCCAGGCCTTCCAGAGGTGAGGGGGCCACATCTCTCACTGGTCTCCTGCCCTAACCCATGGTCTGCAAAGCTGTGCCCATCACCCCCAGGCCAGGACACTGTCCCTGTAAGCAGCACCCAGTGGGTAAGGAGGCTCTGAACACGAGGGTCACTCTGGAAGGAAGGGATGTCACAGGCCAGCCTTGGGGCACACAGCTTGGGTGTCCAGACCCTGGTCTGTGGACAGTCTGGGGTGGGATTGGTGACCTCTGATTCTGACCCTCCGGCAGATTGTCTCCACGGAGCCCCCATGCAGAGACTCGACCCCGAGCTGTCCCTGCCTGAGACCCAGCCCCGAGCCCCCAGGCCCTGTCCCTTCTCCCTGCTGGTCCCTGGGGGCCCCTTGCCTCAAGGCCTGCTTCCTGAGGACCCAGCCCCGGCAGACAACGCCAGCAATCTCACTCATGGTAACTGACACCCCCCCCCCGCCTGAAGCTGACCCTGTAGCCCCTTGACCCCGACCCAGGCCCAGCCACACCGTCTTCCTCAGGTGCTGGCCAGGTCCTCTGTGGGAACCCCACCAAAGGCCTGCGGGAGCGTAGGCACCAGTGCCAGGTATGCCCTCCCCGCCACCTCCCGAAGTAGGCCGGGGCTCCAGCCCCCGTAGCAGGCCAGGGCCCAGGGCGCCTGCCCTGACAGTGTCTGCCGTGTAGCCATTCCCGGGTTGGGGTTTCCAAGCCTTCCCTCTTCCTCCTCAGGCCTGGGTGCCCCCGGAGCAGCTGCCCCCACGCAGGCCAGGAGATCTGGCCACTAGCACCTCTACCTTAGGGCCTGACCCTGCAGACAGCTGTGACCTTCTGGACTTGGCCAGGCTTCGGGCCTGGCGGGAGCTGGGCCTAGGGTGGGTGCCCCTGCTCCCCCTGCCCTGTGTGTCCTGTCTGGTGTCGGGGGATTGGGACTAGGGGTGCCTTGGCTGAGCTATCACTGGTCCCCAGGATGGCCAGAGGAGTTGGTCGTGGGAGCCTAAGGCTGGTGGGCCCTCCTAGGGTCCCCCCCTCATATGGGATTTGTTCCAAGAAGGGTCAGAGCTGCAGCTTCTCCTCCCCCCACCCTGACCCCTCCCCTGTAGGCACCTGGGGTCCCAGCAGGAAGGGGCCACAGCCCCCTGGGGCCCGCGAAGGGCCCCTGAAGAGCAAGACGACCAGGCTGAGGCCAAGACTCCCCGCAGCCCCCAGAGCCTGGCCTCAGGTACTGAGCCTGCCTGCCCAACCCCAGTGCCTGAGAGGGCCCCCACGTCCCTCTGCAATGCCGGGCCCCCACCTCAGACCAGGAGGGGTCAGCCCGGCCCCCCTTCCTCAGCTGGCTCCGGGAGGGGCTGACAGAAAGGTGCTCTCCTGGGGGTCGGGAGCTCACAACCTGGGAAGGCAATCCCAGGTCTCCCCTCCCCGAGCCATGGGACCTCGAGACCACCTGGGCTGGACACCAGAGAGACAGGGCATTCCAGAAAAGGGAACAAGCCAGGTGTGTGAGCAAGCCAGGGCCAGGGTGCCGGCAAGCAGGATGTGCCTGCTGGGCAGTTCTCAGGGGCAGGCACCAGGCCTCAGGTGGAGGGAGGCCGCCAGGTCCACTTTAGACCAAGGAGGGAGGGCACCTCCCCCTCACCTGAAGACAGGACCTGTCTGGGCTTGGGGATATAGGACTAAGCAGGCAGGGCCCTCTCTGGAGGACGTTGGCTCAAGACTGAACACAGCTGCAAGGCAGAGAGGGCCCTCGCCCGGCCTGGTGGGCAAGCCTGGGGGCGGGCAGCAGCAGCACCAGCAGGGCCGCCAGAGGCAGGACAGACAGGATACGGCAGGCCGAGCCCCTGCCCTTCCACGTGCTGGCCAGTATCTGGGGAGGGGGCAGAGAGAGGAGTGGGCCCTCAGAGGGTCCAGAGGGCGTAGCGCTGGCTGTCTAGTGGACAAGGGCTGCAGGGGCTGAGGGTGGGCAGGCAGGGCAGCTGCAGCAGGGCAGCCAGGAGGAGGAGTGGCCAGAGTGATGAGGCTCAGGTGGGCGCTGGAGGGCCAGGGCCAGTTGCCCTACGCTGGTGGAGCCTCGCTCTCTACCAGAGGTTTAGGAACTGGCCAGGGGCCACCAGCCTGTGAGCAGGCCCTCAGGGACAGGACCCAGGTGACCCAAAGCCAGAGCCCAGGCCTTGTGGCCTCTTTGCCTGGTCCAGAAGTGGGCTGAGGTTAGGGAGCCACAGTGGACCCTGCAGCCCTTTCTGCCTGCTGCGCCACCTCCCCAGGCTGCAGACCCCCTCCACCTGGCAAGTCCTTTGTCTGGCAGCCTTTAGGACATGCTGTCCCTTTCTTTGCTTTCTAGAGCATTCCAGAACCTTGAGCTTCCACCTGACTCCTTCTCCACCCAAATGCCCAATGCCACCTGATTCAGGTAGCAGCTCCCCCTGGAGGTCTGCAGACCTGTTCCGGGGGCGTCAGCTCAGAGCCCTGGACAGCCTGGGGCCTGGCCTGGGCCATGGGGTAGCTGCAGTGACTGCCCTGAGAGCCCTGGAGGTGGCCTCAGGCCTGAGCCCTGGAGCCCAGGGATGTCCAGGCCCAAAGCCAGGACCGGATCCAGCAGTAAGACCTCCAGGCCTCCAGTGCCAGCGGCACCTGAACCCTATTACTCAATCCCACCCTTAACGTGCACCCCACCCTCACTGCCAAGCTTGCCTGGACTGGAGCCAAGGAGCCCCCCATGTGGTCCTGTGGCCCCAAAGGGACTCTGGCCTCACAGACCAGAGCATCTGGGCTGCTGTGCTGGGGCATAGGAGGTGGGCCTGAGCCAGGCCCTGGAGAGAACCCCAGCGGACCACAGAGCCCAGAGCCCAGGTTAGGGCCCAGGCTTGGCTTTAGCCCGGGTAGGGAGGGTCCAATCCCCACCCTTCCACGGGGCCAGGATTTCCCAGGAGGACTGGCCCGGGGCCAGGCCTGAGATCTCCCCTGCTGGGGCTGGGAGTCCATCCTCTGCTTTAGGGCCCTCCAGTTGCCTCTGGGTCCGAGGTGCTTGCCTTAGACCACCCGGGTGCAGCCAGGACTCGGTCCTTAGAGGATTTGTGGGGTTCCCATGCAGGGATGGGGCGGACAGAAACCAAGCGAATCATTTCCGACTCTCAGGTGTGCTTAAGTGCGGTTTACTTTGTGGGCAACGTTGGTTCAATAAAGCTTGCAGCTAGCGCTGCCCGCCCAGCCCGCGCCTCCCGCGCCTCCCGCGCCTCCCGCGCGCCTAGGCCCGCCGGCACTTGTCCGCGGTGACCGGCGGGCAGCTTAGGAAGCGGAAGCCGTATCTGCTCTCGGCCGTAGTCTGCACGGACAGCACCACCATCGGGCAGCCGGGGTCCACTCTCTTCCGGCACACCTAGGGGCGGGGCCTGAGAGCGCGCGGGGCAGGGGAGCCGGGAGGGGCGGGAGGGGGCAGGGCGAAGACCCCAGGTGGGTGGGGAGGGGCACCCCGTAGCCCGCACCCCCGCGCGCTCACTCACCCGGACGTTGGTCTCCTTCCGGACCTGGCGGTCCTCGAGGCCCGGCCCGTCCTCTGCGCGGGGCAGTGGTGGGGTGGGTCAGTCCTGCCCGCGCCAACCCCCGGGCCCGCGCCTCCCTCCGCGTCTCCGCGCTCACCCGGGATGGCAGGCAGCTGCTTCGGAGTGCGGGGCTCTGCGCCCTCGGGTGGTGCCGGTACCTTCCGCGGGGGGAAGAACTTGCGGGCGCTCAGAAGTGGCAAGGTGCCCCATGTCCTGCTGGGGCGAGGGCGTCATGAGGGCTGCAGCCAGCCCACGAAAGGCGGTCCTGGCAATACCGGGCATGGGGAGGGGAGGGCCGGAGGGGCGTCCTGGACAACTGGGGCGCGGGCACCGGCAGGGGCGGGACCTGGGGGGGAGATGGTGGTCCTGGACAGCATGGAGCCAGGTCAGCGGTCCTGGCGGAGGGAGGCCTAGTGAGGGAGTCCGGGACGGTTTTTGCTGGGGCGGGGCCTGGAGAGGAGGAGGGGACCGAGGGACCCGGGGTCCCCACCCTGGCCTTCGGCGACCGCCTCGGGCCCCCCGCACCCGGGCCTTTCGCGGGGGTCGAGGCCGGCGCGGCTGCTCGCAGGTATCGGAGAGCGGGAAGCAGTCGATGGACAGGTCGGTGTTGTCAGCAAAGGTCTCTGAGACTGGGGCCACGCAGCGCGGAACCTGGTACTCACTGAGGATCTGCAAGGGCGCGTGGGTCGCCCTCACCGCCCAGGCTACCCAGCCACCCCCCCCAGGTGGGCCTGCACTGACCTCGCCCCCGGGGCTCAGGAGGAGCGTCAGGCGGCAGCTGTCCCCACGGAAGTGCACGGACTGGTGGCCCGAGGACAGGCGTGGCTGATGCCTGGCGCTGCCAGGACCCTCGCCCCAAACCTGGAATGGCGCGGGGTGGCGGGTGAGCGGCGCCCGGGCTGGCAGGCGGGCCGCGCCGGCTGGGGGAGCGGGGCGCACCGTGATGTGGTGCCGAGGCGCCAGCAGTGTGCAGGGCGGGAAGCGGTAAGTGCACACCGGGAAGTCGCGCACCAGCTGCTTCAGCACCAAGCCGCCCAGGTCGGCCGTGTCCTCCGAAGACTGATTGAGGATGCGAACGAACTTCTCTCGGTGGCTCACCTCCACGATCTTCAGGCGGCAGCCGGTCAGGCTGGGGCAGGGAGGGGAGCGCTGTGCCGAGATGCGCGGTCCACACCCCCGAACAGCTGACGCTTCTGGCCCGCTATGAAGACCAGGCTGGGGTCGCCCCCTCACCTTGGTCTAGGCCGGAAACGCTGCTGGTCGGGGTCTGAGCTGGGCTCGCGCGCCAAGACAGTCTTACTAGGCTGGTCAGAGTGGGTTTTCTGCAAATCTAGGGAGAGGAGTCCTTTAGGAGAGGGGATCCCCATATGGTACGTGCAATGGGGATGTCCCACATGAGGCCAGAGCAGACCTGCAACCCCTGCGGGTCATCCTGGGAAGGGAGCAGGACCACGGGTCAGATCCCGGGCAGAGGGGTGGCTGGACCCCACCAGCCGAAGAACAGTTCTACAGGACTCTGGGCGGAGACCCTGAGGGTGGGCGAAGGGTAACAGGGGAGACCTGCTTTACTCCACCTTCCTGCCCCAAGGACAAGTCTCTGCTGAAGTTCCTCAGATGAGCCTGGCTCTGCTCAGAAGCAAAGCTCCTCGACCGGGGTGGGTGCCCTGTGACCTTCTGCACACGGAAAGGCACGCCCAACTGGCCGCTGCTGGAGTCCGAGTCTGCACCCCCTGAGCTGCTGGTGCCCATGCAGGGCAGGGTGCTCCACTCGACGCTCTTGTGGCACCCCTCCATGCGCTTGCTAGGGGACTCCAAGCCCCATGTGTCCAGCAGTGGGGGTGACAGGGGCTGCCTGTGGGCCATGATCTGCTGGCTGGCTGCTCCTGCTCCCAGCCCCTAGCCCTGCCCCCGCCAGCCTCCCCAGGGCAGTGGGGCACCCTGGCTTGTGCCCAGACCCCTTTCCCTGCATCCCTAACCCATTTTACAGATCAGAGAACCGAGGCTTGGGTGGTTTAAGTGACTTGTCTAGGGAAAACTTGGACGTGGTCTACATCTGCCAAGGCAAGCCCTCCCTTCCCCTGGCCCCTAGGGAGTCCCTGCCCAGTGCAGTTACTTGTGCCCTGAGGTGGATTCCATGTTGGTGAAGAGGTTGGGGTACCGATGGGCAATGCTGTTCCAGTCCACATCCTCCAGCCGGAAACTCTGGCCGGGAAATAACAGGCACGTGGCGCTCCCCTCCTGCAGGGCTCCAGAGCCCTGACCACACTGGTGGAAGACCTAGCTCACCTCCCCGGCAGGGGGGGTCTGGTCATCAGAGAAGTCACTGGGGTCCATCAGGGTCTCTGCCGTCACCACCTGCAAGAGCGGACTGGAGGCCAGTGGGCAGGGGCTGGGGGGAAGGGCACCCCTCCCCCAAAGCACCTCTCCCCTTTGACCTCACGGGCCCTGTGTGTCAGGTGGGTGTGACCACAGACCACATGATTCTTCCCTGCCAGAGGCCAGGGTCCCAGAGGCAGTGTGATGGGGCAGGCCTCTAGGCAGGCTAGGGTGCCCCGGCAGAGGCACCTGATGGGAGTGGGGACACGCTGGCTGCCCAGCCCAAGGGAGGTCCAAGAAGGGGTGGAGGGGCTGGGAGGCAGGAGGGAGAAAAGGGTGGGTTCACCTCCACGCTGCCAGTCTGGGATCGCAGCATTCGGCCCACCCACGAGGACTGAGCCAGCCGTAGGAGGCAAGATTTCTGGAAGGTCTGCAGCTCGGCCTCCAGCTGCTGCAGTGTGTTGGTGGTCTGCAGCAGCCGCTCCTCCAGGTCCTCCTTCTCCTGATCCCGGGTTGGGGGGAGGGGGCATGGGTTAGGGGGCCACAGGGCCTTCTGCAGACCCAGCCCCAGCCTGGCTAACCCCAAGGCAGCGGTGCCCTGCCCAACTCCTTTACCCCACCCGCCTCACCCGCTGGGCCTGTTCCTTCTGCTCTTTTAGCTCCAGGGTCAGCTTCTGGACCTGGTTCTGCAGGAACTCTTCCTGACTGCAGGAACTCCTGGGAGAGGGGCAATCTCAGCAGCCTGCCTCTGGGTCGAGCAAGGGCTCCTGAGGGTGGATCAGTGGCCAAGAAGGGGGCAAGGACAGGCTCCACTGTCATGTTGGCCTGTGGGCACACAGTACTGCAGGCCAGGGCAGGCTCTGCCAGCTCTGGGCAGGGGTCATGTCGGGGGGCAGGGGAGAGTTGGGGTTGGGGTTAGGGTTAGGGCATGTTAACTTACCCAGGCTCAGGCCCTGGCTCAGACTCAGGCTCAGGCTCAGGTTGGGGTTGGGGTCAGAGAGGAACCAGGAGCTAGGGCCAGGACAGGGGCCGGGTTGGGCTGGGGGCTTTGCTGCTGACCTCTCAGCAGTGGTGGGGAGGCCGAGCACCTCCTGCAGGATGCGACAGTGCCGGGCACTCTGGCCATTCTGGACTGCCCACCGCAAGGCCTGGATTTCCAGTTCTCGCTGTCTCCACAGCAGCCGGAGGGTGCAGGGGTCCAGGGACTCTGGGGCCAACCTGCAATACCAGCACCCCTGCTGCCTGACCAGACCTCCCTGCCCAGGAGGCTGACCACCCTTCCCTCCCCTCCTTACCGCAAGTTGACAGGACAGACCACCGGTGTGGGGTGGGGCTTGGTGTCCTGTGGGCACGTGGGAACTGTGGGGTCTGCAGGTGTGCCAGCTGGAGACCCCAGGTCACCACTGACCGGCTCTCGATCTGCCAGGGATAGGAGTGCCTCCTCCTTGGCTCCCTCAGCCTCCTGGCCAGACTCCGGGGCCATTCTTGGTGTTCCTGGGAAGCTGGGAGGGGTGATGGGGCAGAGTCTGCCCTGTGTTCCTTGTGTGGTGCCACACACACACACACACACACACACACGTTGGAGAGATCCAGGCAGCACTGCCAGTTCACAGGGCATCACTCTCGGAGGAGGCCCGTATGTGGGCCTGTCTACCCGACAGGACACCAGACTGTGGTCACGTGGGAGTCCACACCTGTGTGTTTCTGACCAGGCCAGGCCAGCAGGTCACCCACCAGGGAAAGTTTCCCTGTTGTGTCCTCCCTACCACCCTTGCCCTTAACCTAGAGCAAATGACCCCAGAGGTGCCAACCCAAGGCCCCACTCCCAACATTCACCTGAGGCCTGAGCTCCAAGGAGGCCTGGAGAGAGAAGGGCATTATATCGTTGCCATGGTTACCAGCACCTAGAAGGGGAGGGGCTATTTGTTACCGGGAGCCTCCAGGGAGACCCCAGACTAGGGCCCCGGGTGAGTTCCAAGCCAGCCTGGACTGGAGGAGATGGGGAGAGGCTGAGCCACTGCCCAGCTCGCTGAGCAGACCCCTGGGCCACAGAGTGGCCAACACCTCAACCCTGAGGTGCCCCAAGCCCCTCCCCAGCCTGAGGGTGGCGATGGGTGGGTATGGGGGCCTGTGGCCCTGGGAGTGCACCCAGCATGGATGTGAGGGTGGGAGGCAGCAGGGAGCAGTGAGAAACCCTAAGCAGCAGTGGTCCCCCACACACAGCCTCTGTGCCCGAGTGACTGGCGCTCACCCACCTGACCTTCGAGCTGGAAGCCTCACCTTTCCCAGCCCCTCTCCACGGCCCCTGACCACCACCTGGGCCACCCCCAGGGAGCCCTGGGGATGTTCCCATAACCATGGCAATTACTCCCTCTGCCCCAGGACAAAAGTGCGTGCCAGACCTGACTCACAAGACCCAAGCACCCCAGCCTTCGCCCCCATGACCCCTACATCTATACATCATTCAGACCTGCAATTTTCGGTTCTGTAGGGTCGCCCATGCAGGCACAGGGGACAGGCAGCAGGAGGACCTCCCACGCCCTCAGCTGCATCTGAGTGGGACAGAACAGGCCTTGAACGCCCCAGCGGCCCAGCTGGCTCGGGTCCTGCTACCTGCGACAGCAGGGAGGGTGAAGGAGCAGCTTAAAGCCGCCTCCCTGTGCGCGAGGCCTGGCCTAGGCGACCAAACCTCAGAAGGACCCCGGACCCCGCCCGGGAGGAGGGGTGGGGGGAGCCTGAGGCGAAGAGCTAGGCGTGTGTCCCGGCAGTCTGGGCGGCCCCTCCCGCACCGGGGTTGCCGCCGCGGGCCCTGCCCCTCCGGCCGGTCAGGGAAGTTCGGGGGTTGGGGCCCCAGCCCCGCGCCCCCTCCCTGGGCGGGAACCCGTCACTCTGGAAGGCTGCTGAGGAAGTCGGCCTCGGAGCAGGGCCAGACACCTGCTCGAGGCGCCGCCTGCGGACAGCGGCTACCGACTCACTTCCACGCGGTTGGCAGGCTCGGCCAAGAGGTGCGCCGCCGTCCCCGCCCCGCGAGCCGCCGGCTCAGCCCCGGGAGCTCGCCGGCCCTGCCCTCCGCGCCCGCCGGCTCCGCCCCCGGCGCTTGTCGGCCCCGTCCCCCTCGCCGCCGGCCCCGCCCCGCCGCGCCCGCTGGCCCCGCCCTCACCTGGCTGCCGCTGGGGGCGGGGCGCGGCGGCGAGCCAATGGGGCGGGACGGAGCGGGGCGGAGGTAGCCAATGGGCGGGGGCGGGGGCGGGAGGCACGAGCCGGGAGCTAATGGGGGCGCGGCGGGGCGGGGCGAGCAGGCTGCGGGCCAATGGGGGCGCGGGGCCGGGGAGAGCCGCGGCGCTGGGGGTGGCAGGTTGCGGCGGCGCCGAAGCGCCCCAGGCCCGGAGGCCGGCGAGCGCCCAGGTGAGCTGCGCGGGTCCCGAGCCTCCCGAGCGCCGGCTGGCGCCAGATCCGACCCGCTGCGTTCTTCGGGAGCGGACAAGACGCGTGCGGTGCCCGGGGCTGCGGGCCGGGACGGGCGGGCGGCGCGCTGGCTGCACGGAGGTCGGGAGCGGGAGGTCGGGAGGGGTCTCGGCCGCGGCCCGGGAAGATGCCTCCCTGGGGGCGCCCGGCGGCGAGGCCGGCGTGGGGGTGCCCAGGACGGCAGCCGGCCGCCGCCCGCGGGGGAGGCGGTGCGCTCTGAGCCGGTGGGGAACAGGAAGTCCCGACTGGTTAATGATTCGCCCTGTTCCGGGAGCGGGGCGCTGCGGAGGAGCTGGAGGTCGAGGGTGGGAGGGGTGGGAGCCTCGAAGTGCCCTGGAGGGCTGGACCACGGCCCTCCCGGCCACTCCAGGAACGCGTGGCCTATGGGCGGGGCTGGGCGCGGGAGCGCGGGGCCCACGCTGAGGGGCCGAAGCCCTGAACTATTTCTGGGGCCAGGCTTCGACTCTGTGGCCTGACCCTGTGGCCTGTGCCCTCTTCCCAGGACCGGGATGCCCTTGGGGCTGACGGTCATGGAACTGAAGGTGTGGGTGGATGGCATCCAGCGTGTAGTCTGTGGCGTCTCGGAGCAGACCACCTGCCAGGAAGTGGTCATTGCACTAGCTCAAGCCATAGGTGAGTCCCCTGCTGGCTAGCCAGGCCGGACAGGCAGAGCTGGGAGGGCCCAGTGGTCCAGCCCCATTTTTCCCCCAAGGTGGATGGGGCTGGTGCCCATCCCTCTTGTACTCCCTAGCTCCCCCAGCCAAGTGGACAGAGCGTGGGGCGACGTAGGTGATCCTCTCCCCTTTCCCCCAGGCCAGACGGGCCGCTTTGTGCTTGTGCAGCGTCTGAGGGAGAAGGAGCGGCAACTGCTGCCACAGGAGTGTCCAGTGGGCGCCCAGGCTACCTGCGGACAGTTTGCCAATGATGTGCAGTTTGTCTTGAGGCGCACAGGGCCTAGCCTGGCTGGAAGACCCTCCTCAGACAGCTGCCCACCCCCAGAGCGCTGTCCAGTTCGTGCCAGTCTCCCCTCAAAGCCACGGGCAGCACCAGGCCGTGAGCCCCGCAAAGCACTGACCTGCAGCCCAAGGTGTCCCAGGCTGGCACCCAGCCCTTCACCACCCGAGCCTGTGGCCCCCACTGCACCCACACCAGGCTGCTGGGCAGACCTGCAGGGCCTGGAGGTCAGAGTGCAGAGGAACGCAGAGGAGCTGGGCCACGAGGCCTTCTGGGAGCAGGAGCTGCGTCGGGAGCAGGCTCGAGAGCGAGAGGGGCAGGCTCGTCTGCAAGCACTGAGTGAGGCCACTGCAGAGCATGCTGCCCGGCTGCAGGCCTTGGACGCCCAGGCCCGCACCCTGGAAGCTGAACTGCAGCTGGCTGCAGAGGCCCCTGGACCCCTCTCACCCACGGCATCTGCCACCGAGCGCCTGCGCCAGGACCTGGCTATCCAGGAGCGGCACAGCGCAGAGTTGCAAGGCAGCCTGGCCCTGGTGAGCCGGGCTCTGGAGGCTGCAGAGCGTGCCCTGCAGGTGAGCCAGAGCCGATCCCCTGACTGCTCCCCACCCCTGACATGACACAGATTTGGGGGTTGGTCACGGGATCAGACTAGGAAGAGTGCTCTCTGTGGGGCACAAGGGCCATGGAAACCCCTGGCCATGCCCTCTGAGGGTCTCATGTGCCCCCAGGCCCAGGCCCAGGAGCTCGAGGAGCTGAACCGTGAGCTCCGTCAGTGCAACCTGCAGCAGTTCATCCAGCAGACGGGGGCTGCACTACCGCCACCCCCACGGCCCGACGGGGCCCCCCCAGAGGTTAGAGCAGTTCTCGGGGGAGGCTGGGAGGTGAAGCCCTGGCCCAGCTTCAAGCTGATCTGCCCTCCCCACAGGACCTTATGGCTCCAGGAAGAGAAGAGCCCCTCCCAGGACCCCCCCTGAGTCCTGCCCTCAAGCCTAGTCTGAGCCCTGAGGGTATGTCTGCCCCCTCTCCCCTTAACCCCGTTCCATCCTCTGGCCTGCACCTACTCAGCCTGTGTCCTCCCCACAGTTGCCCCCATGAGGCAGAATTCCTGGAGGTAGCAGCTCCTGCCCCAGCGTGGTGTCCACAGCAGACCAGCCCCAGGCTCTGGTGACAGAGTAGTGAGGACAGCTGAGACAAGCCAGCCTGGACTCTGAAAGGAGCGTGGGTGGTCACAGAGGCTTCTCCCCTGTGGAGTGGGAAGCCCTGGGGTTGCTGCTTCAGGGGCCTGAGGGGTGCTGGGAGGATCATCCCAGTGACCTCCAAGTCTGAAAAGCTCCCCAGAGAACTTGCCAGGCCCCAAAGGCCACGACTCCATGTTGGGGATGGGAGCTGCGTGGACAGTGGGCTCAACCTATGGATATATGCTTGCCTGTGGGAGGTGTCTTTGACTGTGTGTGTATGTACATGGAAGAACCTGTGTGCCGCCTCCCCTACCCTGACACTGAAACCTCAATAAACTGCCCAAAATAGCTTGCGTATGTGCTGAGGCTGAACTGGGAGGGGTCTGTGAGGTCTAGAACTTGACAATCCACACTGGGGGTGCTGGGGAGTGCCCCGGGTCTGGCCACAGCTGGGGCTCCTTAGAATGGCATCCCTCAGGGACCAATGCTCAGTAAGGTCCAAGGCTGGGGCTTGCAGGGCCCCACCCTCCCTGGGACTCTCCTTTGAGGGCCCCAGCCTGGTGGGGCCAAGCCGGTTCAGCCCTGGTGTGGGTCGCTATCTGCACCCCTCTTCCCCCTCACCTGGCCTGTGCCCCACCAAGAGCAGGAACTGAGGATGCCCGGACAAGCTAGACCCGCCTGTCAGGTTTACTGAGAGCTGAAGCTCGTGGGGGCGGGTCCCAGATTCCTAGGTCAGCCAGGCCCAGGGAACTTCACACAGAGCAGGCCCAGGATGGGTGCTAGGTACCAGCAGGAAGGGGCTGCCCCTCCCTCCCCAGGTGGGCATGAAGCCTCTGCTGCCAGCCTGCAGCTTTGAAATTGGGGCAGGGTGGTGTCCACATCTCAGCCCAGCCCCTGCCTGGGCCCTTGGGCTGGCTGTCACCTCTCCTGCAGAGCCCTGGTCCTCAGGATGGGCCACACACTCCTAGCTCCTCGGGCCATGGCTGGAGTTGGAGAAGAAATTTTTGTGATGAGCAGAACCTGGGAGGCTCTGATGCTTGGGTGTAGCCATAGGTGTTACTGGGGGACAGAGAATAGAGATGTCCTAGATCATGGGGGACTTTGTGCGGGGTTTGAAGGGTGGGCAAGTTTAGGATGAACTCAGTTTTCTCTTGGGGTGGCCCCTAAGCTGGATCAGGTGCTCCTGTTTCCTCTGGGGCAGACCGTAGGGGACATGGAAGTACTGAGCTGGAGGAGCAAGGAAGCCACTCATGGGTGCTGGGGGAAGGCACTCCTGAGAGGCCAGGTGAGCAGGAGCCCACTGCTGTGGGGAGCAACTGGAACTGAGTATTCCTGGCTGAGTAGGGAGAAGGGGATGGGAGAGGCCAAGCAGCAGGAGGAGGCTTCTGATGCCGGTGTCTGCAAGCCAGAACCCCTAGCCCAACCCACTCCTGTCCACATTGCTGCCTGAGCTCACTGGCCGGCTCACAGCCACCTGTCCTGGGAGGTGCTTGGGAGCCTGAACCTGTGGCCCCAGACAGGGCTAAGCACAGGGTCACATGGGGCAGAGCCTGGAGTGCAAAGGTCAATTGGGCTGGGTGTGCCCTGGGTGGGGGAGACTTGCTTCCCCACTTCCTGGCACTTGGGAGGGTTGGGCATACCTCTGGGCACCAGCCTAAGCCCTAGGATGGGTTCATCTTCCAAAATAAGTGCGCAGGGGGCAATGCCAGGTGCCATCCAGAGACTGCCCTGCACACAGGCAGGGCTCCCCAGAGCCGTGAGCCCCCCTGAGATTCCCTAGCCTCTCAAGGGAAGTCAGGAACAGAGCTGGCAAAGCACATGCCACATCCTCCTGTGTCTGTTTTCAAGGACCACCTGTTCCTTTTGAAGCCACTGCCCAGGTACCCATCTCTGGTCTGCTGCTACCGGCTCTGAAGAAGCTAATGAGTGCTCTTCTCCACCAAGAAAGGGGTCCCCACTGTGCTCTGGGGTGGGAAAGGGGGTAGAGCCATCCTCCTCGGGGGCTGTTCCAGGTGAGCAAAATCTCATGGCTCAGAAAAGTTGCTGGAGTGCTTCAAATCACTGAGCAAACCTTTGGGTTGCTGAGAAGTTTATTCTGAGTTTCAAACTGTACTTTGAAAAAAATGGTGTGAGCTGTGCTGAAGTAAGGAAGGGCTGAGCTCCCCAAAATATCCAGGTCCACAGCAAGGCAGGGCCAAGCCAGGCCAGGCCACCTGGCTGACACTGATGAGGCTGGACCCCACCTGGTGTATGGGGTCATGGCAGAGCCAGGCCCTGCTGGGAGACAGTGCTCTGCAGGTTCTGAACCCAAGGCCACACACAGCCTTCCCTCACCTGCCGAGCCTCACCACACTGTGGTGACAGAGACAACCCCATTAATATAGGGTGTCTCCAAAGGCCAGTCCAAGTCCACATGAGGCCTTGACTAAGTTTGCCTCTTTCTTTCTGCCAACCTGGCTCCGGCCGGGGAGAGAAAACAGGGCCTGCCACAGGTGTCCTGGCCCCACAGGCCTGCAGGCTGCTCTGGACACACTCCCAGTCCAGATTTTCACAGTGGACTTGAGAAGGCCCGGTAGAGGAGGAGTGGCCTGTCCCAGGTCCCACAAATAGGTCCACAGGGTCCTGACTCCCTCGGTGGCCTCACTGAAGTGGCAGAAACAAGAGCCAAACTGGTCACTGTCTTCCTGCAGGAAGTCGCCAGAGCTGGTCCTCAGGCTGGTCCTGCAGGCTCTGGTCCTGTTGGCTGAAGATCTGACCACAACACCGTGCCTGCCCAGGCTGCCCCCAGCTTGGTGACATGAAGAAGGCTGTTCCAGGAACTCCGCACAGCCTGGCACCCTGGGACACACAAGGACAAGAAAGTTCCCTCCAAGAGGGCCTCTAGCCCAGCCTAAGCCCCGGCAAGAGAAGGGCAGTGCAGCCACTGATGTTCCCCTTCCCCGACCCGACCCTGACCAGTCCCTGCTGGGCAGACGGCCAGACCCTGTCCATAGGGGCACTTCCTACCCTACAGTGGCCAGCCGCCCTTGCCTCCCAGGGCCTTGGAGCGCCCTCGGCCCCCGCGTGGCCGCTCGCCTGCCCGCCAGACTCAGGTCACGGAGGGGCGGGGGGGGGGGTCGTGCTGCCCAGGGACAGATCAGCCGCTGTCACACGCACAGTGGGTCTGGAGCAGCGCAGTGTGCGGTGGGCAGTGGCTGCCCTGCGCCTGGAGGAACGGCCGAGCGGGTGGGTGGAGGGGTCGCCCCCTGAAGCCCCGTCCCCTCCAACTTGGGCGTCCGAGCCACGCCGCCCCTGCCCAGCCCGACCTCCCGCAGCCCCCCCGGAGGGCGGCTCCGGGGTGAGCGTCCGCCCGCCAACCTGGGACCCCTTGCGCGTCACCTAAGACCCCGGCGCAGGGTCGTCGCCCGCTCTCGGCCCAACTTCGGCTGCGGCCGCTGCCACCCTCGCGCCCCCGGCCCGCCCCGGCCGGGGCCCAGCCGCCCCGCGCCCCGCCCCGTATGCAAATTAACCGGTCCCGCAGCCAATGGCCGGCCGGGCCGGGCCCGCCCTGCAGCGCCGCAGCCAGTGGGCGCGAGGGGGGGCGGGGCGCCCCGCCCACCGCCGCGCGGCCCTCTGCGGGCGAGGTCGGCGCGTTCCTTTCTGCACGTCGGCCCGGGGAGGGGCCGCCACCTGCCGGGCGGGGCTGCGGGGCGCGGCGGCCGGCGGTGGTACGGCCCCGGGCGCTCCCCTGCCCCCTCGCTGTGGTACGGCCCAGCCAGCTGAGCGCACTGGCCCCGCGGGGGGTTCGGCCTGGCAGCCCCGTCCGCCGCCCGCCGGTGCGCGGTCCGGCCGCGGGGCGAGGCCGTGCCTCTGTGGCCCGACTGCCCGGCGGCAGGGGCTGCCCCTCCCCCAGCGCGGTGGTACGGCCTGGCCAACTGCTGGCCCCCATCCCCCGTGGGAGGACCGCCCCTCCCCGGGAACCCGCTGGGTTCCTGGCGCACGTAGTCCTATCCCCGGCCGTGACCCGGGAGGGGCCTGCTTGGGCCCCAGACACGGCGCCCTCGGGACTCACGTACTGCTTCCTCTGCCCCGCCCGCGAAGGCGGCCTGGGGGTCCCTGAGGACGTCTGGGTCAGCCTGGGTGGCAGGGAAGGGCTCCCTTCCCCCCATCTCCCTCAAATCAACCAGAGTCCCCAGCTCTGCCTCAGAGCTTGGCCCTCCTTGGGGGACCCCTCCTCCTTGTTCCAGGAGCCTCCAAAGGACCCCTCTGCCCCCCACTGTCACCCGCGGCAGTACTTGGCACAGGGCCTTCTCCCCTCAGCCTCAGCCCCTTGGCCTCCCTGCATCCATGCCTGCCTGACCTGGGGCCAGCCAGCTGCCACAACCCCAGCCTGGGCCTTGTCATGCTGGGGCCCCAGGAAGGCGCTGACCCAGCCCACGACCTCAGGAGCTGGTAGCCTGGGGACAGAAATTCCAGTGCTGAGTGTTGTGGGGTGTGGCCACCTGTGGATGAAGAAGGAGCACAGGGGAGTTAAGAGCCAGCTCAGTTCCACTGGTGTCAGAAGTCAGGGGTCCACAAGGCCTGGATCACAGGGGTCTGGAAGAAACCCCTGGGAGCCAGTGGGATCCCTGAGGAGGCCCACACCTTCAGGGCCAAGGTTTGGGGAAACAAGTCAGGGACTAGGGACAGGGGAGGCAAGAGGACAAGGTGACTTTGAGCTCCTGTCTTCTCTGCTGTCACGAATGTACCCCTTCTCACCATTTGTGTTGGGTTGAATGGTGTCCCCCTAAAAAAGGTTATGTCCATATCCTAATACTTTAATGCCCTGTAAATGTTACCTTATTTGGAAAAAGGGTCTTTGCAGATGTGGTTAAGTGAAGGAGCTTCTTTATTTTTTCTTTTTTTTTTTTTTTGAGTCAGAGTCTCACTCTGTCACCCAGGCTAGAGTGCCATGGCATTAGCCTAGCTCACAGCAACCTCAAACTCCTGAGCTCAAGCGATCCTCCTGCTTCGGCCTCCCAGAGTGCTAGGCTTACAGGCGTGAGCCACTGCACCCAGCCTAAGTGAAGGATCTTGAAATGAGATCATCCCAGACTACCTAGGTGGGTCCCAAATCCAATGACAAGTGTCCTTATGAATGACAGAAAACACAGACAAATAGAGGAGAAGGCCATGTGAAAACAGGCAGAGACTGGAGTGATACGGCCACAAAATGCCCTCAAGAGGTGCCACCTATGCTCAGTTTGGGCCCAGTCTGTCTCTAGGCAGCTCCCTGGGGACACCTCTCACATCTAAACACAGGTTGGCATGGCTGAGTAGGTTGCGCACTGCCCAAGGATGCTCAGTGAGGAAGTGTTCTACATGTCTCATCACAGGTGCATGTGCTTATTATGACAATTACCAGCAGCCTGCCAGGAGCAGGAGAGGATGGAGGTGGGAGGGGCCGGCCCCTCTTCAAGGGGCTCCAAGGTGACCATTGGCTGCCTGTCATCCTGCTTTCCAGGAGCCTCAGCCTGTGTGCCGTTGGGGCCCTTTATCTGATGGCCTTCCACAGGTAGGCCCATGTGCACCGCAGGGCCAGCACACACACGCAAAGCTCCAAGCTGGGGGGAGGTGCCTGGCCCAGGGTAGAGGGGGCCCTGGCCCCTGTTCACCATGCTGGACCCCACCTGAGCACGCCCTAGAGATCAGGCATGATCATCAACATCCAGACTTTAGAGCCTTCATAGCCTTAGGCGCAGAGAAGGTGAGAAACTCATCTGAGGTCACAGGATTGAGACTGCAGTGCCAGGGTTCAGAGGCCTGGCTTGGGGGACGCTCCTGCCCCTCCAGCCCACTGATACTGGAGGAATTGCTCCAGAGCGCCCATCGCTCAGCACCATCCACTCTTCCTTCCTGCAGGGGCTGTTCCAGAGCCCCTAAGAGCATGGTTCTTTCTCCCGTTGTTGCAAACAGAAAAAAACAAAACCTCTCTTGCCCTGCTGCTTCTACCCCGGGTTTTTTCCTCCCCTTGAGAGAGTTTTTGGTGCTCACTGTCCCTTCTTACTCTCCTAAGTCCTTCCAGCTGGCCCCCTGCCCAGGCCCCTCGCCTGGTTTTCCCTCCATTCACCCACTCCCTCCCACCCCTAAGCTCCTTCTTGGTCTCCTCTGCAGATTCTGGACCTCTTAAAGTTGGAGTCCTGGGGTTCAGGCATTGTCCCCAGCCACTGACCCCATGTTGCGAGTCCAGCATTTTTTTGCCCAGTGCAGCCTCTGCCCACTCAACTTCTCAGCACGTCCTGTTCCCCAGGGGCTCCCTGCCTCCCGTCTCCCCCGGGAAGGCGCCACCTTTCTCACGTTCTTCCTTCCCCTCTTGTCCCCCACCTCGTACCAGCTCCTCAGTAACTCCAGTCATTTATCTACCCGGCGCCACCACTTCCCACACCTGCGCCGACCCACCCGGGCCAAGCCACCGTGGGCCCTGAACGAATGTCACTGCAGCCGCTTCCGGACTGGTCTCGGGCGTCCACCCTGGCCACTTCCCAGCCCGCGCTCCCCGCGGCAGCCTGGGCGCCCGGCGCCAGCGCGGGCCACTGTGGACCCCCAGCAACCTGGGGGCCAGTGCGCCAGGGCGGCTACTGCGGGACCCCACGCGGCGCCCTCAGGCCTCCCGCGCTGGGCTCCAGGCGCGCGGCCCTCTGTCCCCAGGGCCATCCTCCGCAGCTAATTGGCACTGGCCAGTCGTTCCAGGCGCCAGACCTCCTGCCCGACACCGCTTTGTCTTTTTATTAGCGCACACAAACACGTGGTGCGGTCATTTACGGGGTTCGGTGTTTACTGGGCCTGCCTGGCGGACTGCAGGGGACCCGCGCTGGGGGGTCCTCTCTGCCCCCGGGAGGGCCCGCGCACAGCGTTTGGTCAGTGCACGGAGGGACGGAGCCCACCTGCCGGTGGCAGGGGACCAGGAGGCCCTCGTCCTGAGGTCCCCGCGCCGCGCTCTCGGGCCTAGGCGCCGGCCGCGGCTGGAGCTCCGCGTGGGCGTGGCCTGGGCTGGGGGGGCGGGCCGGGCCGACTGAGGGGGCGGAGCCCTGTCTGGGGGCGGGGCTCTGGCCGGCAGGAGTCCGTACCAGCGGCCCGGCCCCGGGGGGGACGCCCGGGACTAGTGCGCTGGCCGGAGGCCGGACAGTGCGAGCTCTCCGGGACTCTGGCCCCGGCGGCAGTCCTAAGTGGAACAGTGTTTCCAAGGCGGAAGGGCCGTTCCAACTCCCGAGGCCCAGGCGCCGGAAACCTTTCTTCCCCGCCCCGGTCCCAGTGGTTCCGGCCAACGGGCGGGGCGGGCCCGGAAGCCGGCGCGGTGCACTTCCGGGTCGAGGCGCGCGGCGGCGGCGCGGCGGGGCCTAGTCGCGGCTGGCGGTGGGGCTGCGGCGGCGGCGGCGGTGCCAGGAGCGGCGGCGGCGCGCGGTTCCCGGTACGTGCGGCCGCGCCGGCCTCGGGGTTCCTGCCGCGTCCCGGCCGCGCGGGCCGCCCGTGGGCGCCGCGCGCTTTGTCTGCGGCCTGCGCGGCGGCGTGAGGCCTGGCCGCGGGCAGCGGCGCGGGCGGCCGGGAGGCCCCGCCGACGCTGGGGGGCCTTGACCCGCGGTGGGTGTCGGGGCCGCCCGCCCCGGGCTTGGGGGCACACGCGGGAGTCCGCCCGCCTCGGCTTGTGACGCCCGCGCCGCTGCGGTTCCGCCCCGCGGCGTTCGCGGAAGGCTGCAGCTCTGCTAGCTGGTTTCCGGCTCCCGGTCGGCGGCGGCGGCGGCGGCCTCGGGCTTTGTGTGCCTGTCCACGGGCCTTGGCGGCTGACGGGTGGTTTTCTTGCTTCTTACCCCACGTAGTCTCCACAGCGGCCTCTCAGGAGCAGGGATTGCCCCTGTTTTACAGATGAAGAGGTCGGAGCCCAGAGAGGTTAAGTACCTTGCCAGCGTCACACAGCTACTGAGTGACAGCCAGCGGGCTGTGTTAACTCAAGCCCTCCAACTCTGCTCTTTTCTTTCTTTTTTTATTCACACTGACCGCGTTTCTATCTCTGCTCTTCCTAATGACGCCTGTGTTACCTTATCGTCCACTTTGGAGTTGATGTCCTCTTCTTTCTGTGTGACGGCAGAGTGGTTAATCCGCTGGGTGAACTACCTTTTGGCGGCGGTCGCCTGGACAGGCGTTGAGGCCGAGGTAGGGTCTCACTTGGGACTTGGCGTACCTTGTCTCTCTCCTGGACCGCTTGATTGTCTTTTCTATGGGAAGAACGTCGAGTCACAATAACAGTAGGTGGCTCCTTTCGGCGTGGTACTATTGCGGGTGTCACAGCAAGCTGGCC
Source organism: Eulemur rufifrons (assembly GCF_041146395.1). Classification (NCBI taxonomy): domain Eukaryota; kingdom Metazoa; phylum Chordata; class Mammalia; order Primates; family Lemuridae; genus Eulemur; species Eulemur rufifrons. Next base: position 103,602,045 of record NC_090988.1, read on the forward strand.
TTAGTCCTCCCAGCAGCGATGCCACGTGGCACTCGTCCCAGTCCTGCGGAGACCTCTGTGGGGCCCTGTTCTTTGACTGCCGTGACAGTTCACAACTTTTGAGGTCTCGTAGCTCGTATGGCACATGGTGAATAGAGTGACAACTTGGCCCAGACTGAGGCGTTGGACCTGCTGCAGGCGTGGTTGGTGCCCGGGAGGGGCACTCAGGTGCTGGGCCTGGCACCGTTGCAGCTACCACACCAGGGCCCCTTCTGGTTCCTTAGTAACAGTTGCAATTGCAAGTGCATTGGTTTCCTTGAACTTGAAAAGAGAGAAATACCCTTTCTGGTTTTGATTTTTCTCCCTTCCGTCCCTGCATATGTGAGCAGGGAGCAGGAGAGCCACAGCAGTCCCTGGGAAGGGCTGTGGACTTCCCTGCAGAAATGGCCTCTTGGACTGTGGCCTGGGACGTGTGGCAGAGGTGGGGACAGTCAATCAGGGCAGACATTTCTGAGCTGGGGCTGCTGGTGAGATTGGGAGGTCCTGACCTAGGGTTCCCCATTAACCGGGGGTTCCTGGTGGGGGGTTGGGGTGCCGGTGGTCCCAAATTGTGGTTTTGTCCTTGGTGCTTGCTCTGGAAAGATCCTTCAGTGGCTACCTGCGTTTTTTCCCCCTTTCCGGCAGAAAGGCTCCTGGTTACCACCAGCGGTTACTGTTTGATTATCTGGGAAGTGATGTTGTTCACTTACATAACCTGAGCCTTCCCACTGCTGCGGTAGAGTAGTATAAAGAGGCCTTTGGAGGTTTTCCCCACCAGCAGTGGTGGGGGGGTACAAAGGTCCTCAGGACTCAGTCCCACAGGTGCACGGCCTCAGGGAGCCTCTTTGCTGAACTGGCGTTTCTGACAAGCTCCCGTGTCCCATCACCACCACTGCTCACTGATCTCTCCCGGCAGCCCTCACAGGCGGACCCTGCCACTGCCCCCTTTCTAGGCAGCCCTTGGGCTTGGTGCGTCAAGGGAGAATCCAGGAGTTACCTGTTCGTGTTTTGACCTTGAGTGTGTGAAACGCGTCATGAAAGTGAGGATTTGTGCTTGGGGCAGTCAGACCCTAGGACTCCCCCTAGCTCTGCTCTGTTGTCTCCCAGGTGGTCTCCCAGGTTACATTTCCTTGTGTTTTTGAAACGTTCTCTGGTAGATTCGTGTGTGTGAGTATCTACCTCCTCCCCTCTCTCCAGGGCAGGAACTGTCTTCCCCTTGCGCTGCACACAGCAGGGGCAGGGTAGGTGTTGGAGCAAGTGTCCCAGGGTGACATGGGGTCCAGTTGTGGGAACGGGCACAGCTGTGGCCAGAGGGTTAAAGGCCTCTTACCTGAGAGCTGTGGCCATTGCTAGGGCTCATCTCAGTGGCCTCGCAGGAGAGGTGCAGTCATCTGTCTCCGAGTACTCCCAGAGTCGGTGTCTCCAGCAGGAGCTGTGGCCAGGACTCGGGCACAGGACAAGCTGGGTGTCCCTGCTGAGTCCGCTAGGCAGTGGGTGCAGACTCAGTCGAACGGGGGTCGTGGCCAATTACCTTAACCTTGGAGCAGCAGGTAGAGGAAAGGTTAATTAATAATTTGGCAAAATCAGTTTTCAGTTCACTATTTCCAGGTAGCAGCAACATTTGGTAGTTGACAATTTCATTGAATTAAGTTAGAAAACATCATCTTAGAATTTGGGGCTGCGTACTGCCGTGTGGTCAGGTGGGGAGTGAGGTGGTCCTGGTCTCTGAGCTGGCCTCGGCCCCATCAGGGGTGGTTCTCTGGGAGCATCTGTGCAACGGTGGTGGTCGTGGCCCCTTCCCTAGTTGCCGTGAGACGTGAAGTTTGCAGTGGGAGGCCCGTGATGACCTCCACCGTGCAGTGAGGTTCTGAGCTTGAGGGCCTTTCCCCGTTCTTGCCGCACCCCACCCTACCAGTCTGTCACGTGGTGCTCTTTCCTCTGACCTGGATGGAGACTGGGCCCGTCGGGAAGCACGGAGTGCTGCAGGGTGGGCTTCCCTGTGCCTCTCTGAATTTCTGAGTGACTCCCTTATGAGAAGTGTTTCCTCTGGGGTTACCTGGGAAACGAGGTGAGTGGCACCGGTGAGAAAGGAGCCACGTGCGTGGATAGTTCCTTAGTTGGGGGCCAAAATTTGAGACCCTGGTGTAGGAGGAGGGTCGTGTGAAGCTACGTTTCTAGGGTGTTTATAAAGGTGTTCTCTATTACACCTTGCAGGGGGCCAGGGCAGGTGTCCACACCGACAGATCGGAGCCCAAGAGCAAGTGGTCTCAAGGGGAAGGTCCTGCCCTCTGCTCCTGCCTCCCTGGCTCTGGGTGCCACGTGCCCTCGACAGTGCCCGGGTGGGTGTGCTCAGGGCGAGGTCGGGAGAGCCTCAGCTGAGCCTCCTGTCCTGACAGTGGCCAGCCTTGGCTGAGAATGGTGTGGCAGGGAGAGGGCCCCGCTCGTCACCTGGGCCCTGTGGTGACTGGCCCTCGGTTGAAAGGCCCTGCTCTGTCTCAGCTCGGGATAAATCCCTTGCGCCTGTGTCTGTGGAAGTCCTGCAGGTGCCCATTTGTACGAAAGGTGCCCATTTGTACGAAAGCGTCCTAGCCATTACGAACCGCTTGCTTTAAATTTAGCTGTAAATAGGAATCAGTGTGCGTTTTTTAATTTGTGCATAACTTAGTGGTCGAGGTTGTTCTGGGTGTGTTACATCTCGTGGCTCCACCTCCCTGTGCGGCGGAAACGGACACAGCACAGGGGTGTGACGCGCGGGGAGTGATTGTCAGTCTTTCAGAGGGGTTTCCGCAGCCCGGGACAGTGGGGAAATTAGCTGGCTCCGGTTTCTTTCAGAGCTAAACTCCAATGTGCAGCAATGGACGACGACAACCTGGATGAGCCTGTGGCCCGGAGCCCAGTGTCGGATGGACGCCCGCGCGTTGGCCCCAGGGACGTGGCCAGTGATTTTGGTGAGCCCCTCGGCACCAGGGGTGTCCCGGGGAGGGCAGTGTCTGGGGTGCCTGGTGCTTTCTCCAGGTTGTTAACTCCCCTTCAGAGATTGTGTGCGTCGATCGTCAGCTTTCAAACCTGTTTGAAAAATTCTTCAATTATTCTTTGATTTTAAATTGTAGAAGTAGTATGTTCATTTCTTTTGTCTTATTTTTAATGTAAATAACATAGAATAAAAGGATGCCGCTTTTCCCTGCTTTTCCCCACGTCTGCCCGCCCTGGCCCTTGGGCAGCCACCATGGCCCCGTGGCAGGTGTCCTCCTGAGCACCTCTGCATTTGCAGAGCAGTCCTGGCTCTCTGCTCCTCAGTTGTGATGCTGCCCCCGGGGCCTGTTTTTCCCTCTGGTGGTCTAGAAGAGAGCAGCGATGGTAGCAGTGGGGACTCTGAAGGTGACACAGACAGTGAGCTCGGAGATGGCACAGACCTGGAAGACGAGGCGGGATCCGAGCAGGAAGACCTGGAAGACAGATCTGGTGAGATTGCTGGCTCCCGAGCACGGCCTCCCTGGGTCTCTTCTTGCTGTGACGGGGACAGCCTTTTATAAAACGTGATATCGTCAGTGAAATTATTGTCTTATCCACAGCTGGCCTCGCCGAGGTGTGGGCAGAGGTGGGGAGAAACCCGCTGCACACTGGCCACGCCCTGGCTCACACCCCCGTAGTCACGCGCAGTGGGACGGTGGCTCACCTTTGTGAGTCCTACGTTCCGAAACCCACGGGGACAACACAGCGCACTAGGTCTCTTCTCTGGTGAGGGCGGAAAAGTAAAGTGTCTAAGAACAGTGAACAGTGTGAACTGTGGTGTTTCTAGGGAGAGTGTAGCCAGATTGGGATTTCTAGCAAGTGAACTGAAAGGTCTTGGCAACCCCTGCCCCTGCACCCCTACAAGGGCGTGTTGTCATCATCTCGTAGGCACAGGACAGGTTTAGCCTGACCCGAGACTGGCTCTAGCCCGGGACCTCCTGGCCAGGACTGGCGTGTGTCAGCAGCTCCGGCCTGTGGTTGGTTCTCTTTCTGACCAGAACTCCTGAGAGCTGTCAACTGCATCACGTGATTTTATTAAAGACTTCCCAGCTCATTTACACTGGTTAACGTTGTGCCCCTGAACTTCTTTGCAGGGAACAGTGCCTTAAGGGCAGGTCTGCTTTGGGTGCCCTGGTGGCGCCTCCTTCCCTGTGCCCTCTTGCCACTCTGGGTGGTGCACAGCCTGTGAGGTCCCTGAGCTGGCTGCCCTGTCCCGGCCCAGCTGTGGGCACTTTCCTCCGAGGGAGGGCTGGCTTCACTTTGGAGGTTTGGCGCACCACTGCTTTCCCTGTGACATGGTCCTGAAGCATCTGCCATGATCTGTGTGTCACAGTCTTCCAAGATAACCCTGTGGTTAGCAGCACTAGAATGTCGTAGAGAGGTGGCCCTATGTTCAGGACCGTGCTGGTGAAAGAACAGGACCGGCGGCGTATGTCAGTGAGTTTGCAGCTTGGTGTATGTTGGCTGCATGTTCTTCCAGAGTTAGATTTTAGTTCTGAAGGATTGGGATTCTCTCCCGGGTTGACAGGTCACAGACGTGGCCCTGGCCTTGCTTCGCACCACTGAGTCGGGGCTTTGGCTTGTCTGCAGCTGGTCTTGGCTCGGGCACTGTTGTTGCCAGGGCTGAGGGCGTTGGGTGCTGTCAGGCGACTCGCGGCCATTCTTTCCCTGAGAGTCTGAAGGGCCTACTGGCTGCCAGAGACTCGGCTGGGGGCTGGAGTGAGCGTGGGAGCCAGCTCACCCGGTGCCTGCTGTCCCTGAGCTCACCTTTAGCAGCAAAAACAGTGGCAGAAAGCAGCCACTAGGGTGCCGGGTAGTAGACGCTGAGAGCGGGCAGACATCCGAGGAAGGGACAGGGAGAAGCTTCTAGAGAAAAGCACACTTCAGCCGCAGTCTGAGGGGCAGGAGAGCTGGCTGGGTGGTGGTGGACCTGGGGCCAGGATGGAGTCCCGTTCAGAGACCTGGGACCTTGGAGAGCTCCCGGCGCTGGAGAGGTGTTGGCTGCAGCCCATGCGTGCACAGAACCTTACTGAGCACCACGCTTCATTCCTCCAGCACTAGTTTTTCAAATGTAAAAAAGTAGCCGGTGGGAAATAGAGTCGATGTGCAGAGGGCTCTGCCTGCCTGCTTGGAGGCCCGGCGCTTTCCACGGCCCCCTTCCCGCAGCGGCCGCTTTCTCCCCCTGCCGCTTTTCCCGCCCTGGTGTTGCAGGCGAAGATCATTTATGCAGCTGTTCGTTGCACTTCCAGCTCTAGACACTCCCTTCAAATCTCACCATGAAGGACGAGAACTTGGGACTCTTGCCTGCCGCCTGGCTCCCAGCTCTCACTTTCCCAGCCTCCCCAGCAGCGTAGATTACTGTTCTGTGTGAGCGTTTCCCCTGCCAGGTAACCACAGGGGCCTGGGAGTGACGTCCCAGCATCTCCACTGGTCCTGCCCACACTCGGGACTAGACGGGCCAAGAGTCGTGGGGGCTGAGTAGGAACCTGCCTACCACGCCACGTCCCTTGTCCGTGTGACCTGCCTTCCTTGTTATTTTAGTGTTGCTTTAGCGGCATTTCGTAGCAAGAGAAAATAAATGTATATATTGACTGTGACGTGCCTAACTTTTCTGCCGGTCACGCCCCAGCCCCAGAACCACTAAGAAACTGGCTGAAAGTGCTGTGGCTAGCGGCCCACGGCCCAGTTCGGACTCTGCCCTCTGCATCCCATGGGGAAGAGGAGTAAGTCAGCTAGAGAGGACGTGTCGTCTGAAGGCAGGCGGCTCGTTGCCACCCCAGCGTGGGCAGGGGTGTTGGAAATCCGAGTGGCCGCCCGGGGGCTGCTGTGCTGAGGGAGGCCTGCGTGGAGGCTCAGCCACTGACCTGATCGTCCCTGAGGCCTGTGCTGGCCCCTGGGGACCGTCCTGACTCACGAGGTCTGTCCAGGGCTTTGAAAGCTGGTCTGGCTACTCGGGACGCGGGCGTCCTGTCCCCGCTGGGAAGCAGCTGCAATTGAGTGTGGTGCGGTGGCGGCCACACCTGGCAGGGCTGGGACGCGCTCCTCAGGGTCGAAGGTGTGCCGTGGGTGTGGCCTTGCAGGTGGACAGCGTGGTGTGTGCCCACTCTGAAGTGGGGACCTGTGTCCCTGGCAGAGCTTGGGCCTGGTCACTTCCCGTGTTCCCGCTCACGCAGCCACTTCATCTTGTCCTTACGGTTGTTGACGTTTCCTCTTTCTTGAGGGTCTGAAGATTCCGAGGACGACACAGAGGCGTTGGTGGTGGTCGCGGACACTCAGGAGAAGCCGGAGGCCAGCGGTGCGTTCACGTCTGACGATGACGCGGAGAGCTGCCCGATCTGCCTCAACGTGTTCCGAGACCAGGCCGTGGGCACCCCAGAGAACTGCGCCCACTACTTCTGCCTGGACTGTATCCTCGAGTGGTCCAAGGTGCGTTCCCTTCTCCCTGGGTTCTTGGTCCTTCGGGATGGCCCGTCACTGACGATGACCCACCCGTGGTCGGCCTCCTGCTCCGCAGAGGAAGCCGGGCCCGAGCTTCAGTCCCAGCGTGGCCTTTCTTCTGTTCTGCGCCGTCGTCCGCGCAGCTCCCTGCGGCCGCGCGTGTGGGAACTGGGATGAGAGGAGCCACGGGCTTCCCCTGGGCCCTGGCCACAGAAACCCTAAATGGCGTCAGGGCCGTCTGAGGCGAGCTGTGTACCGGGCAGGCCGGTGGGCCCGCGGGGGGTTGGCGTGCAGCCGTGCTGTGGCAGTGCGCGGGCTGCTGCTTAGCAGACGGTCGTGTTAGTGGGCGCAGGAAACAGGAGACGGGACTCGGCCCTGGGTTACGACAACCGTCGTCCAAGGCAGTGCCCCCAAAGCAGGGAAGGGTTGCCACAGAGATGCGGTGTGCCCCCCACCTCACAGCCCTGAGAAGCCATCGGCCCCCCGCACGCTTTTTTTTTTTTTTTTTTTTTTTTTTTTTTTTGAGACAGAGTCTCACTCTGTTGCCCAGGCTAGAGTGAGTGCCGTGGCGTCAGCCTAGCTCACAGCAACCTCAAACTCCTGGGCTCAAGCGATCCTCCTGTCTCAGCCTCCCGAGTAGCTGGGACTACAGGCATGCGCCACCATGCCCGGCTAATTTTTTCTATATATATTTTTAGCTGTCCATATAATTTCTTTCTATTTTTAGTAGAGGTGGGGTCTCGCTCTTGCTCAGGCTGGTCTCGAACTCCTGAGCTCAAACGATCCGCCCACCTCGGCCTCCAAGAGTGCTAGGATTACAGGCGTGAGCCACCGCGCCCGGCCTCCCGCACGCTTTTTAAACTTGTTATTCTGAAAAATTTCAAAGAAGTAGAATGGTACAAGGTTGAGTGATGAGTACCCGCTTACGCTTCACCTGGCTTCAGACACCGACAGCTCTCGGCCGTCCCCTCCCTGTACCTGCGCCAGCAGCCTGGGGCGTTAAGTCTCCACCAGGCCATGACCTTGTCCAGGGTTCCCGGTGACTGCGTCCTCTAATGCCCAGTCCTCTCCTGTTCCATTTGCCCACACAGTTTGAAACTGTCCCTCGTGGTTGCTTAGTTCACCGTGGGGCCTGGTGTGGCTCAGGCTGCTGTGGCTGGTGGTGCCACGCCACCTTCTCCGTGTCTGGTTCCTCCCTTTTCTGTTCCTGTGCCGGTTTGGTGGACCTATGGCCCAGAGGGCTTAGGCCTGTCTTTGGCAAGCAAAGCCCTGGCTTAAATTGAGGATCAAGACGTGGTGTTTGCTGTGTGTCTTCTGTTTGGTATTTATTAGTTTAATAGAAGAAAACTATAGAGGCAGAGGTATTGGGTACGAGAAGGTATTTGCAAATAAGTTTATCAGTATGGAAATTTTACACACAAACTGTTGGAATACTAAGCTTAGCAAGATTGCTGGACATGAAGACTAAAAATTATATTTAGAAATAAATCATAAGAACATACTTAAGACATTTAAACAGCTTTTCTAAAACATTTGGAACCGAATAAAGACAGACCACTTTCCGGAAGAGAAGTCTCACTCCACAGAGCTGGCAGAGGTGGTGCAGGTCCCGTCACAGCCCCAGCAGGGGTGTTCAGGGCACCTGATGGGTGTGAAGTTCATCCACAAGGGCCAGAAAGCAGCACGGATTGCCAAGATAGTTTTGAAGAGGAGACACATCGTCTGCTGGATAGTATGGTTTATAAAACTGTAGTGATTAAGCTGGAATTGGTCCCAGAATGGAAATCAGACCTAGGGAGTGTGCTGGGGGCCTGAGGGGACCTGGACGCACATACGCAGCGGGTGACAGGCAGCGTCTCATGCGGAGAAGGTGGGGCTCCTCCGTACACGGCGTGTGTGAGACAGGTACTGTGGGCGAGTCACAGCACACACGGTGCCAGATGGATTCAAGGTCTGGGGTGAGAAAGCAACTGGAGCTTTCAGGAGATACAGCAGGTGTCCCGAGGGCAGGGAAGGGTCTCCTGGAAAACGGAGAAGAGTCACGCGGGTGATGAGCACGAGGGAGCTCCGGTCACGCCAGGGAGACTCTGCAGGCCCTCGAACCCCACTGGTGAAGGACAGACCGTCCTCGAGTGGGGAGGACGGGAGCCCCCTGACTCCCACAGGTAGGGGTGTCACACGGATGGCCACAACATTGAACATACTCCCGGGCATTTACCTAAGAGGAGCAGAAGCATGTCCACACAAACTCATCCTCAGATGTGCATGGCAGGTGAGCGGACAGCCACGTGGACGGTCTGTGGTGTCCTGTCTCCGTGGTGAAGAGGGCTGAGCTGTGTGAGCGGTTCCTGCTGTGACTATACTTACGAGAAAGGCCCACCTCCCTTGGTGACAGGAGATAGCCGCGGGTCGAGACTTGCGCGCGGTGGGGCAGTTACAGCGAGCGTATTTATTATCTGCACGGTACCTCCACAAAGTCAGTTAGAACAACTTATGGGGGTCAAAACGACTAATAAAGGCAAACAACATTTTTAACACACATTTGATTGGAATTCACAGTATGAAGAGAAATTCTGAAAACCTAGTGGGACACGTCCAGCAATCACGGAGGCCTGGGAGGGCCGTGAGCGTGAGCCGACCCAGCTGAAACCCGGCCCCACCGCCCCTCCCTCCTTCCTTTTGCTTTTCCTGGTGCTTGTCACCGAGACGCCGCAGGTGCTCATGGACGTTCACCGGCTGCCCTGCCCCGCTGGGCCGGCAGCTCCCGGGCAGGGGATTCTGTTTTCTTCACTGCTGTGTCCCAGCACCTTAGCACGGGGCCTGGGCCCTGCAGGCTTTCAGTAAATATTTGATTTCTAGCATAAAAGGAATTTTTGACCTCTAAGTGAATTCTCTATTTCGAATACAGTATTAACAGTGAAAGTGATTCTACAGGATTCTGATACGATTTTTATTTCTTACAGAATGCCAATTCCTGTCCAGTTGATCGAACTATGTTTAAATATATTTGTGTTCGAGCTCAGTTTGGTGGTAAAGTCTTAAAGAAGGTGAGTGGGGAAGCCCTGGCCGTGCATGTCCCTGTCCTGTGGGAAGAGGAGGCTTTCAGAAGTTGTTTGCTCCCCTGAAATGAGTGAGTGCTGGTTAAGTGCTCTTTAAGAATCAACTAAAATGTGCTTTGTAGCCATGAGCATGAAGCCCGAGCTCAAGTGGCCGCCCTGTCTCAGGGGCCGTGGGTTCTGGGTAACGGCGGGTAGCAGAGATGTTGGTAACCCCTGAGGTGTCCCCTGGACCCCTGCCCCACCTCTGGGAGCCTCTTTCTGACACATCCGCTCAGAGTTCTTTTCTTTTTCTTTCTTTTTTTTTGAGACAGTGTCTCGCTCTGTCACCCGGGCTGGAGTGCTGTAGCATCAGCCTAGCTCACAGCAACCTCAATCTTGTGGGCTCAAATGATCCTCCTGCCTCAGCCTCCCAAGTAACTGGGACTACAGGCGCACACCAACACACCTGGCTAATTTTTCTATTTTTTAGTAGAGACAGGGTCTCACTCTTGCTCAGGTTGGTCTCCAACTCCTGAGCTCAAGCAGTCCTCCCACCTCGGCCTCCCAGAGTGCTGGGATCACAGGTGTGAGCCACCGTGCCCGGCCCGCTCAGAGTTCTTGAGCTGCAGCAGGCACAGGGGAGGGGAGAGGAGGCCGGTTCTCTTGGGGCCAGATTTCAGGAAATACTTGGCAAAATTATTTACCATCAGGGCTGGATGTAAGGTGTGTCTTTTGCTCTGTATGCTCGCATTTGTGTACCTGCGTTTTTGGGAGTTGAGCGGCCTCCACAGTCTGCTGATGGGCAGCGGAGGGAAGGCCCTGGAGGAGTGTATGTGCCTGGAGTCTTCTCCAAGCTGTGAAAGGCTGGGTGTGATTTTGCAGCTGCAGACCTGCCTTGTTGTTACAATGTGCCTGAAGCCGTGGTTGCCAGAGCCTTTGGCTCTTCTGTGGGCACGTTTACACAAGAGCTGGGCGTGTGCAGCAGCTTTGGTCCCACGGCTTCCCTTGCCTGCCCCTGGAGCTCTGCCTGCGCAGCTGGACGCCGGGGTGTGTTGGCAATTTTAAAAGCGTTTCTGTTACGTATAGTCAGTAATCTTCATTTCCCTGAAATAGCTGCCAGTGCAGTGCGGACCCTGAGCTCTTCCTGTGTGGAGGGAGGCTCAGGCAAGCCGCCGAGGCCGCGTGATGCGGGCCGGGAGCTCTGTGACGAGCCTGACTCCAGACACAGCAGCAGGAAGTGCTGGCTTGAAGCAGGGCCTGGTCCCCACGTCACCCTCGAGTAGGGGCCCAGGTGCTAGGGACAGAAGAGGGCCTGTGTTCTGGGGAGAGCCAGGGTGGGGAGATGGGGGGCCTGTCCACAGACCTTTCGTATTTCAAGGCTTGAGTCACTGAAGCCCCGTCATGCCTGAGAGCAGCTGTAAGATTGGATGTGTCACCGCTGTCACTGTCTCAAGGCGGGGCCGTCACAGGCCCTGTAGAGCAGTGCACCTAAGTGTCAGTTTTTGGCAGGCATGTTTCCGGGTCTCTGCTTAGTTACATGATGGTTGTGACAGCTTCTGAGATGTCGGTGGCTCGCTCCCTGCGCGCTGCTGCTCCACGCCTGTCCGCTGTGGCGTTCTGCAGCGCGGGGACACGCCCTCCGGGGCCAGCTTGGTCTCCGCCTGCGGGATTATCCTGCTTTGGGGCCACAGGGCCTCCTCGCTCCTTTCCAGGGGCCATAACTGTGTTCTCTGTTGGATCAGCTTTTCCTCTTCGATAACTGCCCTGAAACAGTGGAGAACAAAAACCACCGTATGCGTGTGATTCGGAATCTCTGGCCCTGTGGAGCCCGTGTAGATCCTGGCCCGCAGATCTGCTCCAGATTAACTGCCCTTCCTGGTAGGAGTTGGCCGTTGGACTCTGGGCTCCGTTTGGTGTGTGATCGGCAGTTCTGTCTCTAGGTTCCAGTGGAGAGCACCAGAGCCCGAGAGGAAGAGGAGGAGGACCCGACCTTCTGTGAGGTGTGCGGCAGGAGCGACCATGAGGACAGGCTCCTGCTCTGCGATGGGTGTGACGCGGGGTAAGGGGCAGTCGGGGCCTGCACACGGGTGGGCCGGGTGGGGGAGGGGGCCCCAGAGTCTCCTCCATCCGTCACGGTGACCTTGGAGTCCCCGCACCTGGAGCTGAGTGGACCTGCCCCGCAGGCTGTTCTCATTACTGCCATTTACGCTTCTTTTTCCAAGAAATATTCTGAGGCTGCTCACAGAGATGCACATAACACATCAAGGTGGGAGAGATGGGAAGGGAGGCTGTGGGCCTGCGCCGTCCTTCCCTCTTTGTCCCTTCGTCTTCCAAGCGCGTGGTCGTCCCCCTGGGTGTGCTCCCAGTGACCCTGCGTCCTCTTGTCGCCCTGGCACAGCAGGAGACGGTTGGGAGCCCTGCTCTGTGCTCGCGAGTGACACTGGCTTCCCGGGAGCCGCGTGGTGGTGTCTCTCCAGTGCTGTTTTGTCTTGCTGGGTTTAGGCAGACCACCCCCCTTCCCATAAGCCCCCTGCAAGGGGCCTTTGCTGTTGATTTGAAGAATTTTTCTATTGTAAAATTGCAGCAAGAGGATTCTGGAGGCCGGGCAGGGGCTCACGCCTGTGATCCCAGCATGTGGGAGGATGGCTTGAGCCCAGGAGTTGGAGGGTACAGTGAGCTGTGATCGTGCCACAGCACTCCAGCCTGGCGACAGAGCAAGACCGCATCTCTAAAAATTATGTAAATAAAGTAAAACATGAAAACCGATAAATACTGCTGTTCTCGCACGGGCAGCCCCCGGGTGTGGATGAGCCACAGTCCCGAGGACGTCTCTAGGTCGGATTTGCGTGTGACTGAGATGCCTGGTGCACAGCGCTCACGCTGTGGTGGTCGCGTAGCAGCAAAACCGCGTGGCTCGTGCGTGGTCATGACGGTGACACCCTGTGCTGTGATGATGCGTTACGGAAACTCTCGTGCTCTTGCATTTCAAACACAACATACAAACTCATAGAAAGTTTAGATAGGAGAAATTTCAAAAAAGAATATGACAGGTTAACACCTGACGTTGCATCGACACTAGGTAACAGTGTTGCCCTTGTTTTGATCTTCTAACTGCAGCAGTGGTGATCTTTCCGTTGCGATAATGAATCCCTCCACTGCTTAGGGGTAGTTGCTGCTTCCCTGGAGCACAGCCTTGCACGTGTCTGTCATTGTCACTTCATCCCTTAAACTGTCCCGGCAGTTGGTGTTTTCCCAGTGAGGGATGTGTCCAGCCCTTCTCCGGACGCGTGACTTCCACTCCCCTTTCCAGCGTAGTCCCCTTTCTCTTCGCTGTGGGCTCACCTGGACTTGCAGTGGACTTGTGCTCTGGGGGCAGGGTCGAGGGGCATACGCAGACCACAGACCACAGTGGTGCTGTGCACAAGCACCGTGTCAACACCGAGAACGGCTGCGGCGGCAAAGCTGCTGAGCCGGCGATCCGCTCACGCCGTGTGGTTTGTTTACACACATGGAAGAAACCAGCTCCTGCATTACTAGTTTAATAGTTTAATCATCGGTCTTCCTTGCGGGGAGCTGTGGAGCCGGTTCGTAAGTGCAGAAGCCATACGTCAGGTTGTCCGTACCCTGGGATCTGCCTGTACTTCCGAGCATCCCCATACTGTTCATACTTGCAGTCTGGCAAATTTTCTTACAGTTAAGTCTTTTAACTTAAAAATCACAAGACTGTCTATAGATATACTGATGTTACATGAGATAAGTACAGATTATTTCTAGACTTGTTTCTTCTCTGCCCTGCAAGTTGTGGCCGTCCACCACCGTGGGTGGGAGGCCAGTGGCACGCTCACAAGAGAGCCGTGAGCTCCCTGTGCAGGCTGAGCTGTGCTCCCCGCGCTCTCCTCTTCCACCTGCTCGTATCTGAACTCCCACCCAGTTTCCTCTTCTGTGGGACACAGGGCTGGCCTGGCTGTCGGTGGGCGCCTGTCACACAGGGGGCCTTTGCTTGGGTCCCTGGTGTCAGACAGCAGCTCGCTCTGAGCTCTGAAGAGAAGATTGGATGAACCATGTTGGACCCTTGGAATCTTTTTTGAATGAAGTTATAGCTCAGTTCTTGTTTTTTTCCCTCCTGGAGAGCGTGTATGGGAAGATGTCAGGTTGGAATCTCCTTAGGACTCTTTGAGGCTCACTCAGCACGCAGTGCTGCTGCCCTGGCCCGGTGTGTTGTGCTCTATCTCCCCTCTTTCTTTTTTTTTGGAGACAGTCTCGCTCTGTCACCCTGGCTAGAGTGCTGTGGCGTCAGCCTAGCTCACAGCAACCTCAAACTCCCTGGCTCAAGCAATCCTTCTGCCTCAGCCTCCCCAGTAGCTGGGACTGCAGGCATGTGCCACCATGCCTAGCTAATTTCTTCTATATATTTTTAGTTGTCCAGTTAATTTCTTTCTATTTTTGGTAGAGACGGGGTCTCGCTCTTGCTCAGGCTGGTCTCGAACTCCTGACCTCTAGTGATCCTCCCGCCTTGGCCTCCCAGAGTGCTGGGATCACAGGTGTCTCCCATCTTTCTTGTGTGAGGTCCCAGCGAGGGCCGCACGGTGGACAGCTTCGCATAGCTGTGGCATTCCTGGCGGAGTGGGTTTTCTCTTGTTCAAGCCTATGTCTCGGACCCTAGAACAGCTCGACGCTGATTAGTGAGTGAGGGCTGAGTTGAATTTGGGCTGTTTTCGGACAGTCTTAGCTGGGCTTGCTCCCTTGTTTGTTTGTGCCTAGCTAAGGGCTGTCTGCGGTCTTCGGGGTGAAATTCAAGAATTCTGGCGCAGACTTCCGAGTCCTGGCAGCATGAAAGGGCGCAGATAGCTCACACCAGTGGCAGCTCTTCCTAAACTGCTTTCCCGGAGGCTTGGTAGAAACAGTGGCGAGTGAGACCATGGACAGGCAAGATTCCAACTTGGCGTCAGCAGAAAACCCTTTTTTTTTATCAGCTCGGTGTGAGGCAGTAGGTGCAGGAGGTGTGTACGCGTGACTGACATCTCCCAGGGTCAGGGACAGGCCTCCTGGGGAGGGGGGTGTCACAGGGTGCCCGCTGCAGTCAGCCTCGAGAGCACAGGCAGGAGACTCACTTGCTGGGCCCCAGCCGGCTCCGTTCGGCCTGGGGGTGCTGGTCAGCTCGCCCCATAACAGAAGGCCCCGGGCAGGGCACGTCTTCATTTGCTCGGTCCGGAAGGCTGGAAGTCCAGGGTGCCAGCGGGGCTGGTTCCCGAGAGGCCCCGTCCTGCTTCCAGCCACGGTCCAGCGTCTGTTTCTGTAAGGACGCCAGTCCTGTGGGACCAGGGCCCACCCGACCTCAGTTAGCCTTGGCTCCTCAAGGGCCCTATCTCCACATACTGTCACACGGGGGTTAGACCTTCAGCTTATGAATTTTGGGGGTGGCAGTTCAGTCTGTCATGGGGTGCCTTGTGGATCACAAACATGGGCGCATGTGGGTGCCTGCTCTGCAGTTTGCTGGGTTGCGAGGTTCGGGAACTGGGACTGGGGATATTTGTGTGACCAGCACCCCAGACACTCCTGCACCCTCTTTTTCCTGTAGGTACCACATGGAATGTTTGGACCCCCCGCTCCAGGAGGTGCCAGTGGACGAGTGGTTCTGTCCAGAATGTGCCGCCCCTGGCGTGGTCCCTGCCACAGGTAATGCACTGCCCCTTCCTTCTGGTGGCTGGGTCTGCGGTCCTGCGGCAGGACTGTGGGGAGGGATGGCTGTGCTGTGAGGAGGACTGCCAGGGCTTCCCTGGGAGACGGCTTCTGTCGAGCTCCTGCGCGGGGGTGGAGGAGCTTGGTTTGGCCAGCTTGCGTGGGATCGGTTGACTGGGGGCTTCCAGTCCTCAAGGTGTGGGGGACCAGGCTCTGGTGAGAAGCCCCCGTCCTGCTGTGCAGAGCCCGCCCTGGCCAGGGCTTCTGAGCGGTGGGCAGCCCGCAGGGCGAGGGTTGTGACGTGTGTGTTTCTCTTCCCAGACGCAGGCCCCGTGAGTGAGGAGGAGGTCTCCCTGCTCTTGGCCGACGTGGTGCCCACCACCAGCCGGCTTCGGCCGCGCACCGGCAGGACCCGGGCGATTGCTAGGACACGGCAGAGTGAGAGAGTGAGAGCAACTGTGAACCGGAACCGCATCTCCACGGCCAGGGGGGCCCAGGTGGGTGGGCCAGCACCGAGGCCTGTCCTGGTGCCGACATTGATCGCAGCGGGCGTGTGGGAAGGGCCGGGACCGAGGGGTGCGCCAGCAGTGCGGGATCGAAGGCCACCCCTGTGCGCCAGCCCCGGTGGCTCCGGCAGTCAGCCTGCTGGGGAGCAGGCGAGCACCGTGCGTGCTGTGTTGTCCCCTGTGGGCGTGGGCTGAGGCAGCCGTGTCTCCCAGCAGCGGGAGCCAGGCGCTCAGGCCAAGCACAGCTCTGAGCTGGTCCCAGGCATGAAGGGGCTGGGGTCTCAGGAAAATCCCCTCGCAGGCCCGGCGCCAGCTCCCCGCCCTCTGCCAGCACCTGAGCGCACCTTCCTCACGTGGTTCCTAGCGCCATTTCAGATGTTCTCTGGGGACTGTTCCACCACGGCTGCTCCCACCTGCCCCCAGACAGGGCACCGGCAGGGGAGGCCGGGAGGGCGGATGGAGGGGCGTGCTCTTTCTCTCCGGTCGGTGTCAGGGGTCGCCCTTGACCTGCTTCACGCTGCGTTCAGAGTGGATTGGGAAGGCTGTGGGGCCGGGGCCCCACCACAGACCCCTGCTGTGCCCTGGCTCCTCACTCCTCCCCTGCATGGCAGTGTTTGTCCCTCCCTTCCCTGTGTCCTGGCCACTGGCGCTCACTGTGGGGTGTGCTGCGCCTGTTGAGAAGGGAGAGGGAGGTGGTGCGGTGGTGGCGGCTGCGCCCAGGGCTCTCCAGGCTCCCTCGTGGGTGTGCGCTGGCCCAGCCGTGTCGCTGCCGTGCTGCCGGCCCTGCTGACCGGGTTCCCTTTGCCGTGTAGCACGTGCCGAGGTACCTCATGTCTTCTCTGCTGGATGAGACCATCGAGGCCGTGGCAACTGGGCTGAGCACCGCTGTGTGTCAGTGCCCTCTGGCGCCGCGAGCCCCGGCCAAGCGGAAAAGGAAGACAGGTAAGCTGGCAGGGTGGGCTGCCTGGGTCCCCACGGGCGCGCTGACCCTCAGCACTGCCGCCCTCCAGGCCAGGGCCGTGGTCATTTCCGTGCTTGCTTTCTGCAACTTAATTTTCTCAGTCAGCCAAAGATGCCGTGCAGAGGCCGTCCCGGCCCAGGGCTGGTCTACTAGTCTGCGCGGCCTCCGGCCCTCGTGCCCGAGTAACGAGCGCGAGCCTTCCGCGGCCACGCTGCCTCTGCTTTATGGAAGAGTTTGTGCAAGAATCGCTGTTCCTTTTCTGTAAATGTTTGACGGAATTCTCCAGTGAGGCCCTCTGTGCCGGGCCCTGTGGGGAGAGTGGAGATCACTAGCTGAGCGTCTCGTCTGGTTTCGGTTCGGTTCCGTGCAGGCCTCCTCACCGGGGGGAGTGCTCCCTCGCGTGAATATGCCGCGGTTCGCTTGCCCGTGTGCCTCTTGGCACTGGCTTGTGTCATTTTGAGGCCATTAAGAATAAAGCTGCTGCGAATATTGTAGCACACGTCCTTTTGTGGGCAGATGCCTTCATCTCTCTTGGGCCATGTGGAGTAGAACACCTGGACCGTCGGGTAAACGTGGAAATTGCCGGGTCTTTTCTCACGGTGACTGTGCCACTTCATGTTCTCATTCGCAAGGTATGAGGGTGGCAGTTCCCACGGACTGGCCCTTCACTCTCAGAATGGTCAGGCTTGATTTCGTCCTAGCAGCGGGCTGGTCGAGACGGCCTTCAGGCATGCCCTGCTGGGCCCTGTGCCCTGGACATGGACGCTGCTGTGCCAGCGTCACTGCTGTTGGGTGCGGTGACGGGTGCCAGGCGTCTTCATGCGCCAGTGTGGTCTGGTCTGCGGCTCAGGTGCTTTAGGAAAAAAGCGCGTTTTCCTCTCAGTGAGAGCCGGAACTCAGAGCCCAAGTCTGAGCTCTGTGCGGGTGGTGGGTCGACGTTTCTAGGCCTTTTCCGTGGGCAGAGGGAAGAGATAAGCGCCTCAGGTCACCCTGTTACTTGCAGTTAAAATTCAGGCTTCCAGGGTTTTTATTTCACTTCTTGTACTGAACATCTGCGTCTCCGTTTTCTCGTGTCAGAAATCCCCTTGTCAGTGCTGACAGCGTGAGGACTCGTTTGTCTCACCGGGACATATACGACAGTCCCGGAACCACGGTGATGGCAAATGGCTACCCACGGTGTGATTAGAGACCGGAGCTTAAGATTGTTTTTGTTTTTGTCCCTAACATGTATCCCCCTAGGCAGGTATAGTCAAAGTACTTGTAAAATAACTTGGAAGACTTCTTGTATCAAGACAAACATGTATCCCATTTGTTTTATTTTCCTTGAGTTATTTATTTTTTGCTTTGCTGGCTAGTGATTTTTTTTTTCTTTTTCTTTTTCTTTTTTTGTTTTTTTGTTTTTCTTCCTCATTTCTCTGGGAAGGCTAGTGATTTTTTACACTTTTTGTAGACGTGTGCCAAGCCTGTGTAAGTGTGAGGAGAAGAAAGTCGTGAACCCCCGCTTAACCACCCCTCGCCCAACCTCTGCCGCTCACGGGCAGGCTTGCTTGTCTCTGCCCCCCCCCCGCCCGCCCCCCATGGTTGTGACGTGCGTCTGCGGCTCCCGCCGTCACCGTGCCACCTGCAGCTATTTTGCAGTGTAGTCCTGAAGGGAGGGTAGCACCCGTCAGACGCACCCACATAACTGCAGCACCACTGTTGCACCTGAGAAAACGAACGGTAAGTCCCTAACACCCGGAACAGCCAGTCAGCGCTGAAGGTTCCAATTGTGCCATAAATATGGTTTCAAGAAAAGTAGTTTGGGTCAGGATCCAAATCAGACCCCTGCTGGGACTGGTGGCAGTGTCTGCCGGGTGCCTTCCCCTTGCTGCCCGTGGTCCGTGGGGGAGACCAGTCCTCTGCCCATGGAGGCTGCGCCGTGCCTGGTCCACAGGTTCCCCGTCCTTGGCTCCTGTCTGCAGGTGGCTGGTCGGAGCTCAGGGGCTTCTCTGGCTCAGGCGTGAGTGCAGTTTGTCTGCGAGGGCCCTGGGCTGTGGGCGCCCACAGCAGCTGCAGATGCTCGGGCACCCTGAGTCCATTGATGTTAGGATCACGGCCGTCGTTGCTGTTGTGGTTGGCAGGGCAGTGCCCGTGAGGAGGGACTCGCCCCCACCCACTGCTGGCTTTGCAATGGCGCAGTTTAGACAGACTAAGCAGGGTAACACTTTGGTTTGTTTTCCTTTATTAGCCAGTTTTCAAGTAATTGAGTTGCTTAGCAGCACTCTCCAACAGAGATCAATTAGAGTTTTTAATTGATCTCTGATAAACTCATGGATTTAAATATTTTTGATGTATTTTAATAACCTACATCTGTAGTGCTGCATGGTGGTGGCGCCTCTAGTCTCAGCTCCTCAGGAGGCCGAGGCAGGAGGATGGCTTGAGCCCAGGAGTTGGAGACTGCAGTGAGCTGTGATTAGGGAGGCTGAGGCAGGAGGATGGCTTGAGCTCAGGAAGTGGAGGCTGCAGTGAGCTGTGATTGTGCCGCTGCACTCCAGCCTGGGCGACACAGCGAGACCCTGTCTCAAAAAATAAAATAACAGACATCTTGAATGTGAAACTGTCTTAATGGGCATCTCCCTCCCATGCTGAGATTCCTGGTGATTTTCCTGGGGGTGTTGGGATTGTAGAATTAGGGTGCCCCGTGGTTGTCCATGGCAGCACGCCCAAGGTAAGGGATTTGGACTGAAATACTGGATGTTTTTACAGTTAAAAACGCTCTCAGTCTTTGGGGTGTCTTACTAAAACTGTGCACTGAGCTCGGTGGTTTTAAAGTCTCTTGGGAGAGGCCCTCTGTCTGGTCGTACCCAGGGGCGCAGAGCAGGGTTGTTGGTTTATTTGACGTGTCTTTGTCGACGCTTGTTTTTTCCTAACTCACAGTCAAGTCTGCAGGATGTTCAGGGAAGTCGAGCTCTGTCCTTAAATGCCACCTTGCTCCCTTCCCCCTTTGGGAAGCATGATTTCTTAAATTATGGTTTACTTCTCCATTTAAAAAGCCCAAGCCAGGACTCACGGTCCTGGTCAGGCCAGGACTCACAGCGCGGAGGTGGGGAGGGCCCAGCACAGAGGGAAGCACAGACTTTCAATGTCCTCTTTTTAGGAAGACGGAAGAAAGGGCAGGGAAGAAAGAAAACGCCGTCCAGGGCATCTGTGAGAAGCAAGCGCCCAGCGACCAGAACTAAGAAGCGCCAGCGTCGCGTGAGGAAGAGAAAAGGGAAACAGACCAAGGTGACACTTTGAGAGTAGTGTTCAGACTTTCTGCCAGTTTTAATTCCTTCCTGTACTTAAGTGGCAGGGGTCACGGGAACAGCTTCTTTCCTGTATTTACTTAAGGACTCGCGGGTAAAAGTGAACGTGTGTGTGCTGTAGATTGAAGGTGGGCTTGAGACAGAGGTTCCCGGGGCCCCTGGGGCTGGGCACACTGAGGGCGGTGTGACTCCTCCTGGCCAGGGCTGGGCCCACAGGGCCGGAGCACCTTCCTGGGGTCATCAGCAGGCTGGGGCGCCCTGTGAGAGCCAGGCTGGGCACGAGGCCTCTGGGAGGCCCGGGTTTAGGCCTGTCGAGGCCGAGCGGAGGTGTTACCGGCAGGTGTCGGCCGGGCTCTGTCCCCTTCCTCGCGTCCACCGCCGCCTGGGCCCGGGGCGGCGCCTCCACGTTGGCGAGGGGGCCCTGTTGTCGCGGGCCTTTTCCCAGTGCCTCATCCCCATTGAAAATTCTCAGTGGACATTTATTTAGTTTTTCTTGACACAGAACAATTGTGCATGTTTGTGGGGAACAGTGTGATGTCTTGACACGTGTATACATTGCGTAATAATCAAATTGGGGTATCTGGCATCCCCATCACCTCACGCGCTTCCAGTCTGGTCGCGTGAAACGTCTTTGTACGTACAGCATAACAGGCTGAGTTGCAGCCAGCGTTCGAGTGCTTGCTGAATCTTTGTGTGAATTTATATTCAAGATCATTATCCATTTCCTAATAAATATAAATGTATGTGGTATATATTTATATAAAAGCATATTTTAGTTATAAATGAAGTATTTGAACATCTGGCTTGGTTATTCATTTGGACAAAGTTCCCCAAGTAGAAACTATGACCATATGTAGGCATTTGTGGGATACATACCGCTTGCTTCCCAGTTGTCTGGTCACCGGGCCGCCCTTCCCTTTCCACGGTGCCCTGAGCCTAGGGTGGGACCTGTCTGTGTGTCACTGCCTCTATCCCTGTGCCCAGCAGGTTCCAGAATGTTCCAGGGTTCTGGGACCACGGCTCCATGGCATGCAGTGGCGGAGGGAGGGTGCGCAGCCCTGGGAGGGGCAGCGCCTGCCTCAGGCCTTGCAGACACTGGTCCCAGCCCTTCATGGCTAGAATCAGAAGCCGTAGCATGTAACCCTCTTGGGACGTTTCGTAATTCGGGAATAATTACAACTGAGATGATGTTTGAAACCCGGGACTGCTCCCCACGTGGCTTTTAACTTGCACCTGTTGGCTCCCTCTTTGTGAGATCTCACTTCCTACAAAATACCACATGGTGACAGTGACACTGAAGTGCCACCTGATGGTCTGCAGCGAGTGTGGCTTACGGGTGTAGATGTTAGGCACACTTGTTCATTCTTTGTGGTTCAGTAAAACCTATAAAATTTTATGATGAATGTGTACAGAGCCCTTTGGCTTTGGTTCAGTATTTACTGAGCCTGGTGTGTGATGTTGCTAGTTAGCACCTCGTGGGCATCTCTGGAACCGTTACGTTTTGTTCCTTATCAGTTGCTCTTCCTCTTTGTTACTTGGGTTCAGAGTGAAGTCACTGCCCGTTCTCGGATCGCGAGGACGCTGGGCCTCTGCAGGCCGGTGCGTGGAACCTGTATCCCGTCGGTGTACAAGACAGTGGACCCTTCGCTGG
Organism: Eulemur rufifrons; assembly: GCF_041146395.1. Lineage (NCBI taxonomy): Eukaryota > Metazoa > Chordata > Mammalia > Primates > Lemuridae > Eulemur > Eulemur rufifrons. The sequence goes on from NC_090988.1 coordinate 103,623,632, forward strand.
GGCTGATGCGAGCGGAGATTGGCGCGGCCTCTCTGTCCGTGTTTGGGGACCCCTACGAGCTGGACTCCTTTGAGAGGTGACTGCATGGGGTGATGTCCTGTGGGGCACCATCTCGTGACTGCCTGGGGCTGTGGGCACCTGTCGTGCGTGTGTCAGCCTCAGGTGTCATGTTTGTAAAACTCAGGTGGCAGTCCCCGTCCCGCAGTCCCCCTCAGAGGCAGTTGGGCGGCACAGCAGAAGCCTGGGGCAGGGCCCGAGGGCTGTCTGGGGGTGTGTCCGGGCAGCCCGCCTACCCTGCGTGTCTATTGTTGAGTCACAAGCACCACCCACAGCCAGTGCTTGGCCTGTCCTCCATAGCACTCTCTCTCTGGGCCAGGGGACCTGGGGGCCGAGGGGTCACCTGTCCCCTTTGGCCTGTGTTCTCCCCTCTAGCAGTGAAGAATTTTCTGCAAACCCTCCTTCCCCTCTGAGTGCCAAGAGACGGGCTCTGTCCCGGTCTGCCCTGCAGTCTCACCAGCCCGTGGCCAGGCCTGTTTCCGTGGGGCTCTCCAGGTGCGTGAGAGCAGGGTTTCTGGCATTGGTGGGTGGCAGAGCACAGGGGATGGTGGTCCCGGGGTGGCCACATCGGCCTGGCTGGCACTCTGTGACGCTCGGTGGCCCCAGCACCTCCCCTTGGCTTTGACACAGGTGCCAGCAGCTCTTGGGGTGTGGGGTGCTGCAGCCACCCGTGCCAGGGCGTGGCGGAGAAGCTGCGGGCCCTGCCCGCCAGGGCTCCGTGGAAGAGCCACAGCTCCATGAGCTCTGCCAAGGGAAGGGGCTCAGGCAGGAGGCGGCAACCCTGGTGAACCAGGCTGTCGTCAGGGCCACCGTCACCCCTTGGCCAGTCTTTTCTCTTGTGGACCATTAAGAAAAAGAACTGGCCAAGCCGCTGGGATGTGTAAAGATGTTTGTCTGCCAGCCCCTGCCTTTCGGTGCAGCCAGAGCTGGCAGAAGCATCAGAGGTGACTTGGCCCCAAACACCTGGTTTCCCTGTAGTGGAGGCTGCTCGGTGGGGCTCCCTCTTTCCCCCCGGGGGGCGGGGCCCTGGCCCTGCTTTTCTGGCACCTGCCTACGGCTGGGCTCAGGGGGGGACATGATGGCAGGGCCCAGCCTCGGGTCTGTGCCCACAGGAGGGGTCTCCCTGCCTCGGCGCCAGAGCCACATGTGGAGGAGGCCCCCGTGCCCGACCTGCTGGGGAGCATCCTGTCGGAGCAGAGCCTCCTGATGATGAGTGGCGCCGACGTCGTCATCCACCGGGACGGCTCCCTCAGCGCCAAGAGGGCAGGTGAGGCCCCCGGCCCCGCTGTGCAGAACAGTCCTGGGACCTGTCGCTTTCCAGGTGGCTTCCGAGTGGTGGGGGAGAGTTGAGGTGCTGAAAGGCATTTTTCACCCAGCAAGTGGGGCTGAGGGGCACGATTTCCCCAGTTCTCTCCACTGATTTCCCAGCGCCCTCCCAGGGGAGGGGGATGACGGCGGAGTTTCCAGGTCAGCCAGATGCTCACAGAGCCACGGCCGGCCTCGGGAAGACCCTGTCTGCAGACCCTGAGGGCCTGGCAGGGTGTGGGGCAGGTCTGGCAGCCCCTCCTGTCCTGCCCCCCGTTAAGGGCCTGTGACTGGATTGGGTGGTGGTTCGTAACTGTTGAAGCAGAGCAGAAGGACCATTGGCAACAGCGGCAGGGCAGTCGGGACAGCACAGGCGCCCCCCCGCCCACGGCACTCCCCGGGCGTGGAAAGGGTGTGGAAGTGTCCCACTCAACAAGCAAATGGGAGTTTAAGGTGCTTTGGGAGGCCGAGGCAGAAGGATTGCTTGAGGCCAGGAGTTTAAGACCAGCCTGAGTGAGACCCCATCTATGAAACAATAAGAAAAGTCAGCGGTGGCTATGCCTGTTGTCCCAGCCACTGGGAGGCCTGGGGCAGGAGGATCAATCGAACCCAAGAGTTCGAGGCCGCAATGAGCTCTGATCATACTGGACAACAGAGTGAGGCCCTGTCTCAAAAATAAAAGGGGGGATGATTCAAAAGAAAGTTCTGGTAAAACTTAAAGAGTGGGTGGGAAATGATTGCCGTTTGACTTTTTGTTTTTTAGCTCCAGTTTCTTTTCAGCAGAACTCAGTCGGTCTATCCAAAGTGGAAGAAGGGTCCAGGTCCCAGGACCGCCTGCAGCCCGGAGCACCGCCCTCAGGGAGCCCGGCTCATTGTGTTTTGGGGAGCGGGCCGCAGAGCTCGGGGCTGAGCTGTCAGGGCAGGTTGGCCCCATCCTGCACCCCCGCCCGAACGTCAGGGGCACCTGTGAGGCTGGACTCATCGGCAGCTCCTGGGCCAGGTCAGGCTCAGAACTTGTTGAATGGGAGCGGGCCCGGCTTAGGACAGAGTGCCAGCCCGCACTTCAATGGCACCAGCAGGCACGCGCCGCCTCTGGGCTCCACCTCCTCTAAGATCGCCAGTGGTCGTCCCAACCATCCATCTAAAAGCGCAGTCCTAGGGCCTGCCCTGAAGCCAGCCCCCAGGAGAGCGGACATCTCTGAGCTGCCCCGGATACCAAAGATCAGAAGAAACGAGGGTGGCGGCAGGCAGGACGCAGCCCCCGCCCGTGGGCAGAGCATCGAGATCCCGAGCGCCTGCATCAGCCGACTGACGGGCAGGGAGGGCCCCGGGCAGCCAGGGCGAGGTGCCCAGGCAGAGAGCGAGCCCAGCAGCAGGGCCCCCCAGGAAGCCAGCAGGCACACGGGCAGCTCCCGGCCCCCGGCCCCCAGCTCCCACAGCAGCCTGACCCCCCTGGGGCCTTCACGAGGGAAGGGCGTTGGGTCGACCTTCGAGAGCTTCAGGATCAATATTCCTGGGAACACAGCACATGCCGGCAGACTCTCCAACCCCGGCTTCTGTAATACATTCCGGCCTGTGGACAGCAAGGTGCAGAGGAAGGAGAACCCCTCGCCCCTCTTCTCCATCAAAAAGACAAAGCAGCTCAAAAGCGAGATCTATGACCCGTTTGACCCCACCGGCTCTGACTCAAGCCCCCCCAGCAGCAGCCCTGAAAGTCTGGGCTCCAGCCTGCTGCCGTCCGAGATCACGCGGACCATCTCCATCGATAGCCCGAAGGCCCCGGCGTTGCAGGCTGTGCGCTGCGTCACCTCCTACACGGTGGAAAACGTCTTTGGCGTGGAGCCCGCACCCACTCGCAGGCCGCCCTCCGGTGTGCTCCAACTCCAGGGCGAGGGGGCCGCCAAGGGGTCCTCTGACACGGAGCAGGGGGGGCTGGACGAGGAGGGGTCTGCGGAGAGCCAGGGCACTGCTGCCCGGGTGCAGAGGCTGTGCCCCCCAGAGTCCTGGGACGAGGAGGACAGGGCGACTTGTGGCACCTTCTTTGGCTCCGAGGAGCGGACGGTGACCTGTGTGACTGTCGTGGAGCCAGACGCCCCACCCAGCCCGGACGTGCCACAGGCAGCCACCCACAGGGTCGTGGAGCTGCGGTCACCTTCCCGGTCCCGCTCCACGTCCAGCTCTCGCAGCAGGAAGAAGGCCAAGAGGAAGAGGGCGGCCAGGGAGCATCAGAGGACGCGCTCTGGGACCCACTCCGGCTCCAGGGACAGGAGCTCTCGGTCAGCGTCCCCGTCAGTGGCCGAGGACCACACCAGGAGGCACCGGTCCAAGGCCAAGAGCCGCAGGTCTTCCAGCGACCACGACCGCTCCAGCAGCCGCGAGAGAGCCAAGAGGAGGAAGGGCAAGGACAGGAGCAAGGAGTGGCGGCGAGGGCCCTGGGGCCACGGCCGCAGGCCGTCCCGGTCGCGCTCTGGGAGCCCCGGCAGCTCCTCCTATGAGCACTATGAGAGCAGGAAGAAGAAGAAACGGCGGTCGGGGTCCCGAGCTCGGGGGAGAGAGTGCTCCCCCCACAGCAGCCTGGAGAGGGCACACAGGCACAGGCACCAGCGGGAGAGGAGCCGCGAGAGGAGCCGCGAGCGGCCAGACAAGAAGGGGAGCGTGGCGCGGCCGCGAGAGAGGAAGCGGAGGTCTCGGTCACCCAGCTCAGAGCAGAGAATGCGGGAGCCCCGGCGGCCACGTTCCCGTGAGAAGCGGCCCCGGACCTGGTCCCGCTCCCCAGAGCGGAAGGTGGCTGTGCGGGAAGCTTCCCCAGGCCCCCGTCTGGTGGGGGAGCCCAGGCAGGACGGAGACCACAGGCCGCCAGCCCTGGCGGAAGCAGGCGTCCCTCCAGAGCTGGCTGTGGCCGTGGCCCCCGAGGCCCCCTCAGAGGTCCCCCCTGCCCTGGAGGTGCCAGCTGAGTGTGTGCCTGATGACCTGGATTACGGTGACTCCGTGGAGGCAGGGCACGTCTTTGAAGACTTTTCAGCTGACACTGTCTTCATTGAGCTTGATGACATGAGCTCCCCACCTTCTCCCGAAAGTACAGACTCCTCCCCAGAGCGAGACTTCCCGCCAAAGCCCGGGTTGCCTCCAGCCAGTGTGGCCATGGCCGCCATCCAGAGGGAGGTGTCCCTGATCCACGGCGAAGACACACAGCCCACGCCGCGGGCAGAGGGCCCCCCGGAGCAGCACGCACTCGGGCAGGACGTGGTTGAGGCCTCCGCGGTGCCGGTTGCCCTGGGTGTGGTGCCCGTGGGGAAGGAGGACGGCCCCTCGGAGAGTGGGCAGGTGCAGGAGGTGGCGGGGCCTGAGGAGGCCGTCCCGCAGCCCCCCCTGCTGCGCTCCAGAGCCCTGGTGAAGAGAGTCACCTGGAACCTTCAGGAGTCGGAGGGCAGCACTCTGGCGGAGGACAGAGCCCCGAGTGAGTAGCACTGCCAGCCGCCGCCAGGGCACGCGCAGGCCTTGGGCGGGCTGGGCTGCGGGCAGGCGCCTCCCTGCGGTCTGGCAGGCGCAGGTTGCGGGGCAGGGAGGCAGACCTGAGGGCGGGCTCACACCTCCCTGGCTCCTCAGGGCGGGGCTCCACCCCCAGGAAGGGACAGGCCGTGGGTTAGCCTGTAGGCCTTCCTCGTGGAGCACTTTTTCTGGAGCACTCACCTCCCCTGTCTGGCCCTCAGGGGCGCCCCTTCACAGGCCGCAGAAGCCCCGGGAAGGAGCCTGGGATGTGGAGGACATGGCCCTCGGGGGCGTCAGGCAGGTGACGTTCTCCGAATTGCCTCCTCCCGGTCACATGCTTCTGGAGCCTGGGTTCCCGGACCCAGACCCCTCTCAGGTGGGTGCCTGGGCTGGTGGCGTGGGCTCTGCCAGGCTGGCACTGAGGCCACAGGGCTTGGCCGGGGCTCAGCGACTCAGCAGCGGTGTTCTCTGTAGGTCTGTAGCCCTGACGCACCTGCTGCCCCAGCCCAGCTGCCCACAAGCTTGCTGCCCACAAGCTTCCCGCCCTGCGTGCCGGCCGGCCAGCCCCCGCTCCAGCCCATCCTGCAGGGGGCCTTGCCGCTGGCGGGCTGTGGGCCGGCACAGAGCCTGGCCCCCGTGCTGCCTGTCCTGACCTCAGCCTCGGAGCCAGCCAGCCAAGCCACTGTAGCCAGCAACTCGGAGGAGAGGACCCCGGCCCCCAGGCCAGCCGCAGAGAAGACCAAGAAGGAGGAGGTGAGTCCCGCCCCTGCAGCTTCTCCAGCCTCCCGGGGCTGAGTTTTGGGGTCGAAGCCAGCCCGGGTGGGCCTCAGTCAGGACCTCGGAGAGCAGACAGACTTGCCCCTGGTGCCTTTGGGGAACCACGGTGGCCTCACCAGCGGGCCGCCAGGCCTCTGCCCTGGTGCTGCCCAGTGGGGTCACGTGCACGTCCTTGCTCCTAGTACATGAAGAAGCTGCACATGCAGGAGCGGGCCGTGGAGGAGGTGAAGCTGGCCATCAAGCCCTTCTACCAGAAGAGGGAGGTGACCAAGGAGGAATACAAGGACATCCTCCGCAAGGCCGTGCAGAAGGTGGGCCTCGCGTGGGCAAGCAGGGCTGCACATGCGTGTGTTCAGGAACCCCTGAGGTCAGGGGCAGCACGTGGCTACACAGGGTGGTCAGTCACGAGTATGGCAGGTTGGTGCACTCCTGTTGACACAGGCTGAGGTCCCAGTGCAGCCCGCGGGGCCCAGCCAGATGCACGGGGGCCGTGCTGCCTCGTGCTGGCTGCGGGGTGCAGTCCGCCGCCGCTGCTGGAGCCGCCCCTCGTAGCTGCGCAGGGGATGCGTGTTAGCATCTGCACCGGGACCCTGGCTTGCACGGTTTGTTAAACAGACGATACTAACATCGCCCAGTCCACGGTTTGCAGCGGGCTCAGCACATCTCCCACCAGGGTCTGGGCTTAGGTCCTGCCTCCTCCCAGCCCGTGGCGCCTGTGGGTCCCTCAGCAGCCCTGGGAGGTGGCGGCGCAGTGGGACGGGGGTTTGCAGGTGGGGGAGCGGCCCCTGCCTCGCTGTCTGGATGCTGGCACGCAGGGCCTGCTCGCAGGGAGGGCGGGCTCTCACCGGGGGCGTTTGCTGTGAAAGGATGTCTGGGTAACTGTACCTCTTTCTCCAGATCTGCCACAGCAAGAGTGGCGAGATCAACCCCGTGAAGGTGGCCAACCTGGTGAAGGCCTACGTGGACAAGTACAGGCACATGCGCAGGCATAAGAAGCCCGAGGCCGGGGAGGAGCCACCGACCCAGGGGGCCGAGGCCTGAGGCCAGGCGGCTGTGGGCGATGACCCTGGAGCTGGTGGCATTGCCGTGTCTTAAGTGGCAGAAAACTGGGGATACCATCTCCTGCCTTCAGGTTCCCGTGATGGTACCTGGTGTCTGCACCTGTCTTGCTCACAGTTTAAACTGGACCTTTTTATATGTGTATTATAGACACACAGTTTCCATTGTGTTCTAATTTATCAAAAATGCATTATCTTTAGAAACTTCTTGATTGACTTAATACTTGAAGGTAAAGCCTTTGGTGATAAGGGGTCTCCTGGTTGGTGGGGGTGACTCTGATAAATCTTGGGACGGCCTCCTGCCAGCAGCCATTTGTGTATCAGTGTCTGAATTGGGAGTTCCCTTCTCTTTGCCGATTATGTTGTGCTCCTGTAAATAATTGCTCAAGTTTGCGCTCAACTCATCCACCTCCCATGAGGCAGGCCAGTTTTGGAACCCAAAGGGGACAGCCACTGGGCGCAGAGCAGAGCCGGCCACTCATGGGGCCATGGGGAGTCCAGGTATGGCCGCCCTCCCCAACACACCTGGTGGGAGAAGCTTCCCCCCAACGCCTGCCTCTCAAGGGCCTGGTGTTCTCTGAGCAGTTTGTTGGCTCGGACGCGTTTGGCTGGCGTTCCTGCACTGAAGACAGAAGCAGTGTGGGGGTGCAGGAGGCCACTGTGTGCGTGGGTGCAGGGTCATCTCCCTCCCTGGGCCCTGGCAGCTCACATGGACAGGTGGCAGGCAGCCAGGGCACTGCCAGCAAGTCCTGGCTTCCAGGGAGGGGGAGCAAGCCTGGTGGTCCCCGCAGCCAAGGGGACACGAAGCCCACCCCACTCAGGACACCAGCACTGGTTCTGGGGCTCTTTTTATTAGACTGGCGAGGGTTGGGGTCCCGCCCTAGGCGGGTTGCTCCAGCTCCATGAGGAAGTGCTCGATGTCGTCGTAGAGGCTGTTGGTGCTGGACAGGCAGAGGCTGAGGCTGCTGTCGAGGGAGGACACGCCTTCACGCTGCACGCCCTCCAGGTAGGCCCGGCATAGCCACGGCTCCAGCTGCGGGAGGGCATCTGTCAGGGCTGGGCACTGCTGGGGCTGCGAGCCTCCCCCGCCCGGGGCCTGGTCTCACCTTCACCAGGACCAGGCTCTTCTCCTTGGGCCTCCCCGCAGACAGGTCCTGCCCGAAGCCCAGGTAGATAGTGTAGTGGGGGGAGCCCCGGCGCTGCCGAGCCCGGAATTCCACCAGCTCTAAAGGAGGGGGCTCTGTTGAGTACCTGGCAGGCAGGTGCTCCCAGAGAACCACCTGGAGACAGCCCCCAAGGCAGGTGCCTCACTGACCTTGGAAGAAGGTGCTGAAGTTGAAGATGGGGGTGTCACAGTTCCGTGGCAGCAGGCGGGCATGGGTGGAGGGGCTGGCAGAGCCCAGGGGGCCGCCCACCTCCCAGTACACCTTGCATTTGCCCATGCGCCGGGCCCACAGCCACAGCCCCCGCAGCTCCAGCTGCAGCCCAGGGGCCACGTGCCGCAGTAGCTCCTCTGTGTAGCGGAGCTGCTTCTGGTCAGGGAGCTCCGCAGGGCTGGGGAACGCCACGTGCTGGGGCTCTGCAGCCTGGACAGCCGGGCCTGGGGGGCCGTAGAGGAGCAAGCAGCGCGGGCGCCCCACTACCTCCTGCAGCACTGCTCGGCCCTTATACATGATGGTCACGTCCAGTACCCCCAGGCTGGGCTCTGCACAGAGTAAGCTGTGAGTGGCAGGGACGGGCAGGGAAGGGAGGCCCCCACCCCCAGCCTGGGCACTTACCTCCCGATGCAGCGTGGATGCTGGGGCCAGGGGCCGGGCGAGTCTCTGGAGCCACACCCTGGCCTGCATCTGGAGGGGGCTGCCTGAGCTGGCATCTTGTCGTTAGGTCGGGGGGCTGGGGCTCGGAGGTAGGGGCAGCTTCCACCGCCCATGCTGAGTGCAGCTGCCCAGCAGGGAGCCCTGGGCCTGTGGAGACGGCGGAACTGCCACACTGGCCCGCTCTGCCAGAACTGTTTCTGCTGGACCACCCGTCCCGGTTCCCAGCTCCCCACTCCCCACCCCTGGGGCCTGCAGCCACTGCTCTGGGGACCCTGCCACAGCATCCTTCACGAGTGTCAGTGCTGGTACAGTGGGGTCCCTCCTGCTCTCCCCAGGGCTCTGTTGATCCTGCCTGTCCCTCCCCCTGGCACTGCCTCCTGCTGGGCAGAGCTTCCCCACTCACCTCCAGCACAGCCCCCGCTCAGGGCCGGCCCCTCCTGGCCCTCTCCAGGGGCCTGGGAGGGGTCCAGCTCTACCCCACGCACAGCTTTCAGATGGTCCCCAAGGCAACTCTGCTGCATGGCCTGGAGCAAGAGGTCCCCCGTGTCACCAGCTGGAACAGGGCATGGGCCTTGCAGCTCAGAGCCTTCTCTTGCCAGGAGTGGCCCTGGGGGCCCACTCTGCAGGGCAAAGATAGGGTTGGCAGAAGCACTCCTGTCCCCCACACCGCCCCAGGTCCAGCAGGAGGTGGCATACCCCAACCCCAGCAGAAGCAAGCAAAGACTACCTGTGTGCTTGGGGCACCCCTGAGGGCATCTTCCTCACCGGGGTCGATGCCTGGGCCTTCTGAGAATGGGGGTGGGCGTGTTAGGACCTGGCTTTGACGGCCTGAGTAGCCCCGTGGATCCACTCAGCCCAAGAGCCCCTCGAACTTACTTTTTAACTACCCTACACCCGACCACCAGGCAGCTGGCCCAGGCCAGCTTCTAAAACCACCGGTCTGATCCAGAGGTGCCCAGAAGCAGGAGAGCCCCCCGCCCCTGCAGGGCTGCTCTGCCCGGATCTGCCTGCCTCCCTGGCCCCCACCCACCCGTGGCAGTCCTCACCTCTCCCGCCCAGCTCAGAGCTGAGCGCATACACCTTGTGAGGGTCAGTGGGGTCCCAGGAGTTGTCTTGTAGCATCACGAAGCGCCGAGTGCTGTGCAGCGCACAGCGAAAGTTGGTTTTCCAGCCTGCACGCTCTGCAGCTTCGCGGTGCGGCTGGTCACCTCTCCTGCTACTGGGTGGCCACCTGCCGCGGGCCACTGCCCAAGCCTGGGGAGGAGGACAGAGAACGTGGGCCCACGGTGGGGCCCATGGTCCTCCCGTGGGGGGCGGCCAGTGTCTCACCTTGAAGATGCGCGCGTCGGCCTCACCCAGGTCTTTGCGTGCGAAGTGCTTCCAGGGCACCCGGAAGCGAGTGTGGGCCGTGTCCAGCCACTGCAGCCCCTCGTAGCAGCCACTGCTGATCTGGCGCAGAAGCCACTCTCCAAACAGCACACGAGGAGCCCCCCTGCAGGTGGAGTGGCCACGTGGACTTAGGGCTGTGGGCTGCAAGGCACTTGGGGCTGTTGGGGGTGGCGGGCCAGCCTCTCACCTCTCCGGAGCCAAGGCCATTGCTCCCTCTACAAGGACGGTCTGGGGAGAGTCAGGTTGTGGCAGGGTGGCAGTCAGGTACTGCAGCAGCTGAGGTAAGCGCTCTTTGTCACTACAAGTGTCCAGTAGTGTGGCCAGGTGTCAAGTGTGACCCAGGTATTAACAGGTGTTAGTGGTCACGTGTGTGGATAGAGGACTTGTAGCCACCAAGGTTGTGTAGATGTGGATTCCTTGGTAACGGTAGCTATAGGTGTGACTGCAGATGTGGCAAACACATGAAGTCACAGGTGTTGACCCAGCGTCCTGGCCTGGACAGGCAGGTGCAGGCTGGACCCTGCAGAGACACGACGGGAGTGGCCTCGTGGAGGGGGCGCGCCCGGAGGCTCCCCGGGAAAGCGAAACCGAAACCGAAACCGCGCGTCGCGGGAAAGCGAAACCTAAGCAGCAGCCGCCGCGCGCGGGCGCCCGCTCGCTCGCCCTCCCGGACGCGCCCGCCCGTCCCCAGCTGCTCGCACGCCACCCCCGCCCCCGGCCCTGCCCTGGAGCGCAGGGAGCCCCGCCGTGGGCTCCAGCTCGGCCTCTCGCTCGCGTGGGTCGGGGGCCCCGAGTACCTGGGCGCCGGAGCCGCCGGGACAGAAGTTTCTTCTCGCGGAGCCGCGGGTGGCCGGCGCTTTTATGGGTGCCGGGCAGAGGCGGGGCGCGCCGAGGGCGGGGCTTGGGGGCTGCAGGTGCGGCGGCCGAGGTCACGCGCCCGGGCGGACAGTTTCGCTGGCGCCGCCCGCGCCGCGGCAGCACGGAGAGGGGGTCCCGCGCGCCCGCTCCTCAGGAAGCGCCCGTACGCGCCAGGGGTCGGAGTCGCGGGCAATTAATGGGACTGGGGGGTACATTGGGACGAGCCGGTACTCCTCGGACGTAGAAGTAAAACCGGACCCCAGACAAAACCAGGCCCTTCTTGCGCTTTTTAATAGGGTAACGGGAGGCGGATGTGCCTCCGGTTTGCACTCTTAACGTTGGAAGTGCTTCAGACAAGAATGTTCACATATTCTCGAAATTAAAACATTTGGAAAGGAATTCATGGTTCCTTTTCACAAGGAAAAATGCTGATGACCCACAAGGGACAGTTTAATGGCCTTGGGGTGGAGGTCCCGCCCAGGATCTGCCCTGCGGAAGTCCGCGGAGGGAGGTCTGCCTCTGATCCGCGGCTCCGACGCCCGCCCGCAGCCTTGGGCGCGGCTCCGTCCTGGCACCACCGCGCGCCTCTCTCCCCGGGCCCCTTCCCGCGCCCACGGCCTGCGCCCCGCGCCGCGCTCCGGCCACACTCGGACGCGCCCACCCCTGCGCCGCACGTCTCGGTCCAGGAGTCTGCGCGGTCCAGGAGTCTGCGCGGGGACCTCAAGCGCCTGGCGCGCAGGGTGCTCACTGCCGCGTCCCCGCCCACGGGCATTAGGCTTCAGAAGGGACCGTCACCCCTGAGAGGTCCCAAACGACCCTCCTTCTTCTTCGGGGGATTTGTGTTGACTCCTCAACGCCCCCAGGAGAAGGCTCTCCATGTTGGGTCTGGAGGGGGAAACCGAAGCCGAGGGGCTGCCTGCGATTTCCCAGGGCAGGGGCCGTGGTTAGACCAGGAGAGGAACTTCCCGTCCGCCAGCTGGCACGAAGCCGCAGGAAGCTCAGCGGCTGGCGGCGCAGCAGATGGCTTACGGGAAGTGCTGCCCGCGCTCTCGGGGTGGAGGGACACTGGCCCGCCCCTGCCCCGCGCCCCCGAGAGCCAGCGGGCCGGTGGGAACCCCCTCCCCAGCGGACTCTCGCGCACCCGCCTGACGCCTCGCCCGGAGATTCGAAAGTGTCACTTTATTCTGCGCAATGAAGGGCGGGGGAGCGCGGCCAAGCGGAACCTCCGGGTCCAGACCCGCAGAGGGCCGCGCGCGCTAGATGTAGGTGGAACCGGCGCCGGGCTCGTCGTGGAGACTCCACTCGTGGGGACTCCCGCCCCGGCCCGAGTCCGCCTCCGCGTCCTCGTCTCCGCTGCCCTCGTTGCCCGAGTCGCCGGCGCGGTCCGCGTCAGTGCTGGGCGCGTTGACGACCACGTTGGCCTCGGCTCCGATGCCCTCACCGAACCATACCGCCTTGTATCCGCCCTCTGGCCGCCGCTCCTTGGTCAGGATGGATCTCACGGCGGTGGGGCTTCCCCCAGCCGGGACCGCAGGCGACACCGGGACACGGCTGCCGGGTGCGGGGCTGGGGGGCGCAGGAGGTTCGCGGGGCACGGGTTCCGTGGCCGTGGGCAGTGCCTCCGCAGTCTTGGGGCCGTGCCCAGGGCTGGGGGCGGGTGCCCAGTTGTCCTCATGGCCATCGAGGAAGGCCTGGTTGTCAAAGTCGCGGGGCTGGCGATCCTGGGTGGGGGAGGGGGAGCAAGGGTGTGGGCCGAGCCAGGCCTGGGCTGTGACTCCCGGGCGGTCGCCTCCCAGTCTTTCTGACCCTGGGTCTCTCCATCCATCTACACCTGTCCCTCTCCTTCTGCCTTCTACCCTGCTCTACCCTCCCCCCTGCCCCCCAAGAGCCTCACCGGAGCCGAGCGGGAGCAGCACTTGAGTCGCTGGCCGTAGTGCTTACGGACCAGGACCGCCAGTCCCAATAGGGCCAGCAGCAGCAGCACGCCCAGCACCCCGCCCAGGGTCGCCATGTCCCCCACGGAGAAGCGCTTGTCCTCAGCGAGGCCACCACCTGGAATCCCTGCCGGAAACACCACCTCCCACTTACCGCTAGAGCACCCCAGGCAGATCCCACCAACCTGTGCCAGGCTCAGGACACCCTGGGCACCATCCAGGCCTGGGCTACCTCCCAAAGCTGAGGTTCTGGGGAGTGGGCTCTACTGCGCCCCCACGAGGGAGCTGTGCGTCTCAGCAAGACCCTGTGTGACCCCAGGAAGCCAGCCTGCTGAAGGGCGGGGCAGGGATGAGGTGGGTGCTGCCAGCTCCAGGTGGGAGGCAGGGGTGCCACACAGTAGGAAGGGCCGTGAGGGCAGCACCCGGGTCGTGGGGCAGATGCCCCTGGGAATTGTGGGATACACTGGCCCCCAGATCCAGTCTCTGCCTGTCCTCCACACGTCCCTGCTCGCCTCACTGGGACTCTGGACCTGTCTCTGTCAGACCAGAACGGACCCCTCCTTGGGGTTGCGTGGGGTGAAATCCATCCACGGGGGTGGACCCTGCCCTATAGCATTTCCTGGGACCACCCAGAGCCCTGAGGAAGGGAGGGGAAGGGCACATGCCAGGCAAATGTGTTGGGGCAGTACCTGAGGACAGGGAGCTCCTGCTGGACCCGGGGGGCGTCGTCTGAGAGGTTCCTGGCTTGGGGGTCTGTGCTGAGCCCCCACCAGGTGTGGCTGGTTGGGACGAGGTGCTGTTTCCCACACTGGGGGGCGTCGTCTGAGAGGTTCCTGGCTTGGGGGTCTGTGCTGAGCCCCCGCTGGGTGTGGCTGGCTGGGAGGAGGTGCTGATTCCCACACTGGGGGGCCCCTCAGGCGTGGGTGAGGCAGATGGCCTCGAAGTGGTGCCTGAGGGTGGGCGAGGGCCTGTGCCTCCCCCAGAGCTGGTTGTAGAGGGTCCCTGAGAGGGCCCAGTGGGCCTGGGGGTTTCCACAGTGGTACTGTTCGAGGGCTCAGTTGTTCCTCCAGTCCCTGGGGGACCTGGGGGGCCAAGGACAGCCTTGGGCTTGCCTTGGTCCCCCTGGCAAACCTACCCCAGGGAGGGAGCCACCTTGCCTGGGGGGACCCCAGATGTCCCCTGGAGGCTTACCTGTGGAGGGGAGCTCCTGTTCAGAGACTTGTATTTCAACAACTGTGGTTGCTGTGCCCAAGGTCACCGTGTTGTTGGCCTCCACCTGGGGTAGGAAAGGGACCTGTCCCTCCTAGGCTCCTCTTTAACACCCCATGGGCCCACACCCTTGGAGACACCCACCTGCCCTGCCCTTCACCTCTGCATAGAAGACCCCCAGCTGTGCCAGCGAAGTGGTGGTCAGCAGGAACTCTCCGTCCATGCGGAAGTCAGAGTGGTTGGTGACTCGATACGTGACGGCCGAGTTGAAGTCCTGGGACAGCTCCGGTGAGTCCCGGGTGCAGGCTAAGGCCCATCCCAACCCACCCACACAGAGGGCAGGCCAGGCAGACCCAGGGGCCAGGCAGGGTCTGGGTTCCGGGCAGGCAGGAGGGGGCTGCTGGCCCGGTGGGGGCAGCGCTGGGATGTGCTGCTCACCGGGAAGTCCGGGTCCTCAGCCTGGATCCTCAGGACCTCAGAGGGGGCGGCTGCGTCCCGGACAGCAACACCCACTCCAGAGCCTGGCGCCACCGTGCCACGGTACAGGCTCTGGGGGAAGCGGGGCAGGCTCCCGGCGGCAGCAAGGACCTCCACGGTGACTTGGGTCACAGAGTAGCGGGCGAGGTCGGCCTGCTCGGCCTGGGGGTTGGGGGAGGCCGCAGTGACAGAAGGGCGCTGAGGGTTGAGCTGTTCTGCGGCCGCCGGGGCTCGGGAAGGCCCGACCGCCCACCCATGCCGGGACCCACCTTCACCACCAAGAGAAAGGTCGTCGGGCTGGGAACGCTCTGGGTCATGGTGAGGTTGCCCGATTCTGAGCTGAGGGCAAATGTGTCATTCACGTTTCCTAGGAGGATGGTGGTGTTTGGCCCCTGGTCCCCATGTCCCAGCTGGCTCTGCCCAAGGTGGGAACAGGGCGGGCTCCAGGCTGTGGTGAGGGCCGGGGCCAGTCCGCACTCACCCCTGATGATGCTGTAGATGATGCGCTGGTTGATGGCGCGGTCCCCATCCTCAGCGTAGATGGGCCCAGGACGCAGGACAAGCGGGGACGGCTGCGGAGGGTGGAGGGGGGAGCACTGTGGGGCTGGTGCAGGTGGCCGGGCGCCTGCGCCCCTCCAGGTCAGCGGAGGCGGGGCCTCCAGGGCCGGGGAGTGGGTGTCCTCCCGTCCCTGCCTGCCAGGCCAGTCCTGTTGTCCCAGCACCACAGTCAGTGACGCCCCCTGGACTCCCTTTCTAATGAGGCAGGTTGCCCAGCGACATGCTGTTCAGCTTGAACAGCGCTTGTCTTGACAGGCAAGCAAACGTTTAGGAAGTGGGATTTGTAGGGAGACCTGGGTCTCCGCCTGTTGTGCACCACGGGGGCTCGGTGCCCTGAGGGTCTGCAGACGGCCTGTGTGGCCCCAGCAGGGCTGTCAGCTGGGCAGAGATGTAGCCGTGCCTTGGGAACACCAGCGTCACCAGCCTGGCTGTGCCCCGAGGACGCGGGGCTCCTGTTCCTCACTGTGACCTCTGGCTGGGTCTGTCCATCTCACCACCATGCGGCTTGGAAGGGTTCACTTACCAGGAATGTTCATGTTTGTTTCAAAATCACAACCAAAATTGGCGACAGCTCCATCAGAGAGCCCTGGCCCAGACCCCCTTCCCTACCCTGCGCCTCGTGGACCCAGCCTGACCCTGACCCTGACTCTGACCCTGACTGCAGCTCTGGACCGGCCCCGCCCCTCTCCTGAGCCTGGGCTATCCCCGCGTCACCCCCGGTACCAGCTTGTGTCCCGTGGGAACAGCCCCGTGGTACTGGGCCTCGAGGCAGACGTAGCCATCCGAGAAGGTGCAGGGCAGGAACCACGGGGGCCGCAGGTCGGCCGGCAGCACCGTCAGCACCAGGGTGGCGGTGGCCGTGTGGCTGGGCTCTGCGTTCTCCTCCTCCGTGTCCTGCAACAGCCCGCCCTGCTCGCTCAGGCCTCGGAACAGCTTGGGGGGCCTCGAGTGCCTGGGACTCGGGGCAGAGTGAGCCGCTCACCCGCACCAGCAGCCGGAAGGTCATGTTTGGCCACTTGTAGACGTCCAGGGACCGGTCCAGTCTCAGCGCAGGGCGGTTTACACCCGCCAGGGAGAAGAAGTCACTGGCGCCCTGGGGAGGGTGGGGGAGGGCACATCCTGAGACCCTGCGAGGAGGGCGCAGCTTCGGAGCCAGAGGCCGGCGCTGGGACGGGTGGGGCAGCACTGACCAGGGTCACTTCCTGGAGGGTGTAGAATAAGATGTCATCTTGGTCTTTGTCCGTGGCCTCCAGTTCTGTCTCAGCGATGACGGTAGAGTTCACTTTGGTGTCCTGGGGGTGAAGGGGGGCTTGGTCCAGCCACGTGCATACCCCTGGGACCCTTCTGGAGGTCAAGCCCCCGCCGCCGCCAGCCCCCCCGCAGGCTCCACGCCCACCTCCTCCACGGCCGTCTCCTTGGTTGTGAAGGGAAACACGGGGGCGTTGTCATTGACGTCCAGCACCGCCACGAACACCCTCAGCTGGGTCACCTGGGGAGGGCGTCATGAGCCTTTTCCTGCTGGCCCCTCCCCAGCTAGTCATTCATTCGTTCACCCAGCAGATGCGGCGGCGGGGGGGGGGGGGGGGGGGCGGGCCTGCAGTGCCGCGGCACAGCTCTCGGTGCCAGACACGGTGGCCGGGAGGGACAGCCCCTCCCTGTGGGGCCCATGCCAGCACCAACAAGAAGTCATTTGTAAAGTGTTCTGGAGAAAAACGACACGGGGACTTGGCGGTGCAACCAGCAAAATCTCAAGTGAGAAAAACTGCAAAACAATTTGTTTCTTCAAAAATAAGTCTCCAAAAAAAAAAAAACAGACCAGAGCAGAGAGCCTATAGATTAAAAGAAACTTAAAAAGCCAGCACGGTGGCTCACCCCTGTGACCCCAGCACTTTGGGAGGCCGAGGCAGGAGGATCGCTTGAGCTCAGCAGTTGGAGACCAGCCTGGGCAACATAGCAAGACCCTGTCTCTCCAAAAAATTTAAAAATTATCTGAGTGTGGTGACGTGCTTGTGGTCCCAGCTACTCGGGAGGCTGAGGCGGGAGGATGGCTTGAGCCTAGGAATTCAAGGTTGCAATGAGCTGTGATCAAGCCTCTGCACTCCAGCCTGGCCACAGAGCAAGACCATGTTTCAAAACCAAAAAAAAAAAAAAAGAAAGAAAGAAACTTAAGAGAAATATCGACCAGTTGCGTTATGTGGATCTTGCTTGGATCTTGATTCAGACAAAAATTTGCAAAAGACCCTCTGAGACAAGGGGAAGACGCGGCTGCTTCCTGACGGTCAGCCTGAGGGGCCGCCGCCCCTCCCAGGTGTGGCCGCGGAGAAGTGTCCTTATCTTTTAGAGGCTCGTCCTGAGTGTGTGTGGGTGAGGTGCTGCGAGGCGCGCGTGGGCCCGGGCTCTCCTCTGTCCTAGGGAAAGGCTGGACCGGCGAGGCGGGGGGCGGGCTGCGTGGGTGAGGGGCGGGCGCAGCGCAGCACAGCGGGGTTGGGAGCCCCCCGAAGCGGCCATGCGTGAGCACAGACGTGAGCAGGCGAGAGGAGCGTGCACACGGGCCGGGCCGCGGGGCCGCAGTTCAGCTGTGACTCCGAGTGAGGGAAGAGCCGGGAGGTTCCGGGCCGGGCAGGGCTCGCCAGGCCCCCCGGGGACTACTCCGCATGCGGAGAGCGGGCAGGGGGGACAGGGCAAAGTAGCAAGTGGACTGCTGGAAGGTCCCCTGCAAGGGGTGCGGGTGCCGAGACCCTGGCGGGGGTTGGAGGGGGGAGAGGTGGGGGTTCTGGGTCCGGCCCAGGCAAGGAGGGCAACACCCAAGGTGCCTCCCTTGCCGGGGGCGTAGGGGAGGGGGTGGGGGTCTCGGGCGCTGGGCAGGGTGTCTGCCGGACCCACGTCAGGGACAGGGCGTCCACAGCAGAGTCCTGAGTCTGCAGCTCAGGACAGAGTCTGGCTGGAGGCAGTGTGACATTTGAAAGCACGCCTGGATGAGGTCACCAAGGCGTGGCCCTGGACGGGCAGAGCAGAACCCCAAGGCCCCCCGAGGCCCCGGCGGGGTGGGAGGGGCAGGGCAGGACTCACCACTGTGTCCCCACTTTTGCACTCCAGGTGCGCCTGCAGCAGCGCGTTCTCCTGTGGAGGCAGATGGGCCTGGGGAGTCACCGGCCCAGCAGCCACAGCCCCTGTCCCCACTTCACAAGTGGGGAGACTGAGGTCGAGGGGGCAGGTGCTGGCCCAGGGTCCCCGTCATCTCCTGGTGCTCGGGCCTGAGGGCCCTGGCTGCTCCATTCCCCAACGGCCCCCTGCCCCCCCCATCAGGGCCTGAGAGGGGTCAGCCACTGCCCGGGGGCACAGAGCCCTTAGGCCCTTCTGGAAAAGTGTGACCCGGAGATCCCCAGGGAGCCCTTCTCCAGGGAAGGGGTGTGGGTCCCGCGTGGTCCCGTGGGGGCACACCCCACCCCACCCCACCCCGCCTGCAGCCCCACCTCGTAATCAGGAGTCACGTTGAGAAACAGCTGGTTCCCCACGATCCGAAACGCGAAGAGGGTGGACGAGGCTCCGAGGGTCACCTGCTGGCCCTCCGGGACGTCGATGTCAACCAGGGGCTCCGTGAGGTTCGTGTTCTCTTCCACTTCGAAGAAGGTCTTGCTCACAGAGCAGACTGCGGAGCAGGAGAGGAGGGTGGGTGCCTCCAGCCCCCCTCCCCCCGCCCCGCCCCGCCTCGCCTCCCTGCCCAGCACGTACCCTGGGCCTGTGCCTCGGCCCCCGGGGGTCGACCAAGCAGCCCCACGAGCAGCAGGGGGGGCCACAGCTGGGCCCAAGCCCCCATCTTGGCTGCCGGCACCTGGCAGGAGGGTGTCAGCGGGTCTGGCCCCAGGACTGGTGCAGTTCCTGCCTCAGCGACCTTCGTCCTTGCCGGGCACCGCCCCGATTTATGACCCTTATGGCTGGCCTCCGCCAAGGGGGCTCCCGCCAGCCGGCCCGGCTCAGCTGCATCAGCAAAAGGACGTGGTGTGGTCCTTTGGCCCAGGCCGGGCCCTGTGCGGGGTGAGCAGGGGACTCGGGCCGCAGGCACCAGCAAGCAGCTGCGGCTGCTCAGAGTGCGCGGCCTGGGGCCGCAGTAAAGCCTGGGGGAGGGGGGAGGGGGGAGGGGGGACGGGGCGGGCGGGGCCGGAGGGGCAGGGGGGCTGGGGAGAGAAGGCAGGGCGGGGGCTTGGCCTTCTGTCTGGATTTCCTGCCCCCAACCCAGGCTGCCCTCGCTCTGCTCTTCCCCTAGAGTCGCCTTTAGGCCAAGTCCCCAAGGCCACCCCTTGCGGTTCAGAGCCCAGGTGCTCCCTTCCGGGCCCACTTCCCCTCCGTGCCCTGCCCAGCCAGGTCCCAAGGGGAAAGGCTCTTTTATTTGTCTCCTGGGGACAGTGCCTGTCCTGGAGGGTGGAGCTGGGCAGGACCGCGCTGTGAGGGGCAGCTGGGGGCTCCTGGGGGTGCCCAACAGAAAGGGGGAGTCTGGTGAGGCTCCCCATCTGCCCTGCCCCTTTGGTTGGCCCCCAAGCCCCACCCCCCAGCAGCTGGGGAGAGGCCACTGGGCAGGGTTGGGAGGGAGGAGGGGCTGTCTGACCCCTGTTGGCACCTGGGCTTGGTGTGCCTGAAACACCTTCCCTCAAGCTGCCGGCCTCTCTCTGCTGGTGCTCAGCTACACCGCTCCAGGGTCCCCTGCAGCCCCGCCCACTCAGGGTCACTGCCGTCCCTGCTCCACCGGCTCCAAATGGTCAAACCCCTGGCCCAAGACCACAGAGCCGGGACACGCTGGCCTAGGACTTTCAGCCTGGAGTCCTCGCTCTGGAGGGGGCTCCTGGCATCCTGGGTGGTGCCCCCACCTGCCACCTCGTCCTGCCCACCTGAGCCTCGGCGCCCCTCACGCTCTCCCCACCCCTCCTCCACAAACACTGCCCATGTGGCCCCCGGGGCAGGAGCCAGGGGGTGTCCTGAGCCCCTGGATGTTTGCCAAGTGGATGACAAGGGCTGGCACGGGGCGCTGGGAGCTCAGTCCGATGCCAAAGGTAAGGCTGAGGCACGCGCTGGCCTCTCAGGTTTCAAGGGCAGCTGGGAGTGGTCACCGTCCTTGCACGGGACGCACGGGGCCCTTCCACCTGACAGCCCACCCAGCCGCCCGGGCGGAGGTGGATCGCACTGCGGGCTCATGGGGCCAGGTCTGAATTCTTCCTTTATTGGTGCCAAGTACAAGTCCCTGCCTCCCCCCTCCTCTTCCCCTGTCCAGGCGCCTCGACCCAACCCGTGGCTGGTGAGGAGGCTCCTTCCTCCTCAGGGCCTCATCTGGGCCGCGGGTGTCCTTCAGCAGCAGTGGTGGCCGGTTCCGAAACCCTAACCCCAGACCTCGGCCCGGAGGGCAGCCAGGGAGACCAGGTCCTCCCCAGGGGGGCCGTCTGGGGCATCCTGCGGGGACAAGCAGCGTCAGGGGCTGGCACTGGAGCTGGGGACCCGACCCACCTGCTGAGAGGGGGCTTCTCCCATCACCAGCGCTGACCCAGGGGGCCCCAGGGGATGGGGGGAGGGTTTGGGAGAGGGACTCCCAGGTGGGGTGGGGTGGGGTGCGCCATCGGGGTGCTCACCGCGCCTGCATGGGGGGCGGGTAGGACCATAGCAGGAAGAGCCGCGGCTCCGTGGGCGTGGACCAGGCTGTGATGTTCTCCGTGCCCTGCTCGCTGCCCCCCCGAATCAGAATTAGTCCTGGAGCCGGGGTCTAACGTTGCCGACGGGGGACACTCTGCTGGCCTGTCCCACTCGGTGGGGCCCCACACCCGGCGGGTCTCTCCCTACCCTCCGGTGCAGCCCGACGCCCACCCGCGCGCCTCACCTGCGCTTCCCCACCAGGCCCTGGAGCAGCCGCTGCAGCCGCGCGCCCTCCCGCAGGCGGCTCAGCTCGCTGGTGAACGTCCCGTCCGAGTGTCTGCGGGCCCTGGGGGCGGCGGAGCAGACGGGTCGGGGCCACGCCGGGGGTGGGGCGGGCGGAGGAGCGGGGTCGGGACGCGGGCTCACCTGGGGGGCGCGGGGTGTGCGGCGGCCCCGAGGAGCAGCAGCAGCAGCAGCAGCGGCGGCGGTGGAGGCAGCGACGGGGCCCGGGAGGCCATGGCCGGCGGGTGCCAAGCGCTCGCGGCCAGCTGAGCCCGCGGCCCCTTTATAGCGGCCCCCGGGAAGGGGGGCGGCCGGGGGCGCTCAGCACCGCCCCGGCTCCAGGCGGCCGGCCGCGCCCCATCGATTTCGGGAAGGTCAGGGCCGCCCCCCCAGCTGTCGCTGGTCAGCCTCCGGATCCCACCGCCGCATTGGCGCCCCTCGGGCTGGGGAGGGGTGGGGGCCCAGCCGGGCGCGGCCCGGCTCAGGAAGGGCTGGGGAGCGCGAAGAGGGGCATCCTGGCCCACCCCTCCCTCCCGGGGCCAAGGGCGTGGCAGTTCAGGACAGGTGGAGGGAACAGCACCTGCGAAGCCTTGGAGCCCAGACCGTCCCAGGGCCAGGGTAGGTGTCGCGGAGCCAGGCGCCTCGGAGGGGGCCTTGGGCAGGGAGAGGTGGGCTACTGAAGGCGCTGGGGCTGCGCGGGCCAAGGCTGGCTGGGAGAAGGGGGAGGTGGCCCTGGAGAGGTCGGGGTGGCAGCCTGCTTCTTCCAGAGCTGCAGAGAGCACCTGTGACCTAAGGCAGGCCTGAGCTCTGTCACTTGGCCAGGCTGTCCCATTGGACACGAAGTGCCCAGCCCTGGCACCCACCGTTCTCCTGTCTCCGTGAGCCAGCTGCTCTGGGCACCCTGCAGGTGGAATCGCAGCATTTTCCCCTCTGGCCCATCTCCCCGAGCAGTGTCCTCAAGGTTCGTCCACGTGTGGCATTGTCAGAGTTTCATTCCTGTTCCTGGCCGAGTGACGCTCCATCGTGTGGACAGACCACACTCAGTCACCACCCGTCTGTCCTCGGACACCAGGTGCTGCCACCCCTGCTGTGGGTAACACGGGTGTGCACATGGCTCTTGGAGAGCCTGTTTTCACTCTTCGGGGTCTCGCGTTGGGAGCAGACTTGCTGGGTCACGCGGCAGTCCTGTGTTAAACACCCCGAGGAAACATCAAACTGATTTCCGAGGCAGCAAGGGAAGTAAGAGTCCGACTCCGGGCCTGGGCAGGTGGGTGTCCAGTCGTCCCCGCGCCCCCTATCGAATGGCCTTGGCGCCCCTGCTGAAAATCAATCGCCGAGAGACACTCGGTCCCGAGACTCGGTCCCATCGAGCCGTCGACCTTACGCCACTACCGCCCCGTGCCGATGCCCGAGGCTCTGCCGTGAGTTTTGACATTTTGAAAAAACTTTGGTTTTCTTTTTCAAGATTGTTGGTTACTTGGGGTTCCTTACAATCCCACGTGAATTTTAGGATTGGCCTTTATCCATTCATGCAAAAAACGGCTTTTGGGGTTTGGATGGAGAGTTCGTCAAATCTGTGGACCCGTTTGGCGAGTAAGGCTCCTCTCAACACTGTCAGGCTTCCAGGCCGTGAACGCTGGATTTATCCATTTAGGTCTTTAATTTCCCTGGGCAGTTTTTGTAGTTGTCAGTGTACAAGTCCTTAACCTTCTTGGTTAGATCGATTCCTAAGTATTTCATTATTTTCAATGCTATTGTAAACAGAATCATTTCTTTTTTTTTTTTTTTTTTTTGAGACAGAGTCTTGCTTTGTTTCCCAGGCTAGAGTGCCGTGGCATCAGTCTGGCTCACAGCAACCTCAAACTCCTGGGCTCAAGCGATCCTCCTGCCTCAGCCTCCCAGGTAGCTGGGACTACAGGCATGCGCCACCATGCCCGGCTAATTTTTTCTATGTATATTTTAGGTGTCCATATAATTTCTTTCTATTTTTAGTAGAGATGGGGTCTCGCTCTTGCTCAGGCTGGTCTCGAACTCCTGACATTGAGCGATCCACCCGCCTTGGCCTCCCAGAGTGCTAGGATTACAGGCGAGAGCCACCTCGCCCGGCCCAGAATCATTTCTTATTTTCATTTTTGGACTGTCTGTCGCTAGTGTGTAGAAATATAACTGATTCTTATCTGCCGACCTTGTGTCCTGCAACTTTGCTGAATTTGTAAGCTCTAACAGGTTTTTTTAAAATAGGATTTTCTATACCTAAGATTGTCATCTGCAAACAGTTTTACTTTTTTCTTTCCAATTTTAGTTGCCTTTAATTTCTTCTTCTTGCCTAATTGCTCTGGCCAGAGCTTCCAGAACCACGTTGGACAGAAGCAGCAGACGTGGGCATCTCGTGCCTGATCTTCGGGAAAAGCTTTCCATCTCTCGCCGCTGGGTGTGGGTTGGCTGTGTGTTCATCCACGGCCTTTATCACGTGGATGAAGTTTGTTTCTGCTCCCGGTTTTTTGAGTGTTATTGTCATGAAACGGTGTTGTATTTTGTCAAATGCTTTTTCTGCATCAGTTGAGATATCGAGAGTTTTTCTCCATCCTGTCACCGTGGTATGTGGCACTTATTGAGTTTCCTACACTGAATCACACCTGCATTCCCGGGATGAATCCCACTGGGCCATGGTTGTAATCTTTTAAAGAGTGCTGCTTTTCTGTAGTATTTTAAAAAGGATTCTGTTTGCTCATATTTTGTTGAGAATTTTTATATCTATATTCACAAGGGATATTCCTCTGCAGTTTTATTTTTTGGTATCATTACTGTTGAATTTTGAGAGTTCTTCATATATTTTATATCCAAGCCATTTGCTGGATATATGATTTGCTAATATTTTCTTTCATTCTGTGGCTGGAAGTTTTTAATTTTGATGAAGTCCAGTTTCTCTGTTTTCTCCATTTGTAGCTTGTGCTTTTGTTATCACGTCGAAAATCTCTGCCTGGTCCCAGGTCACAGGGATCTTTTTCCATCTCTTCTACCAAAATTTTTATAGTTCTAAGTTTTACATTTAAACCTGTGCTTCATTTTGTGTTCATTTTTATATAAAGTGTAAGGTTTAATCTTTTTTTCTTTTTCTTTTTTTTTTTTTGAGACAGAGTCTCACTCTGTTGCCCAAGCTAGAGTGCCGTGGCGTCAGCCTAGCTCACAGCAGCCTCAAACTCTTGTGCTCAACTGATCCTCCTGCCTCGGTCTCCCCTGTCGCTGGGACTGCAGGTGCCACCACGCACGGCCAGCCCTATGAGCTTTGAAAACTGCTCAGGCCTGTAAGCACCTGCAGTATCCTCAGTCCCCAAACCCCCCGAGCCCCTTTACTACCAGTTCCGACTCCTGGCCCCGGCAGCCACGGCCCGACATGCACAGGCACCGCACAGCAAATCTTCCAAACACGGGACGCAAAGACAGAACCGAAAAGGGAGATTGCCAAACCCACAGTTGCACTCGGAGACGCCAATAATCCTCTCTCAGTGGTGAGCAGAATTGACAGGAAATTAGCGAGCGCACGGAGGCTCCATCTGGACAGCAGCGTTCTGACCCGGCTGGCATTTACAGAGCTGCGTCAGTAACGGCAGAATGCACACGCCCCTCACGTGCAGGCGGGACGTCTGTCAAGGCAGGCCACATTCTGGGCCACAAAACACACCTTAACAAATTTGAA
This sequence comes from Eulemur rufifrons, assembly GCF_041146395.1. Classification (NCBI taxonomy): domain Eukaryota; kingdom Metazoa; phylum Chordata; class Mammalia; order Primates; family Lemuridae; genus Eulemur; species Eulemur rufifrons. Next base: position 103,648,155 of record NC_090988.1, read on the forward strand.
ACAACTGAGATCCTACAAAGCGTATTCTCGCCGTCCTGGGATCAAACTAAAAATGAGTAACAGAAAGATAACAGGAAAATCTCCAGAAATTTAGAAATTAAACAACACAATTCTGTGGGCCACAGAAGTCCTCTCCGAGTAAAGTAGAAAGTGTTTTGGGGGAATGAGGGTGGGGGGTGCTTCAAAAAACAAAGAAAATGTTTTGGATTGAATGTAAATGAAAACACAAAAGTTTGTGGAATGCAGCTAGCAGGAAATAAATCTGTCTATTCATGAACAAGATAATTGTCTATGTAGAACTTCTGAAGTTACCTGAGAAAAATCCCTGAATTAATAGAGTTTAGTGTCATCAAATCATACAAGGTCAACACACAAAAGTTGTGTTTCTATACACTATCAGTGAATAAGTGGAAACAAAGTTGTTTTTTTAGAGACAGGCTCTCTCTGTCACCCAGTCTGGACTGCAGTGGCACAATCATAGCTCACAGCAGCCTCCAACTCCTGGGCTCAAGCGATCCTCCTGCCTCAGCCTCCCGAGTGGCCGGGACTACAGGTGGGCGCCACCACAACCGGCCGATTTTTCTATTATTATTTTTTGTAGAGTCAGGGTCTCACTATGTTGCTCAGGCTCGTCGTCTCGCACTCCTGGCCTCCAGCAACTAATTCTCCCACCTCCCAACGTGCTGGGATTACAGCCGTGAGCCACCACGCCCAGCCTGAAAATTTTTAAAAATTTTAAAGAGGACCTCAACTCATACCTTACACATTAAAAAATGAACTCATGGCCGGGCGCGGTGGCTCACGCCTGTAATCCTAGCACTCTGGGAGGCCGAGGCGGGTGGATCGCTCGAGGTCAGGAGTTCGAGACCAGCCTGAGCAAGAGCAAGACCCCGTCTCTACTAAAAATAGAAAGAAATTATATGGACAACTAAAATATATATATATATACAAAAAAAAAATATTAGCCGGGCATGGTGTCGCATGCCTGTAGTCCCAGCTACTCGGGAGGCTGAGGCAGGAGGATCGCTTAAGCCCAGGAGTCTGAGGTTGCTGTGAGCTAGGCTGACGCCACGGCACTCACTCTAGCCCGGGCAACAGAGTGAGACTCTGTCTCAAAAAAAAAAAAGAAAAAAAAAAAAGAACTCAAATATGCTATTAGGAGAATGAAAAGACACGCTGCAGGCGGGGGGGGGGGGGAGCATCTGTAAGTCACACATCTGCGGCAATGTTTTCTCCCACTTTAGCGTGCAGTGGCATGTCACTGGGATTTTTATTATGATTTTCACGGTGGCTCATGGCAGTAACCACTTCTCTCACACGAGCATTAACCCTCTTTTGTGACGTGCCTGCTTAAGACCTTTGCTTTTGTTAAAGCCAAGTCGAGTCACTTCCCGGTCGGGGTCGGGCGTGCTTTGCACTGTCTTAATGGTGGCAGTCCCATCTTGGGGACCACTTACGGAATTCCTGGCAGACCAGGGGCTGGGCTGGAGTGACCGCTGGGCTGCCAGCCCTGCCCAGACTCTGTCCTGTGAGGGAAGAAACTGCTGCTGCCTCGTCCCCTTCCCCTTGCTCAGGGCCCACAGGGAGGAAGGGCTGCCTGTCCCACGCAGCCCCGCCCCAGAGGGGCTTCGGTGCTGAGCCAGCTGGTGGCCGGCGCCTGTCTGCACCCTCCTCTGGCACACGGCTTCCCCCTGCACACCTTGTAGTGTGACTGTGAGTGTCACCGTGTCTGAGTCATCTCTGAGGCCTTGTTTTCTCTCTAATACACACGCTGTCAGCCTGTCAGGTGGGCCCTGCGTCCCCCGGTACCTCTGGAGGCAGGATCCTGCGCCACAGGCCCCTCCCGAGCCCGCCCCGCCCAGGAAGGGACATGCCGGGCTGGGCGGAGTGTGCGTCTGCCCGAGCAGTGCCGCTTGGGCCCACCTGAGGGCCTTTGGTGACAGGGCTGCGGAAAATACCTCTCAGGTCATGTGTCACCCCGATTTTATTAAGTCTGTAAAGAAAATTCTCTATCATGTTTTCCATGTATTTTCTCTGCATGCCAGGGGCTGGCCTCCCTTCTCTGGCCGCCTCCTGCAGGCGTCTCCCTGCGTGGGCCCGGCCCCTCCCGCGGGAGTCTGCGAAGCTCCAACAGTTCTGCGTTGGCAGCGGGGGGTGACGGGCCCAGACTCGGTCTCCGGCAGCCGGGACAGCCCTGGGGGGGAGCCTTGGCCCTGCCGTGTCGTACCGGGGAGGGCTGCCCGTATCACAGGCAAGGAAGGCATCCGCGGGTCAGAGGGGCAGGGACTTGGGGGGTCACAGGCTCGGAGGTAACGCGGTGGCTGCTTGCCAGGACGGAGGGTCAGGAAGGAGGTGTCCGCCCAGCTTGGGAGGCGAATGCGGCCGACGACCCCCTGCGACGGGTCAGACCGCAGCTGCCTGTGGACGGTGGCTGGCCGAGGACAGAGGGCCGCGGGTGGGGGTGGGGTGCACGGCCCGCACTGGGTCGGCTGGGTGTCGGCGTGGGGCGTGCGCGCCGGGCTGGGTCGCACCGCGGGGCCAAGGCGGGTCTGCGGGGAGGCGGCCGCTCGTAGTCGCTGCGGGGCGGAGGTTTCCGCGCGTCGGGCCGAGCCGCCCAGGAAAGAGGCCCAGGTGGAGGAGTAGCCTCGCCTCCGCCTCGACGCGCCACCCGTCGGCGCGCGTGCAGGGGCGGCGGGCGGCGCTGGCGTCGGTGCCCGCGAGCCTCGGGGGTCTGGTCCGGCCGACCCTCCGTCCCTATGCGCTTCTCGGGGTGCAGAGCCACGCGGGCCCCTCCGGCCGTGCGCGGCACACGGCGGCGCCGGGCCCGCAGGTACCAACCACCTCGCTTAACTCCCATCCCTTTGGGCCGTTGCGTTTTCCCACCTGCCTGTCTCCCAGCGCAGGAGTCCGAGGAGGGCAAATCCGGGCGCACCGTGGGGCGGGGCGGAGGCGGGCCGGGCCGGGGCGGGGCGGGGCTCCCGGGGAGCGCGGCCCGTCCCAGCCCGCGGAGATCGGCGCCCGCCGGGGCGCGTGGGGCGGGCGCGCCATGGGGAACCGCAGCGCGGCGGATGCGGGCGGGCTGCTGGCGGGGCGCGGGCCGGGCGCGGGGCCCCCGGGGCCGGCTGCGGGGCTGGCGGGGCCCGGCGCGGCGGCGCTGGCGGGGGGCGTGCTGCTCATCGGCGCGGTGCTCGCGGGGAACTCGCTGGTGTGCGTGAGCGTGGCCGCCGAGCGCGCCCTGCAGACGCCCACCAACTACTTCATCGTGAGCCTGGCGGCCGCCGACCTCCTGCTCGCCGTCCTGGTCCTGCCGCTCTTCGTCTACTCCGAGGTGAGCTGCGTCCCGGGCGCGCGCGCATCCTCGCCTGCCTGCGCGTTCCCTGTCCCTGTCCCTGACGAGGACCCGGCGCGACCGGACGCCCGGCTTCTCGTAAACCCCCGGCGGGGGCCGTCGCCCCCAACTCCCCCTGTCTTGGCATCTGCTACCCCAGAGACGCTTCTGTCCTTCCATCCAGGGACCCTGGGAACAGGCGACTTTGCCAGTCAAGCCCTGCCCCCCTCCCTAGGCCCAGCGGGCCCCTGCCTACCCCGCAGGGGAGCCACCTGGACGGACAGGCAGACGCAGGCTTAGCCCCGGGCGGCAGGGACACACACACAACCACTGCACACGGTGGCCCCTCCGACCAGCACACTGAGCACCCCACGGAAAGGAAGCCCCACCATGCAGAGGCTCAGCTGCCAGGGTGGAGGGAGGACGGCAGACCCCCGGGGGGGTGGGCAGAGCCCCAAGAGCCCTGGACCCTGGACCCTCCACACAGAACAGATCTGGCCCTGGGGTGGGTCCACCTTCGTGCCAACCCCTCTGTTTGAGGTTTGGGCAGAGAAAAGCGGCTTAGGTCTGGGGGTAGGGTGTCCAGGACTGTGGGGGAGGGGACTCTCGGTTTCCAAGGTGGACAGGGTGAGTGCTGGCTGGCTGGGGCAGAGGCCCGCCACGAAAGGGCATGCCTGACAGACGTCACAGTGACGACTCTTAAGCTCCTAATCGTCCCAAATCACGGGAAGGGATTAGAGGGGGCTGTCTGCCCCTTTGCCCTTGAAGAGGGCTACCTTCACGTGTCAGCCTGTGCTGGGCATGGTGCCAGGCCTTTACATTTTGTAAAGTAACTCATCCTCAGGACAATTATGATGTGGATAGTATGATCACCCTCATTACAGATGAGCAAAGTAACCCCTCCAAAGTCTCCAGCTATGCCAGGGCTTAGCGACACAGGCTGCCTCTGCTGCAGGCTCTAGGCCCAGCAGGTCCCTGCCCACCCTGCTGAGGCTCCACCCCCATCCCTCTTCCCCAGGCCTTTCTCAAGTTCTAACAAAAAGGAGACCTGAGCCCCAGGTGGTGTTTCTCTGCCCCTCCCCCACCTCTGGGCGCCCAGCTGGGTCCCATGACTGCTTAGACAAGTGGGCGGGGCAGGGTCCTCTGGCTCACAGTGGGCTCCTTTCCCTTCGGACACTGTGCCCCCGCTGCCCCAAAAGTGGGGGTACCAAAGAGCAGCGGTGGCTGGGGAGACCTCAGCCGGTCTTGTGTCTTGTTGCTGCGCTCGGTGTGGCCGCCCAGGTGCAGGGCGGCGCGTGGCTGCTGAGCCCCGGCCTCTGCGACGCGCTCATGGCCATGGACGTGATGCTGTGCACCGCCTCCATCTTCAACCTGTGCGCCATCAGCGTGGACAGGTGGGCGCCCCCGCTGTCCCCGCCGCCCCCGCTGTCCCCGCCGCCCCCGCCGCCCCCGCCGCCCCCGCCGCGCCTCCCGCGCCCCTCCCGGCCGCGCCGCCCTCACGCGCGCTCCCTTCCCGCCCCGCGACCCGTCTGCGCTCCCCGCAGGTTCGTGGCCGTGGCCGTGCCGCTAAGCTACAACCGCCAGGGCGGGGGACGGCGACAGCTGCTGCTCATCAGTGCTACGTGGCTGCTGTCGGCGGCGGTGGCAGCGCCGGTGCTGTGCGGCCTCAACGACGTGCGCGGCCGCGACCCCGCGGTGTGCCGCCTGGAGGACCGCGACTACGTGGTCTACTCGTCCGTGTGCTCCTTCTTCCTGCCCTGCCCGCTCATGCTGCTGCTGTACTGGGCCACCTTCCGCGGCCTGCGGCGCTGGGAGGTGGCCCGTCGCGCCAAGCTGCATGGCCGGGCGCCCCGCAGGCCCAGCGGCCCCGGCCCCCCGACCCCCGCGCCGGGCCTGCCCCAGGGACCCTGCGGCCCCGACTGCCAGCCCCCCGCACCGGGCCTGCCCCAGGGACCCTGCGGCCCCGACTGCCAGCCCCCCGCGCCGGGCCTGCCCCAGGGACCCTGCAGCCCCGACTGCCAGCCCCCCGCGCCTGGCCTGCCCCAGGGACCCTGCGGCCCCGACTGCCAGCCCCCTGACGCCATCTCGGCCTCGGCCGCGGGGCTCCCGCCGCAGGCCCGCAGGAGGAGACGTGCCAAGATCACCGGCCGGGAGCGCAAGGCCATGAGGGTCCTGCCGGTGGTGGTCGGTGGGTTCCCGTCCTGCGGCGGGCCGGGGGAGGGGACGGACGGCCGGGAGGGGACCTGACCCGCCTCCCGGGATGCGCAGGGGCCTTCCTGGTGTGCTGGACGCCGTTCTTCGTGGTGCACATCACACGGGCGCTGTGTCCCGCCTGCTCCGTGCCCGCGCGGCTGGTCAGCGCCGTCACCTGGCTGGGCTACGTCAACAGCGCCCTCAACCCCGTCATCTACACCATCTTCAACGCCGAGTTCCGGAACGTCTTCCGCAAGGCCCTGCGTGTTTGCTGCTGAGCCGGCCGGGAGGGGCGGATTTGTGCGTCTAATTCAACAAATTCCTTCCTAAACGGCTGTGAAGGATCCTGGGGTGGAGGGGAGGGGCTTCCGCCCCGGCCCGGCCCGCCCCACCCAACAGTGAGCCCCTTCCTGCCCTGCAGGGAAGCCGCTTGGGGTGAGGTGAGACCACCAGGGAGGGAGGACCAAGGAGGCCCATCCAGCTCTGCCCCAAGACAGGCAGAGCCACGGCCGCCCCGGGGCTCAGTTTCCCCCCCGGACAAGGGGAGAGTGTGGACAGCTGCGCTGCAGGGAGTGGCGTCTTTGCTCACCCTACGGGTGGGGCGGGGAGTTTACTGGGGCTGCCCCGTCCCAGAGGGAAGACCACCACCCGTGGGTGGTCAGCGGCCAGGCCTGAGCAGACCAACTCCTGCCTCTGGAGGACCAAAGCGGGCTCCCAGCTCGGCTGCCCCCGACCCTGCAAAACCCAGCTGAGCTGACGCACCCGCCATTTTGGAAGCTGCCTTGAGATCAGAGCCCAGCGTCCCACCAGCCCCCAGAAGATGCGTGAAGCCCCACGGAGAGAGGCCTGGGGCGCCAGGTGGGGCCATCAAGGGGCCTCCCTGGAGGGTGCTCCCTGCTCAGGCCTCTGCACTGGAGCGGGCAGGGGGCGGCAGGGAGCTGACCACAGCACAGCCCGACCTGGGAGGGGAAGGGGCAGCCCACCCTGGACGCTCCCAGTCCAGGGTCATGGGAGAAACGGGGCAGGGCCCTCTGCCGCCCAGTCCTGCACTGGGGACGCTGCACCTGAGGAAGACCCCTGTGCGAGGTGCCAAATTCTCTTCTGGTCATAGAGAAATTATGGGCTGTGAGGTCTATGGCATCAGGCACATCAGCAGGCTAAACTATTCCCTGGAGAGGGAGCCACTGCCCAGTACCCCCCAGTGCTGCTGCGGTGCGCCCTCTTGCGCTCAGGCACTCCTGCTCCTGGCCTCAGCCACTGCCTCCTCCGAGAAGCCTCCCCTGACTACCCACCCCCAGGACCAGCCTGCCCCAGCCACCCCTCAGGGAGTCTTATCCTCAGGGAACCCTCTGAGTCACCACGGATTCCAGGCTTCTTGCATGTCCCTGGGCAGGGTCTGGTCCACATGGGAGTCGGGAGAGGGGCTCCTTCCAGGTTTGGCCCTGAGACAGGGCACCTCAAACGTGCCCAGCCCCCACCGACCCCAGGAAAAGCTCCACAGACATGAGGTGAGGCCAGGACACATGTGAGCGGGACAGAGGCTGTCGGAGGCACGACACACCGCAGGGTCTCAGGGCCAGACCCTCAGAGCCCACTCACCAGGCTCAGAAACAGGGAGCTCTGGAGACTTTGGACTTCAGGTTTCCACTTCAAAGGAAGGGGGAGGGTAGGTGGCCCCACCATTCCAGGAAGCACTCCCACCCCGCCTGTTCCTGCCACTCGAGGGGTGCTCGCTGTGTTCATCTTGCGCTCAACGTGGTGTCTCAGCGGAAGACCCCCGGCGTGGCGAGGGGGCCGGAGGGACGGCGTCTCAGCTGCATCTGCACCAGGTATGTGGGCTCTTCCCGCCTCCACTCTCCGTGACAGGGCAACACTGAGCCCACTGGCCGGGCAGGGCCAGTGCCAAAACGGGCGCTTGTGAAGTGCCACAGGGCGGCCCAGCCGTGGCGGGGCAGGGACTGTGCAGTACTTGCCCACCTGAGCCAGGAAAAGCAGCTCTCCCCACAGGGTCTGGGGAGCAGGGCCAGGCCACGCCGGCCAGAGCCAGAGACAACCTTCCGGGGGCGCTGGCAGGAGGGGGCTGTTCCCGGCCCGGTGGGGGTGCAGGTGGTGTGAACTGGGCAGGAGGGGGCTGTTCCCGGCCCGGTGGGGGTGCAGGTGGTGTGAACTGGGCAGGAGGGGGCTGTTCCCAGCCCGGTGGGGGTGCAGGTGGTGTGAACTGGGCAGGAGGGGGCTGTTCCCGGCCCGGTGGGGGTGCAGGTGGTGTGAACTGAGCAGGAGGGGGCTGTTCCCGGCCCGGTGGGGGAGCACGTGGTGTGAACTGGGCAGGAGGGGGCTGTTCCCGGCCCGGTGGGGGTGCAGGTGGTGTGAACTGAGCAGGAGGGGGCTGTTCCTGGCCTGGAGGGGGAGCAGGTGGTGTGAACTGGGCAGGAGGGGGGCTGTTCCCGGCCCAGTGCGGGTGCAGGTGGTGTGAACTGGGCAGACATGTTTCACATCTCACAGAAAGCACATGAGATCAGTTTGTAGGTTTGTAGGTTTATCCTAACACTGGTGGGCGCTGTCATCTCCAGCTGAATCTGCACCTTCTCTCCCCAGTGCAGCTGCAGCCGTGAACCTCCTGAGTGCAGAGAACATGGCAGTGAGGGCATTGCTGGAAACAGGTGGAAGCTTCCAAAACATGGTGACTGCTCCTTCGGTGGCACTCCTGGCCAGCAGGGAAGGCCGGTCCTGTTTCCAGGGCCAGCCCAGCCGGATGCCCAAACGAGCTGGCTGAGCTCCCACAGGCGCCCGGCCCTTCCCCTCGCTTCAGCCAGCTCCTGGCATCTGGCAACAGGAAGAACAGGAACAGGGACAAGCACCCTGCGTGTGGAAGCCCCTGCCCAGGTCACTCACTGCCCAGGCCTGGCCTCATGGCGGAGTGGCCGCCACGTCCTTGTGGAACAATCTCATATTGAAGGACAGAAGGGACGAACTCCTCCTCTTGGAGCTTACAAGGCCCTTGCTGGGTGCTGGTGGCAGAGGCAGGCGTCGGCGCTGCTCCCTGTGGCCACCACTGCCCGCTGTCGTCAGGACGCACAGAGCAGAGAGCCCCCGGGCCGGAGCTGGAATCGGCCGTCCTTGAGGGGCAGGGAGACTTTATTTACAACTTTATTGACAGACACAATACGTATGTACACGCGTCACAGGGAGGGCGCACCTGTGGGCAGGACAGGACACTCGGAGCCCGGGATAAGAAGCACCGTGAGGGGCAGGGGCGGCTCCGGGCGGCCTCAGGGAGCCGTCAGCCCCCCGGGCTTCCGAGGACGAGCCACTCCCTGGGGCATAGTTCACATAAAGTCCATCAACAACTTGGCCAGCAAGTTTCTTCACCTTCTCCCCCACCTCTTCTCCTCAGTGTCCCCCCAAAGTCCTTAGGGGGGTCCTTGGCCTGTGCCGGCCGCGCAGCAGTGCAGAGGCCCAGCCCGCAGAGCACCTCCGTCCCTCAGACGGGCACTTTCTCCATCACGCTTTCGGCAACATGGACGTCGTCCGCCTGGACGGTGACGGCTGCCGCCTGCCCGCACACCTGCTGGTGGTCTTTCCAGTCCTGCGGGGAAGGACACACGTCAACAGGGCCGCTGGGGGCCCCGCACAGCAACAGAGCCGGGCGGGCTCCCTGGGGCCGTCACCCCACGTAGGCTCCCCTGGGGGGCTGTGAGAACATCCCCCCAATTCCCCTGGAGGCCTCTGCTCCGAATCCGGACTTCTCCACATTCTCTTGGTTTAAGGCAAACAATAAACCAGGGTGAAAATATGTTCCTATTTGATCCAGTTGTTTTGTGTTAGGAATTTAAACAACAAAAATATTCCTGCAGATCATATTGGGACTGAAAAAAAGACAATAAACAAATAAAAAAGAAATAAATGATATGTGCAGAAGAATATTCCCATGCAATGTTGCTGTCCACAGTGTTGCTTATAACTGCAAAGATGGAGGGGCGCACGCAGCCCGCCCGTGTGCGGCAGGGGGGGGGCTGTGGACGGGCCCGGAAACGCTCCCCCCAGGGCCGGCCACCTCCGGGCGCTGAGCCGCCGCGCACGGCAGGCTCTGGGGAGCGCTCGGCGCGGGGGAGACGGGCGGGCTGGCGTCAGGCTGGCAGGCGCGACCCCGCACGCGGGCGGTTAGGGTCTGGTAACACACACGGATGTACGTGTATGTGTGCACATAAACACACAAGAACAGAAACGAATACATCCAAATGGTAACAGGGGTTATTCCCTAGATGGCAGAACTCCAGCTGATTATACTAAAAAGTAAAAATTGAAATAATTATATCAAAAGAATAAAGTTTCAATCTGAAATTGCCTGGACACAGACCATCAACCTACACAGCTCCCCAGGCGCAAACGCAGCCCCTGCCCCGCGGCCCCCACTTCCACCCTGGCACGCCTCTGCCCCCACTCGGAGGACGAGGGCCCTGGACAAGGTCCCCCACGAGTTCTAGATGCTTCTGCCTTCGGCCCACAGATGCCAGCGCGCTGTCAGCACTGACTCTGAGCAACAGCAGCAAAAAGGCAGGTGCCCAAGGCCGACTTTTAAAATCTCAAGTTCTAAATTTTTTTTCAAGCAAACTTTTCCATCTTTTTTTTTTTTTTTTTTTTTTTTTTTTCTTCTTTTTTAGTTCTCCATGCTTCTCCATGGCTTGGATAAACTTTTCCATCTTAAACATCATTATCTGAAAAGCCAGAACTGGAAATTAGTCTTTTAGTTTTGGAAAGATGGAAGGAAACTGGCTAAATTCATAAAACACTAACAATATAAATGCTTGAAACAAATAAATGACAAAACCCAACATCACAGACCTTAAAAACAATGACTAAAAAATCCAATTAAGAAAGAATCCAAATCCGACTTAAAATGATCCAGGCCTCACGGATGAAAATTCTGTCTGTCAGCCCAGAGCGCAGCAGTGCACAGCGCCCAGCGAGCAAAGGCCGGGCAAAGACAACCCGCAGCGGGAGCGGGCGGGGTCTTAGGGAAGAAGGGTCTGGCCGCAGGGCGCAGCCAGCAGCACCCAGGCGTAGGGCCAGCCTGGGCGAGGCAGGGCTGAACAGCTGTGGTGTTGGACCCAGAGGGCACCCAGCAGACCACAGGGCTCAAGGAGGAGTGCAAGGACTTTGGGGACAAAATTGGCCGGTTTCAGAAAACAGCTGGTGCCTTCATCGAGCTTGCTGACCAACTTGCCAAAGCAGCAGCCAATGCGAGGTGAGGGCCGTGGGGCTCGGAACGTGCTCGCATCTCCAGCAGAGCAGAGAGCCCAGCAGCGGCAGCGACTTCAAGCACTCACAGAACAGAAAATGCAGCTAGAAAGGCATCGGGTTGAATATGAAGCTTTGTGTCAAGTAGAAGCAGAACAAAATGAATTTATTGACTCATTTATTTTTCAGAAATGAGCTGAAAATTTCACTTTTATAGTAGGAAGGCAAAAAAAAAAAAAAAAAAAAGTCCCCACCCCAAACCAAAAAACCTCCACACTATTCCAGCGACTGGACCAAGCGCGTCACACTGTGTGCAGAGCCCTCTGCAGGCCGCGCTGCAAGGCGGGGGCTCGTTTCAGGCGTCAGTGCACAGCTGCCACCAGCAGCCACATACGAGGGTCTCATCTCTTGTGTTCTTAGTCTGAACTAGGCCGTCTGTAAGCTTTGATCTTTTTTTGTAAATTTATAAAGCTTTGTAAGGAAAAGCAATAAATTATTGTTTTCAAATGGGAAAAAAAAAAAAAAAGCTCAGGTCAAACCGGCGGCACGGAGGCTCAGGCCTGCGGTCCGAGCGCTCGGGAGGCCCAGGCGGGAGGATGGCTGAGCCCAGGAGCTGGAGGCTGCAGGGAGCTGTGATGACGCCACTGCACTCCAGCCTGGGCGACACAGCGAGACCTTGTCTCAGAAATAAAATAAAATTTTTTTAACTTAAAAAGACATAGCAAGTACTGGCAAGGATGTAGAGAAACTAGAGCCCAGGTACGCTGTTGGTGAGAATGTGTTTAGTGATACAGTTACTTTAAAAAACAGTTTAACAGTTTCCTGAAAAATTTAAACATAAATTTACTACATGACCCAGCAAGGCCCTCTCAGGTGTCTCCCCAAGACAAACGGAAACGTCCGTGCACCGCACATGTGCGTGGGATGTTCCCGCACGCCACCCACAGCGGCCGGTCAGGAAACCCAGAGGCCCCCCCGCCGAGCAAGTAACAAAACACACGCACCACGCAGCGGGACAGCACTCGGTGACAGGGAACACAGCGCTGACACCTGCTACCACACGGATGGGTCCTGACAACATGCGTGGCAGCAGCACACGCAAGAGATCACGTGGTGGGTGACTCCGGTCACGTGAGACGTGCGGAAAAGGCAAACCTTCAGCCACGGGGCAGACGCGGGACGGTGAGTGAAGGCAGCATAGGGGACCTTCTGGGGGGACAGTGTCCTAAGACTGAGTCCTGGTGTTTGCACAACCCTATAATTTACTACAAATCACTGAACTGCACACCTAAAATGGGTAAATCTCATGGTACGTGAACTTACCTCAGTAAAGATGTAAGACGCTCACACACCCCTCGTGTGGGGTTTGGGAAGAAAATAAACTGCGCAAGTTTAAAGCAAACACAAGTCGTGGTGTCGTCCGACCCACGAGGGACAAGCAACGCTAACTACCCCTCCAAGCGCTTGCAGCAGCACAGAAAATTACCAAGAAGTCAAGCCAGACAGGACAGGACAGGACAGGAAGACCCACCGCGAGCGCCTGTCATTGTCACAAGCAGCTGGGCGCCTGCCTGTCTAGAGCATGCAGAAGAGAATCACGGTGTTTGGAATTCACTCTGTATCAACTGAACAAGACCAGAGCCTTTGTCTTTATCAACACAGCATACCACGGGAGGACAAACAGCGGTCAGTGGAAGAAATGGAATCTCTGCCGGGATCACCCCTGGAGCTCGGCCTGCCCAGTTCATGAACCGAGGTACAGGACTGTGGCTCGCCTCGGCCAAATGTCCTCTGGCTGCAGCTACACCACCAAGACAACCCCAGGAGTCTTCCCTGTGAAGACTCAGTCAGGGAAGATTTACACACCAATGCCCCCTTTCCCAGATCAAAAAGCCAGTACGAAGCCACTGCCACCGTCCCTGGTGGCCACCTGCTTTCAGCTTTTCCTCCCAGAGGCCCTAGGTACATGTCACAGCATCCCAAAGTGAAGTGAAACAACTTTGGATGCCCTTTCCTCAGTGCAAAAGCTTGTCACCGAGACTTGATAGAAAAGCAGACTCTGGTTCTGTTTCCCAAGCCTCTGGCACCCTGGGGACAAGCAGGGCTACAGAGACAGCTGGGGACGCAGGTGGCACCCCCACCACACACTCAGACCCGAGCCTCAGGCTGTGAGCCCAAGGGATGCTGCTGCTCCTGTGCTCCCAGGAAGACCCCAACAGGACAGTCCTGAGGGGTCTGTTTTCTTCTTTTTTTTTTTTAAGACAGAGTCTCACTCTGTTGCCCAGGCTAGAGTGAGTGCCGTGGCGTCAGCCTAGCTCACAGCAACCTCAAACTCCTGGGCTCAAGCGATCCTCCCGCCTCAGCCTCCCAAGTAGCTGGGACTACAGGCATGCACCACCATGCCCGGCTAATTTTTTCTATATATATTTTTAGTTGGCCAGATAATTTCTTTCTATTTTTAGTAGAGACAGGGTCTCGCTCTTGCTCAGAGCTGGTCTCGAACTCCTGACCTCGAGTGATCCTCCCACCTCAGCCTCCCAGAGTGCTGGGATTACAGGCGTGAGCCACCGCGCCGGCCTTGTTTTCTTCACCTTGCTGTGCTGCCTCCTCCCTCTCTGGGCTCTGCAGACCCCGGCGCGCCCACGCCCCATGCAGGCTGGGCCTCCTCAGCCGCTCCCGCTCCTGCTCTTGTCGCAGCAACCTCAGGAAGCCACCACGGCGCGAGTGCCCAACCGCAGGGTGCCGTGAGCAGACAGAGCGGATCCTGCGGAGGCAGCACAGCTGTGGTTACGGTCAGATCTGTTTTCCGGCTCAGCTGCCCAGCGCAGCACCGTTCCCGACTGTGCAGAGTTCCAGCTTGGCACAAAGTGGGGAGCACCGCCCCCCACGGCTCGGCAACGGCCACCACCAGCCCACCCGCCTGGCTCCAGTGGTGCCGGGAAGGAGGCCCCTGATGTGCCCACTGCCGCCGCTCCGCAGCCCGGGCCGTCTGCAGACTGACCGCACACTGGACCTCGGCCCCAGCCCTGGGACAGCACGTCACCTCGGCACCAGTCTCCTCAGCGCAAAGTGAAAACCAGATGGAGAAAAGAACCCGATAAACTGTTACTTTTAAAACATGAGTATTTCTTAGAAAAATATTCTGTGAAGAACAGGAGACATTGCTATTACTGTGCACAGACGAGTCAGAGACCAAGGTCTGAAACCCTCCTGCAGCCCACAAAGCTCTGTCCAGCATCCGCCGCGCACAGAACCGTCCCCTCGACGCTGCCGACACCAGGACGGACAAAACACGGCCTCTGCTCTCAGGACGCTCACAGCCACACCTCTCTAAAATGACCGTAGTGCGGAAAATTCTAGCATCATGCCGAAAACATAACCCACTTAACAGGTGACAAGGGACAGAAACTAGCCCCGGAGAACGTTCCCTAGGGTCACAGTGACCTCCTGCAGCCCAGAACGGGAGGCCGAACGGTGACACACTGCAGGACGCTCCTAGGACACTGGGACCAACAACGCCGCAGTAAGACCTGTCTTTAATAAAAATAACAGGACGACTAAATGCCCTGAAGTACTCTAAGGGTGGAAAAGCTATAAAATCTTGAACTAGCATTTGCTAGTCTAGAAAAAATTCTCCTGAATTTCCTTAGAACCCAGAGCTGAATAAGAGAAAGAGAAACAGGAGCAGTGCCCAGCCACAGAGCAGTGGTGCCCGCACCTCTTGTGCTACCCTGGAGGGAGCTGGCGCCCGTTCTACTAAGGGAGGTATCACGAGAATGGAGAAACAGACAGCACGCGCACCACCATCAGACTGGCACTGACCGATCAACACCTGCGTGCACACACAGCAGGAACAGTCACCGGGCGGCCGGGCAGGTGAGGGGGGAGGGGCGATGGGCATATTCACACCTAATGGGTGCGGTGCGCACCGTCTGGGGCATGGACACGCTTGAAGCTCTGACTTGGGGCTGGGGGGCAAGGGCAATATACGTAACCTAAACATTTGTACCCCCATAATATGCTGAAATTGAAAAAAAAAAATCAGGAACTGCCGGCTGGGAAGCGCTGACACCAGGTCAAGGGCGGAGCTGCGGTGCCAAGGGGGAGGCCAGGAGTGAGGGCAGAGGTGTCGCCTCCTGCAGAGCTGGGCGGTGGCCCTGGGGACCTGAGACTCCCGGCCGGGTGGAGGGGCAGTGGGGGCGGGGCGGGGAGGCCCTACCTTGCGCTGGCAGAAGGTGGAGCAGTAGTTGACCTTGTGGCAGCCCGTGCACTCGCTCAGGGCCTCCCGGCCGCAGTTGACGCAGGACTGCTGCAAGAAGCACACAGAAGCCGTCAGTGCGAGGGAGGGTGCCGCGCCCCCACCCCCAGGCTGCTCAGAGCCGTGTTCCCCCTGCCCCACACCACGGAACTGCACGCCAGCCAGCAGGTATAGAAAACCAAACTCCAGGTGACGCAATTGCCAATACCCGGGACACACGGTGGCGCCAGGGGCTCCCTGAGCAGGCTGGAGTGTGACCGCTCCGTTCTGAGCTGGTTCGTGTAGTTTACGGACACGACACATCAGGCATCTGTGCATTTTCCCTCAGTCAAGCCAGGTACGGCTCATGGGTCAACATCCTTGTCAATGACTAATTAAAGGCCGCATATGGTGGCTCACGCCTGTAGTCCCGGCTACTCAGGAGGCCAGGGCGGGAGGATCACTGGAGGTCAGCAGTTCAAGACCAGCCTGAGCAAGAGTGAGACCCCGTCTCTACTAAAAATAGAAAAATTAGCCAGGCATGGTGACGCACGCCTGTAGTCCCAGCTACTCGGGAGGCTGAGGCGGGAGGATCACTTGCGCCCAGGAGTTTGAGGCTGCAGCGAGCTGTGATGATGCCACTGCACTCTACCCAGGGCAACAGAGTGACAATCTGTCTCAAAAATAAATACGTAAATAAATACATAAAAGACTAATTGCGGTGCTTGGCAGTTGTGATAAACACTCTGAGAAGGAGAAAGTCGCAGACTCCAGAGGCCTCAGCCCTGCCGCCACACGCACCAGGGGCGGCAGGACGGCCCCTCGCGCCCGCAGGAGGGACTCGGCTCCGGCACACAGAACAAGCCACACACCGCCGTGCGCGGACAGCTGTTGAACCCCGACCCGACACTATTTTTTCGTGTAGGTGCAAAACACCTTTCTGGTCTGAATTTCAGCTTCCTTCTTTGCAAAATGTCACCCTACCATTACCGCCACTGTCCCACTCGTAAACACTACCACCCCACATGCACGCAGCAAACGTGAGCATCCGAGGGGGCCTCAGGCACCACGGTCACTGCCCTGCCTCCACTGAAGCGACAGAGTATCTATAACCACATGGGGAACTTCCTCAGGGAGAACAAAGGCTTTACAGACTGGATCCTGAGGGGCCCCGGGACGGCCCGGCTCCTCACACGTGAGGCCGAGGCCGAGCCCACGGGCCACGTGAGCCCTGGACACCGACCTAGGGCCGCGCTCCGGCCTCCCGGGCTGGGTGCCAGTGCAGCTCAGCTCTGCGCTGAGGGAGCCCCGTCACCGCGGGAGCCACCGACAAACCGCACCTGACTCCGCCGGCGGCTCTTCGCTGCGAGTGCTTTCACCGCTCGGCCTTTCTAAGTGCACCGAAAACCATTTACCCGAAAAGTAACCTTTTAGGCGGCTGGACAGAGCCCGCGATACTGAGTTCGAGTCAAAGACATCGCATGACCTCAGGTTCACTTAGCACACGGGTGAGAGACAGCTGTAGAGACATCTGCACACGCGTCCCTGCCGTGAGCTGAGGGCCAGCAGCTGCGGCACCCAGGAGCGGCGAGCGCGCCCGGCCAGGCCTTGGTCTCTGGCTCCCCCTCCAGCGGAGACCAGGGCTCCTTGGAGAAGTGGCTGACCTGGGGCCTGGGCAGGGGTCCCACAAGGAGCCTGGAGCACCCCGCATGTCAGAAAGTCGGAAGTGCTCCCACAGGGAAAGTCCACTGATGGGCACGTCGGAGGGACGCAGGAGCCGAGCAGAGGAGCTCCCCGTGGCCACAGACGGAACAACGTGAGCAAAAATCCCAGAGTAGCAGGTGGATCATGCGGATAAATGAGCCATCCTGGGAGAAGCCAGCGGGGATGGGAGACGCACCTCCGGCCAGGGAACTGCTCCCCGGCACCCAGGCCCGCCCCGTGCAGGAGGAGCACCCCCATGTAGACTTGCTTGGTGACTAAACATGCAGAAGGAGCCCCTCTGCTGACAGGTGTCAAGGTTGCCTGTGATGTCACCTGGATGGCAGGGACCCACGGGACGTGTCCTCCTTCCCGAGGCCTATCCTCCCGCCTCCTCGTGAGGAAACCCAGATAGGCCCAAGTGGGGGGACGTCCACAGGAGCCTGGCCAGACTCCCTCCCCTTCGAGCTGCAGGGCGTGAAAAACAAGGGAAGACCAGGAAAGCCTCATGGACCGGAGGGTGCTGGGGAGACGCCACACGGAATGCCCACACCAGAGAGAGGACGTCAACGGTGAAATCCAGACACAGTCTGGAGCTGAGACCGGGATGTGACACCCCGGCCCTGTGCCCAGAGACCTCACAGCGGGAGGCCCACGAGGTGGAGGAGGAACCTCTGTTAACTCTGCAACTTCTGTGTAAACCTGAAAGTTTCTCCAAGTAAGTTGCTTCTTTCAAACAGCCTTTGGCATCGTGGAAGAGGCAGGTGCGCACTGCAGAAGGCTAGTGCTGGGACGGCGCCAACGAACCCCACCCTGCTTTCCAGAAGCCTGAGGACCACACGGAGGACAGAATTGCCAGGGCAGCCCCTCAGCACAGGGACACGCCTGCCCACGAGGCTGCAGCCCCCGACCCCCAAGACCCACTGCAGCTTAGATGTTGAGCAAGCGGCAAGGGAAGGAGGACTGAGGTGAGAAGTGGCCTCCAGACCTGGTGCCCTCGCTGAAGGGGCCGTCCCCCTGCACGTGACACAGCAGGGACGCCGAGTCAGAACACCACCCTCACACGCTGGAGCCACCTGGAGAAAAGCCCGTAAGGACATGTGCAAGTTCATGATCGTTGGTTTTTAGACTCTACAAACCATGTATGACAGGTAACTAACAAAGCAATTTCTCCAAAAAGAGCCAACCAAGAATAATAAGACCATGAAATCACTTATAAAATGCCCATTAATTCTATGAATATCAACGAATACATTAGTAATATATTTTAATATTTGTTATTCTTTCTGCAAGTAAACTAAAAAGTCTAACTTGGAGACTCACGGGCAGGTTCAAGGCTGTGGTCTCTGGGAAAGCCCGTCGTTTCTGAGAGCATCAGACCCTGCAGTCGGTTTCTGAATCCCGTGCCCCCGCAGGAACCGAGCAGCGCCGTGGACGACCCCGAGTGGGCGGAGCTGTGCTCACCAGACACCCAGCCCGGACAACTGCCCAGAGTGCCCTCTGGCCTCACTGCCCGAATCTGCTGGCCCTGCCTCCCTCTGGAATCTCTCGGATGCTTCCGGTCAGCACACACCCAGCATCCTGGTCTCTGCGCTCCAGGCCCCGCCTGTCCCCAGTGACTGTGACCTGCCATGGGGCTGAGCTGCCCCCACGATAAGGCACCGGGAGGGAAGTGGGCGCCATGTGCCTCCAGGAGCATCTTCCTCCCTGAGGACGGCTCTCTCACTGACATAAATTTTGAGGAAGGACGCCGGATCTAATCAGTCTTCAGGGCGGTGAACGCAAGCTCTCTGTGTGCAGCCCTCCTGGGGCGCAGCTGCGTCTCTCTCCCAGCGCCGAGGCCTTGGCCAGGTCCCATCCTGGGCCTCGTCTCCTCGCCTGCTAGGAGTGCACGGGCGGGCATGTGCCCGTGTCCATGTGTGAGTGCCACACCCACCTTCCCGAGCTGAAGGGAGGTGTGAGTGGGATTGGGACTCTTGGGCCACACAGCGCCGAGAGGCCACCAGGCCCAGGGCGCTGGTCAGGGTGGGCTGTGGCCAGCAGCCACCGCTGTGCTCCCACGGGCTGCTCTGACCAGCCGTCCTTCCTGGGGACCTGGCAAGGGGTGGTGCCGGGTGGTCGCCCCGACACAGCAAGTGGAAATGATTCCAGGTGGTCGTAGCTACTGGTGTCCCTAGCACTGGCCCACTGGCCTGCCCAGCTCTGCCAGCTCTGAGGGTCATCTCCACTGCCTCGTCCCCTCCTGTTTGCTGGCATGGCCGGCTCCGGGGCCGCCCTCCCCAGAGCACTCCTCGCAGGGCTGTCCTGGGGTGACCGAAGTGCGCTTCTGCGAGGGGAGGGCCGCAGCAGCTCAGCCCGAAGATGAGAAGCGCAAATTAGGCTGGATTGTCTTCCTGAGAGGAAGCAATCGAAATAGGAAGAAATCCTCAGAAAATCAGGCAGGTTTATCTGAAGGCTGAACCGAATGCAAGCACGTAAGTAGATCAAAGGATTAGTCTAATAGCATCTTTCTGTGCTGGGGCCAGAGTGTCGTTTCTATGAAACCGCCACAGTGGGGATCGTGGAGGTGGCAGTGGACAAAACCAAGTCACAGACCCACTGGAGACGGAAGCTCCTGCAGCATCGCGTCCTGCCGGCCAGGCTGGGTCTGGCTGACGCAGGGTCGTGGACGCGCCGCCGACAGCAGCAGCAACGTCCCTGGGAGAGCCCTGAGGGAACTGCGAAAGCACACCTGTCCCTTGCCCAACCTGGCCCTGGTGGCCAGCTGTCCCCGGCAGTGCAGCTGCTGCAGGCTCCTGCCAGAGGCAGCATTTCTGGGGGGACGCTGGGGCAGCAGCCGGCATCAGACTATTCAACCTTCAGCCCCCAAGTGTCCCGACACTGACACCAGCAAACCACTGCGGGAGGCTGGCTTGGCGATGAAATCCAGCTTTGATACAGAACAGGCGACACACCTGTCGCTGGTCTGGCTGGGCCAATTTGGCTCACATGAACGCCAGGTTTACACTGAAGAAAAAGGCAAAATCCCTTCTTTTGAGAACCCCTGTGCCTGGATTTGAAGGAGATACCATCCGAGCAAGGAAGCCCCTCTCGGCTGCTCCTGGCATGGGCGGGTGGGGAGTGGGAGGCCCCGGGCACTGGACCAGCATCCAGACAAAGCACAGACCCACTGCTGAGCTTTCTAGGAGCCACCCAGGTGGCAATTGATCCTAAATTTACATATTCCTCTTCCTTTTGTGCACTTCTACGATATGCTGATATGATGTATTTAACCCTTAAAAAGGAAGTTAGGAAGAATGGAGAAAGGCCGAGAAAATGCTAAAAGAAACAGGGCCAGGCTGGAGGAGCAGGGGTCAGACCGGGGCGGCGGCCGACCCCAGCAGGGGCCATGGCAGTCAGCCCAGGACCCTGCGGCGCTTGGCTGGCCTCTGCTGGACACTGCGCCCATGGCAGCCGAAGGCATGTGCTCTTCTGCCTTGTTTAATCTCTGCTGAGCTAATTACGTACACACGGATGCAGATTTTCCAAGGTTAAAATTGGCAAAAACTCTCTTAATAGTTTCAGCTGGCTATTTGATTTTTTTTAAAGTTTCAGATAAAATGCCAGGTGGCCTCAGGCCCCTCCCTCTGCTGTCAGTACCTGCGTTCTCAGGGGCTCCTGAGTGAGGCCCCGCAAGCTGCTCTTATTCTTGCGTCCCCCACGTGGAAAGCCCCGGTTAGCAGGGTTTGCCCCATCACGGTCAAGCAAGGGCACTACTTGCAGATAACATTTGAATGGCACAAACCTTCTTCCCGTCACCCAGTGGCACGGGCTCAGGGAATGAAAATTCATTTTAATCCCAGTGGATGTTTCAACATTAGCATTACAGAAACCTCTCGACATAAAACCAGTCAGTCCTTTCTGCAGGTGAAAAGGAGGCACCTGGCACTGTCCTGCAACACATGCGCTCCGCTGTGGCCACCGTCCTCCCACCTCTCTGCCCTCCCGACTCCCTCCCGCCCCAATCCACGCTGGCCTCCCAGGGCCTGAGTCCTCACCCCACAGGATCCCTGGAGGGAGACGCTCAAAGGGTCCACAATTCTAATTCAGAGTCACCATCACACATCACAAGGGCCTGGCCACCCTGCCCCTGTCCAAGTACTATGGCCATCACGTCACTGCAGGGGTCAAAGTGACATTGGAATGGCCAAAGGCACCTGCTACCAGAGGTGGACACCACGTCTGCAGGTGCCTGTGGCTGCTTGTCAGGCCACCCCGAGGGGCAGGGTGGTGGTGGGCTCTTCACCCTGGCCCAGTCCCTTCTGCACAGTGATCGTCTCCCCAGCCGAGCAGCCACCCGCCACGTCACCAGGGGCACAGACAACCCACCCAGAGCCCCCAGCCCCACCGGGACCAGCCGCCAACTTGATACTCTATAACGGGTTACTTTTCCAGGCTTGGGCCTGACCACTGGCTGGGCGCAAGGCTTAAATTCACACCGTCAGCCTCACTGGCACTCACGCTCCCCAGGACCCAAGAGCTCCTGCTACAACTCAAATGGGTTCCTTCAGGCTACGATGTCCATAAAAATCCAGCCTTTTCTTGACTATATACAAAGAACTCCTCTAAGCCAGTGGCAGGCTTTGATCCTTCCCCCTCCGTCTCCCTGCAAGGGCCTGGCCTGCTGGACTCTAACAGGTCTCCACACTGTGAGAAGGGCTTCCTAAGCTAGAAGCGCATTTACTTAAGACATCTCAAGAAAACAAAAAAAAAACAAAAAGAAAGAAAATTTCTGCACTTCCTTAGATAAAAAGAGCGTAAATAAGTCCCAGACATTCAACAAATATACACAGTGTAGCACATCATGGTGGGCGCCTGTAGTCCCAGCTACTCCAGGGACTGAGGGGGGAGGATCACTCCAGCCTGGGAGCTCCAGGCTGCAGTGAGCTGTGATCACACCTCTGAATGACCCCTGCACTCCAGCATGGGTGACAATGCAAGACCCTGTCTCTAAAAAAAAAAATTAATTTCCCTCCATTCCAGTTAAGTTTAAATTTGGAATTTTTTTTCCTATAAACCATAAAAGTTTGCTTTTATACCACCAATAAAAAAAAAAACCTCAGAAAATGAAACTCAGTGTGCCTGAGGCACATGGCAGGGTGTGTAAGCAGGTCCCCCTCTTCCATGACGCTGAAGTGGGGACAGAGGCCTCTCACTTGGCTTGCGCGCTCGGCGATTGAACACAACGCAGCCCACGTGCCACTCGAGAGAAAGGGCGAGCGTGGCCGGCAACGGCCGCTGGCATTTGCAGAAGCACAGGACGCCGAACCCGACGTGCCTGCAGTGGAGAGAGGCACAGCCCTTTCTAACCGAAGGGCTTAGGGTTCTTCTGCCAAACGGGATTTTATGGATAAAGGGATTTCATGCCACATTTCCTTCTTAGAAATACATAAAATTACAAATAAAACGCAAAGCCCAGCCTTTCGGGCAGTGGGGGACTCAGCCAACCCAGCAGCAGTAGGCAGTCCCTTCAGCTGCTCTAAGGGACACAGGTGCCAGAGCCCTGTCCCACACAGGGCAAGAGGCCAACTGTGACAGCTCAGGGCAATGGAACCAGGATGGCTCCTGCACTGAGGGCCCTCTGCCCACAGGTATGGGCGGCTCCGTCTCCCAAGGGGCTGCAGCCATCTCAGCCGGGCTGACCCAGTGGCTGGAAATTGAGGGGAGAAACCCCAGAAAGGAGAGCCAGGGACCGAGAACACCCCACACGGCACATGAACTCCTCAAGTCCTCTCCAGGCCCCTACCGCCTGCGCAGGATGAGGGAAACGGCCCCAGGGGCCCAGCGCGAAGCAGCCGCTGAAAGAGGATGCGGCTGCTGTTCACCACCGGGAAGAGTTTGAGTCTTAGCAAGTCAGAGAGGCTTGGTAAACACTTCAGGCTGTCCAGGAAAATCTAGAAAATCCACACCTTCCCAGATCCAAGACTAAGGATGTGTCAGAAGAAAATGCCAGACAGACCTGCCCTGACAAAGTACAAAAACTGAGCGTCTACAACATGGTCAGCCAGGAATTTAACTGCCTGCTAGAAATCCAAAATCCAACACTTTTCAGGGCCAGATAACAGAATCCAACGGAATTCGGAGTCTCTACTACATACACATCACAATGTCTAATAAAAAAACCACAAATTACCGCACATGTAAAGAAAGGATCATAGGATCCATGGTAAAGAGAAAAAGTAGACAAAAGAAACAGATCCTGAGATGGCCCAAACGTTGGAATTAGCTAAGATTTTAAAGAAGCTATTAGGAAATGTCCAATCAACTAAAAGGTGGTCATAATGAGTGAACAGCTGAGCAATATAAGTAGAGAAATAGAAACTATATAAGATAACTGTATAGTTTTCGATTTATTGCCTCTCAACAATGAAGCACCCTGCAATACACACTCTGGGACAACAGGATTCCTTCAAGCATTTCTCCTTCAAAGTGAGCATGATGCCAACTGAGCTTCTCCACAGAGGAACCACAGGGACGACGCAGAGGGAAGAGCCTCTCCGGCAGTCCGCAGCACAGGCCAGGGGTCACGCGGGTGTCAGGACACCCAGCTGGGCTCTGCCTGCTCTGGGCCCAGGACGTGACTGCTCTGCCACCCTGCAGCCTTCCCAACCCTGAGCCCAGAGCCCCTGGACGCCCTGACGGCACCTGCCCGTGTCGGTGCTCTGCACGCCACGCCACCAACTTCTGCTCGCCTGCTGCCCAGGCCACACCCCGAGGGCTGCCTCTTACTTGCCCAGAAACTCCAGACCAGCTTGGACCTGACGAAACCAGTAAATTTCTCTGATATCCTGTGGGCTGAACCACACCTTCTCCGACAAGGTCTGAATCCAAGCCTTGGAGCAGGGGTTCCCTTCCAAATCTGTTCTTCCCTGGGTACTTCCTATCAGAATTAGGTACCATATGGTTTCCTTACATCTTATAGTCACTCTCTTGTCATAGTTAATAACTCTTTATATTAAACTCCTGTTTCACCTGTTGTTCCTATCTGCTGGTTGGACTTAGATGGACTACTGTTGTAAGAGCCAAATGGAAATTTAAAATGTGAAATTCTAAGTCTAGAAAGCACAATAACGGAAAGGCACAATTCATTAGAGCTGAGTGGTGCACTGGGGACAGCAAAGAAAGGACCTGGGCGGCTGAACGCGGAGCGACGTAAATTAACCAACATTAAAAACAGAAAGGAAAAACCTGGGAGGGACAAAGTCCAGAGTCTCCCGACCTACAAGAAAATATCAAGCAGCCAATACATACTGGCAGGAGTAGAGAAGAAAAAATGCAGCATAAAAAGTATTTAAAGAAATAGGGACTGAAAATCTTCCACAGTGGTGGAAACCAACTTAGAGATCCGAGCTCGGCTGTATCGACCATGACTTTTACTTCCTGTGTGCTGAAGCTTTTGGCATCTGGGGCCCTGCTGACCGTGAAGGGACAGCCCTTCCCCGTGCCAGCCAATTCCTAGGGATAGTGAACTGCCTGCCTGTGAGCTCACCTTCCAGCTGCAAACCCACTGCTCCAGAGCCCACCCACCACCTCCCGGCCACCAGCCATGTGCCCGAATCACTCCCAACACAGGTAGCGGACAAGGAACAGCACCTATGCCCCAGAGGCCTCGGAAATGATTCAAACCAGCCAATCCTAAGGCTGCTTACTCTGCCTCGCCTATTCCTTCCCACGGAAAGCACAATACAGGCCGCTGCCCAAAGCCCCACCCCGCGCCTCCTGACTGACCCTGGGGCTCCCCCATGGGAGCCTGCACGGTGTGCCAGTGCCTGTTTCTAGGGATCTACAAGCACAAACTTCCTGTGACAGCCACTGCCATGTCTCATGTCTTACCACGCCTGAGGAAGAGAAGTCCCAGGTACTCTTAGAACATCAGCTAACCCCAAAAAGGTTAAATATGAAGAAAACCATACTTACGTACGTCATAGCCAGACTGCTAAACCCAAAGAGGAAGAGAAATTCTTGAAAGCAGCCAGAGTAAAGACACGTGACACAGAGAAGCTGAACAACACAAGCTACAGCCGACTTCTCACCAGAAACTACCATGGCCAGAAGACGATGGAATGGCATCTTCAAAGTGCAGAATGAATTCTGGGTTGTCACCCAAAAATGTCCCTCAAAAATCAAGATGAAATAGAGACACTTACAGATAAACAAAGGCTGAGAGAATTCATGGCCAGCAGACCTGTACTACCAGAATGCTAAAGGAGATCTTTAGGCTGAAGAAAAACTAGATTTGAAAAATACTATAGGGAGGGAGGAGCGGGGAAAAAAGAACAACAAAAATAAAAAAAGAAAAAAAAAAAAAAGAAAAATACTATTAACCACCTCAACTTACAACATCATAGAACATTAAAACTAGCGACTGGCTCGTGTGCCCAAGGGCTGCTTCCTCCAGCCTGAGTCCCTCGGGGCGCATGTGCAGCCAACGCTTTCCAGTGAGTTTTCTAGTTGGTTCCCTGGAAGCTGTTTAGTGGTGACGAGAGTTCTCAACTCTCTCTCGCTACTCTGAGCAGGGGCCCACATTCTTGACGGACACCTCACTCCCGAAGTCGGTATTAAAGACCCCTGACGGGGTCTGGAGGCTGAGGACGCTGGGTCCTGTTATGCTCCCCAGCCCTGTTCGCTCAGATTCCGCACAGGGACGCATCGACCTGTTTCGCGGCTCTCGTGGATGTTCCAGAAGCCCTGAACAGAAGCCGCCTGGCCAGCATTCACACTTTGAGGGGCAGCAGCTGTGGCCACTTGAGCTTCCCAACGTCTGAACCCCCTGCCCGAGAATCCAGAATCTCACACACGACTCAACGGAGTGAGTGTCCAACACTCCTGATGAAGTCCCTTTTGGGGACTTGCCCTTGAGACCCAGAAAAGGGTCTGTTCTGGGAGGACATTAGTGCCGTCACAGTGAAAGCTCCACCGGCTTCAAAGCCAAATGTGGACCTTTGGATGAGTTACTAGCCCGGGGGTCACTGCCCTGCTCTATGCCAGGGACAGACCTGGCAACAGGGATATGCCCAGAAATAGAACAGACCCCGTTCCCGTCCTCAAGCAGCTCAGTCTAGAGGCGATAACTCACTCAGAAACCGAGAACGTGGGGCTGGTGGTAAGTGCAGTCACGTGACTAGAACAGAGTAGCGGGGGAGGCAGAGGAGTCTAGGGAGGGGCTGCCTCAGGAGGCCGGGCTCGAGCAGCAGCCCAGTCTGTGAGGCGGGGAGAGGGGCATTGCGGTTAGAGGAAAATAGGCTTCCAAGCTGGAAGAAGTTTAGGGTGTTAGGGAGCAGCCAGAGGGCAGGTGTGGCTCAAATATCTTAGGGGGAAAAGAAGCGGGGACCAATTCAATCACAAAAAATTTGCATTCTACAGGAACCATGGAAAGCTATTGAAAGGCTAATTAAAGGAATAAAAATATCATTAAAACACTTCTGTATAAACCCCTGGTATATCTGATACTGGAATACACCTGTGGAGCGTGGGACAGCTCACAAAAAGTAATGGAAGTGAAGTATCTGCCAAAATGCTAGAAACTTCCTCCTGCGGCAGTCCCCTAGCGTCACACTGGCTGTGTGAGGGCAGGATGGAAGCAAACACGTGCTCTGACTTTTAGGGGCCAAGAAGCCGAGAACCTCCTGCTTTGCCTGGACACCATTTCATGCCAAGTCTGTGCTGGGTCATGGCGCTGCTCTATCTCCGTCCCCTCTGGACAAACATTATGAGATGGCACGGTAGCATGCATCAGCAAGGGAGACAATGAGATTCAGGTGGCCAGGGTAAGTGACGTGCGCAAAAATTACTCAGCTACCTGTTTGCAGACCCAAAGTCTGGTCTTTCCGTTACACTTATTTTCTAGATAAAAGTCAAGAAGTTGGGGCAGGCAACAATCTTTACGACAAATGATTGTTCTCTGTTTTACGGGAAAGAAGGAATTATGATAGAAATTTAGAAGATGTTTAGAGATGAAAGCAAAGAACTACACATACAGTGTTCACCTGTACCCCAGAGCTAGGAGGGGCTCTTTCGAGTCCAAGGAGATAATATTAACACTAGTTGCCAACTTTATACAATAAGTAGCCATTTTACGTTGCAGTCTCTCCCCAAAGGATGAGCTTGTTGAAAATATATGTAAGTTTTTAAACGCTGTGGATAAATTTGTTATTGACATGTTTTATATCAGTCATTAAGAAAAATTGGGACGTTTCAGATCATTTCTCTAACTTTTGAGGTCTCCCTGCAAGTGTTGACTATTCCATTGTCTGCACAGCACAGATCTTGCTCACAGGACTGGAATGTTTGTAAAATTAACAAGACAGCGGGCTGGATGGCGCACACCTCTGAGCCGGCACGCAGGACACACAGCGTCTCCCTGTCCTGTAAAGAAGAAAATCACATAACGGCACTTGTTAAGGTACGGCAAGCAGACTTCATTCAGGACGTCACAGCAGGTGCAGGGACCACTGCAGTGGGATTTTGCTGCAGGGGAGAGGGACTGCACTCAACTCTGAAAACAGCAGGGGCACAGGGGAATTTGTAGCCAAGGAGCAAGGATGGGGGGGTCAGTGGATGGAAAATTACTAACAATAAACCAGGGGTAAGGGAGAACCTGCCTGAGTGACCTAACAGAATTCTTGCTGAAGACACGATCGAGCGATGGCGGAGGATGAGGAACCTGATCAGATAGCAAGGATGGGGGTGCTTGCTAAAACTGGCTTTTACAGCTAAGTGCACAGACAGGCCTGGGCCTGACTGAACTTTGACCAAGCAAAGAGTCTTTGTCGTCATCAAAAGATTCACACTAAAATATTCAGTTCAGAAACAGGATAGTGAAGAAAGTAACCAGTTTAGACCAGGCACGGTGGCTCATGCCTATAATCCCAGCACTCTGGGAGGCCCACGAGGGAGGATTGCTTGAACTCAGGAGTTCTGAGACCAGCCTGAGCAAGAGTGAGATCCCATCTCTACAAAAAATAGAAAAGTTAGCTGGGTGTGGTGGCAGGTGGCTGCAGTCCCAGCTACTTGGGAGGCTGAGGCAAGAGGATCGCTTGAGCCCAGGAGTTTCAGGTTGCTGTGAGCTAGGCTGACGCCACGGCACTCTAGGCCGGGCAACAGAGAGAGATTCTGTCTCAAAAAAAAAAGTAACCAGTTTATATATATCTGTTGAGAGAAAGAAAATGTACTAATTCAAAATTAGTCAAGTGGGTAGAAAACATGAAATCCACATAATGAAACAAAATCCTACAGTCCATCTACTTAAGGGATAAAAATGGCAGAATGAAAGACTTATGAGCAGGACTAGAAAGTAGGAAAGACGTGAACCAACACTCAAAACAAGAAAGAAGGACATGTAAAGCAAAAGACTAATGCTCCTGAGAAAATAGACTCACGGACTAACACCTCCACGGTGTGACACTTTCTTGTATCACAACTGAAGTGAATCCTCTGGTGCGTTTTTGTGAGTATGAACATAAAGTGGAACATAACTTATTAGTAGCTGTATCTAGGTATCGAAAAGAACCCACCTCTTTCTTTAAGCCTCATGTCTCTTGTTCTTTGTTCTAACTTTCAATTCTCAACAAATGTAACCTTTACACACAAGATGTCCAGTTGAAGTTGTTGTTTTGAGACAGGGTATCACTCTGTTGCCTTGGGTAGAGTGCAGTGGTGTCAGCCTAGCTCACAGCAACCTCAAACTCCTGGGCTCAAGTGATCCTCCTGCCTCAGCCTCCCGAGCAGCTGGGACTACACATGCGTACCACCTCACCTAGCTAATTTTTCTATTTTTAGTAGAGACGGGGTCTTGCTCTTGCTCAGGCTGGTCTCAAACTCCTTACCTCAAGTGATCCTCCCACCTCGGCCTCCCAGAGTGCTGGGATCACAGGCGTGAGCCCCTGCGCCCTGTCCAGTTGAATTAAACTAATGTTATCAGCCTTAAAAAAAAAACAACTAATGCCTGAATAAAACACTTTCTTTTCAAGTGCATATGCAATGTTCACTGAGCCTGCATATACTGGTCATAAAATAAATCATCATAAATTTAAAAGAACTGAAATCTGATAGAGCATATGCTCTAACCATATTGGAATTGAATTAGAAGTCAGTTATGGCAAAATGTCTAGAAAATCCTCACACACACTTCTAAATAATCCAGGTCAAAGTACAAAAGCAGACTTATATTTAAACCGTCAATTGATTTTCAACAAATCTCCCAAAGCCACTCAATGGGGAAAGGAAAGTCTTTCTTACAAATGTTGCTGGAACAACCAGAAGAAAATGAACCCTGAATCTCAAAAAAGTTATGGTGAACAAAAGAAGCAAGACACAAAAGGGTACAGATGGTACAACACCATTTGCATGAAGTTCTACAACAGCTGAATCTCTGATGACAGAAGTCAGAACAGTGGTTGTCTACAGGGTGGGCACCGATGGGAGATAACATGAGGAACTTTCTGGAGGGCTGTAAATGTTCTTGACTGGGACTGGGTGTGTACACTCATCAAAACTCACTGAGCTCTATGTCTAAGATCTAAGCATTTCACTCTACATATATTTTACCCCAACTTAAAAAAAAAAAAAAAAAAAAAAAAAAAAAGACCAAACAGACACTCCGTACAGGGCTACAGAATTTCTTTTGCCCTTAAGCCTTCTTGTCTTCCATAAATTTCAGCATAAGTATGTATTAGTTTGGAACTATACTTTTTCAAAAGTATTTTTAAATTATCTCCTGTCTTCAGGTATAGAAACAACATTTCTCTTTCTTGAAAGCACATTGATCACATACTGAGAAATCATTTAGAAAACTAAGAACCTGAAAAGCTCTTCTTTTTTCTGGTCTATAAAAAGTAGAAAGAAATAGGGGAAAAGTTTCCTATCGATTTGATAGGAAAAAATCAATTTGACTTTTGTTTATAAACCAAAGCGCACATTTACGAACACTAGAAAAGTAGCTATTAAAAAATACATTCCCGTTTTTTCTTTGTTTTTTCGTAGAGACGGGGCCTCGAATTCCTGGTCCACAGGGGTCCTCCTGCCTCGGCCTCCCGGAGAGCTGGGACTCCAAGCGAAGGCCACTGCCCCGGCCTCTTCCACAGGCTTCAGCATCCCCCAGGGGAGCTCCTGAGTGCCGAGCAGATGCTCCGTCACCCTCACCGTCAGTCCCCGACGCCCAGGGGCGCACGCTATCTGTCCTGCAGGGGTAAAGCTATGAAGAGGCGCTGAATCCCACCACCTTCTCTCCAAGTTACTGACCCCAGTAACTTGTCTTTGGCAGATCAGCATTGGCTCCACCTCAGCCCTTGTGTTACCTGGACCTTTCTGGCCCCAAGGAATCTAAAGGCTCGCACAAAAGAAGCCGAAGGGGCCCAAGTGACTTTTTGCCTGTGCTGCAGTAGGGGCAGCTGCAGGAAACCGCGCTGGCAGGATGCCTCCTGATGCTCCACGCCATGCACAGGGCCCGCCCTCTGAAGAATGCGCCAGAAGGTAGGAGCAGAATGCCCAGGACAGCCCGTAGTGGCGCCTTGTGACAGCAGGTGGAAAGAGCTCAGCTGCCACACAGGGGCGGGCGAGCACCCTGCCAGTGCCCGCACGCAGAAACACACCAAATGATGCTTCCCCACATATGGCAGGTTTCACTATGTGAGGATAACCCGGGGGTATAAACAATGTCTGCACAAGGTGAGTGTTCAGAAATAATCGCTGCTATGTATAAAAATATATTCCCTTTTGAAATAAACCCATCTTATTTATACAAACCAAAAACAGCTTACCAACAACAGCCGCCACTTTGCTACAAGAAAGGCTTCACGTGCAAATGACTCTGGGGGCGCAGCGGGCTTCGTGAGCCATGCAGAGGCCACAGCACTGGCCTCAGAGCCACCAGAAGGCACAGGTGGGCCTGGCCACGGCTCTGGGTCTCTGCGCGTGCAAATGTTACCTCTTTCCGCTCTGCGTCCGCCTGAACTTTGGCCTGGGTCACGGCGGCGTCTCGGTAGGAGCTGGCCTGCTTGGCCTGTTCGAACAGCACCTTCAGCTGCTGCGCCGTGCTGAGCAGAGAATTGACCATCTCCTCCAGGTACAGCCAGCTCCGCTGCTCCGACATCTCCAGCCCACTGACCACTGTGGGGGACGCAGCTTTGGTGGGGGTGGGGGCTGGGACAGCCAGGGCAGGCAGGGATGTCAGCACTAGAACATTTGGAAAGCAAAATAAACCAGAAATTAATACATCTCCTATGTAATCCTAGCACTCTGGGAGGCTGAGGCGGAAGGATTGCTTGAGCTCAGGGGTT
Source organism: Eulemur rufifrons (assembly GCF_041146395.1). NCBI lineage: Eukaryota > Metazoa > Chordata > Mammalia > Primates > Lemuridae > Eulemur > Eulemur rufifrons. The sequence goes on from NC_090988.1 coordinate 103,679,167, forward strand.
CGAGACCAGCCTGAGCAAGAGTGAGACCCCCATCTCTATTAAAAATAGAAAGAAATTATATGGACAACTAAAAACATATATAGAAAAAAATTAGCCGGGCATGGTGGCGCATGCCTGTAGTCCCAGCTACTTGGGAGGCTGAGGCAGGAGGATCACTTGAGCCCAGGAGTCTGAGGTTGCTGTGAGCGAGGCTGATGCCACGGCACTCTAGCCCGGGCAACAGAGTGAGACTCTGTCTCAAAGAAAAAAAAAAAAAATACATTTTCTAACTTCAAAATGGCCTCCATGAAAACTCTCATCAGATGTTGGAAAGTGTCCAACGTGCTGGCCTGCTCCAGAGATGGAGACATCTATACCTCCCAGGTCCCTCCCGCTCCACACTGTAAAATTCCCAATGCTGCCACCCAAAAGCACCTGCTAAGGCCAGACCCTCTCCAGTACAGGCTGAGAGCTGGGTGTCCGTAGATGAAGGAAACAGATGTCCGCCTGGTGCAGGGGTGACCAAGAAACATTTATAGAACCAGCTGTGAGGACGATGACGGGGTCCAACATTAAATCCCCACAACAGCAAAGCAGACAAAAGAACCAAAGTCTCCTGGTTTCATTTCTGCTCACCTAGAGAGTCTTCCTGGATGTCTGTGGTCACATGGAGGAATTTATTAAGGGTACCGGGAGTCGGGTTTCTCACAGTTTGAGGAGAAAGTTACACAAAGTGAAACAAGGGAACCAGAACAAACCTGGTGGTTTGCGACTGGAACTAGAGAGGGTGCAAACTCACGGCTTTCAACACACACAGACAGATCTAGAACACAGATGTGCACGTGTGTGTGCGTGAATGCGTGAGAGGGCCTGGGGACAGACGCACACAATGGCAGTGCGCATGCCTCCCACCCAGAGACGAGCTGTTGACGGTAACCTCCAGCCCTCTGCGAAGAAAAGTCCTGCTGTGTCGTGGTGCCCGTTTCTTGGGGTAAGGAGCCCACCGTGCCCTTGGGAGGTGCTGAGCGGGATGTGGCTGGACACGGGCTGGGACGGGACGCAGTCAGCACAAGCTCTGGTAACAGGTGGCTCCAGCCCCGGGGACCAGGCCTGGGAGCACCACTCCCCACTAAAAGGGGTGGTTAGCCTCCCGGGAGACAGGGAACCGCGATGAGCCGCAGACATCCAGTCATGCCAGACGCTCAGGAAGGGGCCCTGCTGGCCAAGTCCAAGGCGACTGGGGCACAAATAACCCACTGACCAAAGCAGGAAGCGGCGTCCACACTCACAAACGAGTGGCAAGTGTGATGAGGCGGCGTGGGCCTCTGCGACACCCAGCACCCCTCACAGGTGCGTGGTGACTACAGAAATGGGTGACCGTGTCACAGAAGTCTGGCCGGCACCACCCTCAGCTCGCAGTCTGTGTCACCTTTACAGGGATGGGACCAGAGGAACTCAGTGTCACGGAGCCCTGGGCAGAACCAGCCTCACAGCTGCTGCATCTGACAAGGACACACCCCCGAGGTGCGGGACGTGCCACAGCACAACGCTCCTGCCATCTTCCAGGCATCAGGGCACCAAGCCAGGCCTGGTGGAGACGAAAGATGACCGACCAGAAGATTCTGAATGACGACGCCCCAGATGGCAGGACAGAGGCCACCTTTACTCGCCGATGTTAATGTTGCCTTTTATTTTGGGGAAAACACACTAGAGCATCCCAAGTGATGCCAGCAACTTACTCGCAAATGGCTCAAGGTTTTGAAAAGTTTCTTGTACTGTATTTGCAACTTCATTTTTTTTTTTGAGGCAGAGTCTGACTCTGTTGCCCTGGGTAGAGTGCAGTGGCATCATCACAGCCCACAGCAGGCTCAAACTCCTGGGCTCAAGCAATCCTCCTACCTCAGCCTACCGAGTAGCTGGGACTACAGGTACGTACCACGCCTGGCTAATTTTTCTATTTGTAGTAAAGATGTGGTCTTGCTCTTGCTCAGGCTGGTCTGGAGCTCCTGACCTCAGGTGATCCTCCCACCTTGGCCTCCCAAACTACTGGGATACAGGTGTGAGCCACTGCACCCGGCCTGCAACTCAATTTCTAAATGTTAATAAAATACCTTGCAGGCCTCCTGCCACCTGAGTGAACAGCAGAGTCTGCAAGGATAACCCTGGCCAGGGCAGAACACTTTCCCCCCAACCCCAGCCCCGCCAAGATCATCAGGACGAGGTAAACAGCACGATCCCAGGGGCTGGAGCTAAGGGTGGGCCTTGGGCAAGGAGGTAAACCTGAGGTGATCTGCCGGAAGGATGGAAAGAGGTTAAACAGGCAAGAAAGAGACGAAGGAAACAAGCAAATGAGAATGAGAAGATATGTTTTTTTCCAAACTTACGAATAAGTTTCCTGCTGTATTGTCTATAATTGTGAAAAATGTACAAAACACAGCATGGAAAGGTTCTAGCAATCATTTGTTGATTATATGCACCTTTAAAAAAACTTAATGACATAGAAATATGTTCAAAATGTGTAGTTAAATGAAAACCAAAGTCTAAATGCAAATACAGTATGATGTCAAATGTGATGCACACTTTGGTATTTTCATTCTTATTTTTTATTATTATTATTGATTTTGTTTTTTGAGATAAGGTCTCTCTCTGTTGCCCAGGCTGGAGTGCAGAGGCGTCATCATAGCTCACTGCAGCCTCAAACTCCTGGGTTCAAGACATCCTCCTGAGTAGCTGGGATTACAAGTGTGCCACTACACCTGGCTAATTTTTTATTATTTTTTGTAGAGAGGGGGGTCTCACTATGTTGCTCAAGCTGGTCTCAAACGTCCTGGGCTCAAGTGATCCTCCCAACTCGGCCTCCCAGAGTGCTGGGATCACAGGAGTGAGCCACCGCGCCCGGCCTGTGCTTTCATTCTTTTGCCAGACACCGAGTGCCCGTGCCAGCTCTGAGACCAAGACCCCACCACCAGGCAGTGTGTGTCCCTGTGGGGGAGATGACAGCCAACACGGCCTTCCTCCACGAGGGCCTGACAGCAAGTGGTTCAGGCTGTGCAGGCCAGATCTGAGGGGAGTAGTCTGCCACTGTACCCAAGGCAGCCTTCCACAACACACAAATGAATGGGCATGGTTGTACTTCAATAAAACTTTATTTACAAACACAGGCAGGGGGCCACGCTGTGTGATCTAATGCATCAACAGGAAAAGAAAAAAACACCACACAAACTAAAACAAACCCTGTTTCACTTAGAAATTCTTTCTAAGGACGACAACCTGTATGTGTGTGAATTCTCTCAAACTTACCTATTTTGGGATGTGACGTTGGCAATGCAGCTTCTGGGAAAGGTGCGATCTGGCAGCTGTCCTGATAGCCGGGGTAGTGAGGCTCAGGGTGGCCCACCCGGCACGGGGGCTGTACACCAGCCTCCTGGACTGTCGGCGAGAACAGGACAAGGAAGCCTCAGCCCTGGTGCTGGCAAACTTTAACCCTAACAGCCTGCAGCTACCGCACTCACTGTACACAGCAGCTTCTGGCCACGTGTGGCTGCTGAGCCCCTGAAATGTGCTGAGTCTGGATGGGTTTGGGATGTCACATGAAATAAAATATATAACAAAAACTCATTTCACCTATTTCATTTACTTTCCTACACATGGCCACAGGCTGTTTACAACTGCACACACAGCGTGGCTCTCATTTCTATTAGACAGTCTGGCTCTCAAGCAGGAGGTGGCAGACACGGAGTACTTCTAGCTCTCCCAGCCGTACGGTCTCCGTCACAGTCAACCAACTCCCACTCTGCCTGCCCCGCCAGCCTGCACAACCTGCCTGGTGCACTCGCCCCTAATGGCGCCTGCACTGCCCCCACCAACAAACACCCCTGCCCAAGCCCCTCTCTCGAGGTGCCAGCAGCCGACCCAGCCCAACGTGGCAGCTGGGACGAGACGGAATGGTCAGGCGCATCAGGCAACTCACCTGTGGCTCCCGCGAAAACGTCACCCTGGGCAGGACTCTCTGATATGACTGCCGTAGCCTCCACGGTGGATGCCCGGTCAAAGGTCAGTGCCCCAGAGGTAGTAATCTGTCCCGAGGGGGTCACGGTGACTGGAAGAGCAGAAGCACATGTTACGCAGGGCTCGGCCAGGTGGCTGGGCCATGGCTCGCGGGGCCCCACCGGCCGCTCCTCGAGGGGCACTGGTCTCAGAACGGCCTCGGAAGCCCAGGCCACAGCACGGGCGAGGCCGCATTCCCCACGTGCGCGCAAGGACCTGTGCGAACAGACGACCGTGGCCCCCGTGGGGAGAAAGCCAGGGTGGGCCATCACTGCCATTTATGGTTTGAATTGTGTGCCGTGGAAACATGCTGCCTAGCCAGAAAACAAAAATAAATAAAATTTTAAATGATTTGAAAATACTTTGTAACCTGAGTTAAGAAGATGACTTCCATCAAAGTGGAAGGTACAAAGCGGCCAAGTGCGCACAGCAGGCATGCTACTGCGGCCACCACTGTCCCTCCACTGCCCACCCAGGGCCTCTGCAGAGAGCAGGCAGGTGTTTAGGGACCTTGCCCTGCACGTGCCAACAATCCAGGCCACGTCACCTCACAGAGGCCTGCTGCCACCTCTCTCTGCCCTAAATCCTTCCCACCTGTTACAGTTTTAAAAAAGCAGATTTTTTCCTCCGTTCCCCTAATCACCCTTTCTGAGACAACTATATCAGTTTATGTATAACAGGAAAGCACCTAAAAGCCACTAACACTAATATTGAAAGGATTCTCAGGCAGGAAAGTGTCACGACCGCTGGCGTCTCTGAAGAAGCCTGGTGGCAGGCGGGACGCGTCTCCCAAACAGCAGCCCCGCAGCCCTCGCCCCTCTCGCTGGGAAGCACATCCTGAGCGCTCGCTGAGGGACCAGGGCTCGCATGTCAGGGGATGTCCACCGCGTGTGCTGCACACCTGCCACCGTTCTCAGCCCTGGGAAACAGCCGAGAACACGGCAGACAGCGCCTGGCACCCAAGTCCCCAGGCAAGGAGGGCGGAGCTCAGCTGGGGACCCTTCCCCACCCCGCAGCCCGGAAGGTGTCGACTATCCTTCCAGCCCCACAATGCACTTTAGAAAAGAGAATCCCACAGTCGAACGTACCAAGCGGTGACGCGATAAGGGAAATGCACTTAGCTCCCCTCGGTGACATGGAGCCTTGCTCTACTCACAGGTGGTGGCAGCTGTAGCTGGAAGCAACGTGATGTTCTTGGGGGGATCCTTCTTCACGGGAGTCGTGGGCAGCTCATTCTCCTTCTTGCGCCTCTTGTAAGGCACGAAGAGCCTGACTGGGCCACTCTGTGGGAGAAAGGCAGCGTTGGGTGGACTGCACCGCTCTCATGTGAAAAGATGCTCGTGCTTCCTGCTCCTCATTCTACAGACGTATGAGGAACCCAGCAGACTGCTGAGATGGTAAGCTCACTCACAAAGCCCACCCCTCTTGAGGCCCCAAATTCCTGAAAATGAGAGAAAAATAGTTTCAGAAAGAATATATGGGCCAGGCGCAGTGGCTCATGTCTGTAATCCCAGCACTCTGAGATGCTGAGGCAGAAGAATCACTTGAGGCCAGGAGTTTGAGACCAGCTTGCGCAGGGTCGTGGAGACAGCAAGGCCCTGTCTCTACAAAAATGAAAAAACAATTAGCTGAACATGGTGGCACATGCCTGTAGCCCTAGCTACTCAGGAGACCAGGGGGAAATCCAAAGGAAAGAAGCAATAGCTGCTCTAGGTGGGAAGGAATCAGCCAAAGCACTCCGCAAGTACGAAGAATCAGACCGAAAGGACACCCCAAAAGGGAGCACCAGCTCTCTGGCAGTGATACCACCCAAAATCAAAACACCGAAAGACAGATGAAGAATTTCAAACGTGGATTGTAAGAAAACTCAATGAAATGCAAGAGAAAATGGAAACCCAACACAAACCACAAAAAGAATGCAGGAAATGAATGAAAAATCCACTAAAGAAATTAAAATATTAAAGAAAAATCAAACAGAACTTCTGAAAATGAAAAATTTATTCAAGGAATTACAAAACACAGTGGAAAGCCCCAAGAATAGGTTAGATCAAGCAGAAGAACGAATCTCAAGAATTGAAGACAACACCTTTCAATTAAATAAGTCAGTCACAGAGATAGAGCAGAGAACTAAGAGAAAAGAACAAAGCCAACAAGAAATAAGGAATTATGTGAAGAGGCCTATCGTGAGAATCATAGGCATCCCTGAGAGTGAAGAAAATACACAAGGGTTGGATAATCTATTTGAGGGAATAACGGAGGGTAATTTCCCTGGCCTTGCTAGAAATCTGTATATCCAGGTACAAGAAGCTCAAAGAACTCCTGGGAGATTCATTGCAAAGAGGAAGACACCACGACACATGGTCATCATACTGACCAAAACAACCACGAAAGAGGCCGTTCTACAAACCGTAAGGTGAAAGCAGCAGGTAACCCACAAAGGAAAATCCATCAGACTAACTGCAGACTTCTCACTGAGACTTTACAAGCCAGAGGGATTGAGGCTCCATTCGCAGGCTTCTCAAACAGAATAATGGCCAACCTAGAATTTTGTATCCTGCAAAACTAAGTTTCTTATATGAAGGAGAAATAAAGACCTTCTCAGACAAGCAAAGACTAAGGGAATTCATCAAGACAAGACCTGCCCTCCAGGAAGTACTCAGAATAGTGTTACATACTGATCAGCGCAATAAACACTCACCAATGTAAAACCATTCAAAGGCTAAAGGCCAAAGGCCAGATACCACAATGGCTTAAGAGAGAAAACAAAGCAACAAAGTTCAACTCAACAGGATGAACAGAATCTGCCACACTTATGAATTCTTTCAATAAATGTGATCGGCTTAAACTGCCCACTAAAGAGACACAGGCTGGCTGAATGGATAAATATGCACAAGTCAAGTATCTGCTATCTCCAGGAAACACATCTAACCCACAGGGATGCATTCAAAGTCAAGGTGAAGGGATGGAAAACAATATTCCACACAAATGGAAACCAAAAGAAAGCTGGTGTGGAAGTTCTCATATCAGATAACTTACTCTTCAACAAAAGTAATGAAAGACAACAATGGTCATTATATAATAGTAAAGGGAAAATAAAACAAGAAGACATAACAATTCTAAGTATTTATGTACCTAACTCAGGTGTACCCAGATTCATAAAGCAAATCCTACTTGATCTAAACAAAATGATAGACAGCAGCACTAAAATAGCCAGGGACTTCAACAGCCCACTTACAGAACAGGACAGATCCCTCAAACAGAAAATAAACAAAGAAACAATGGACTTAAACAGAACTCTAGAACACATGGGCCTGACAGACATTTACAGAACATTCTACCCAAAAACCACTGAATATACATTTTTCTCATCAGCTCATGGGACATTCTCTAAGATTGACCATATCCTAGGACACAAAACATGTCTCAACAAATTTTAAAAAATAGAAATTATACCATGCATCTTCTCAGACCACAGTGGAATAAAATTAGAAATCAATTGCAACAGAAACTCTCATCTCTACACAAAGTCATGGAAATTAAACAACCTACTGCTGAACAATTATTGGGTCAAGGAGGAAATTAAGATAGAAATCAAGATTCTTTGAACTAAATGATAAAGGAGACACAAGTTATCAAAATCTGTGGAGCATAGCTAAAGCAGTCCTGAGGGGAAAACTCATAGCTATAAATGCCTATGTCCAAAAGACAGAAAGACCACAAATCAACAATCTAATGAATCATCTCAAAGAACAGGAAAACGATGAGCAAACCAATCCCAAACTCAGCAGAAGAAAAGAAATAACGAAGATCAGAGCAGAATTAAATGAAATCGATAGTAACGATATAGAAGATTAATAAAAGAAAAAGTTGCTTCTTTGAAAAAATAAACAAGATTGACATGTCTCTCACTAGATTAACCAGAAGCAGAAATGAAAGGACTCTAATAAGCTCAATCAGGAATGAAAAGGAGAAATTACAACTGATACCATGGAAATACAAAATATCATCTATGAATACTATCAATATGTCTATGCACATAAACTTGAAAATGTGGAGAAAAAGGACAAATTCTTAGAAACACACAGCATCCCTAAGCTCAATCAGGAAGAAAAAGAATTCCCAGGCCTGCAAAAAAAAAAAAAAAAAAAAAGAATTCCTGAACAAACCATTATCAAGTACTGAAATTGAAGCAGCAATAAAAAAACCTTCCTTAAAAAAAAACTCCTCAACCAGATGGTTTCACACCCGAATTTTACCAAACCTACGAAGAAGAACTGGTGCCTATCTTGCAGAAATTATTCCAGAACACTGAGAAGGAAAGAATCCTCCCCAACATGTTTTACAATGCCAACATCACCCTGATACCAAAACCAGGAAAGGATTCAACAAAAAAAGAAAACTACAGACCAATATCCCTTATGAATATAGATGCAAAAATTCTCAATAAAATCCTAGCAAACCAAATTCAGGTGCTTATAAAAAAAATAATCCATCATAATCAAGTGGGCTTCATCCCAGAGATGCAGGGATGGTTCAACATACACAAATCTATAAATGTAATTCACCACATAAATATAAGTAAAAACAAAGACCATATGATCCTCTCAATAGATGCAGAAAAAGCATTTGACAAAATTCAGCACCTTTTTATGATAAGAACACTCAACAAAACAGGCATAGATGGGACTTGCCTCAAAATATATATATAGCCAGGCGTGGTGGCTCATGCCAGTAATCCTAGCACTCTGGGAGGCCAAGGCGGGCGGATTGTTTGAGCTCAGGAGTTCGAAACCAGCCTGAGCAAGAGCAAGACCCCGTCTCTACTAAAAAATAGAAAGAAATTAGCTGGACAATAAAATATCTAGAAAAAAAAAGTAGCCAGCCATGGTGGCACATGCCTGTAGTCCCAGCTACTTGGGAGGCTGAGGCAGAAGGATTGCTCGAGCCCAGGAGTTTGAGGTTGCTGTGAGCTAGGCTGACGCCACGGCACTCTAGCCAGGGTGATAGAGTGGGACTCTGCCTCAAAAAAAAAAAAAAAAAAAAAAAAAAAAATATATATATATATATATATGCGCCATATACAACAAACCCACAGCCAACATCATACTGAATGGGAAAAAATTGAAAGCATTCCCGCTTAGAACTGGAACCAGACAAGGGTGCCCACTATCACCACTTCTATTCAACATAGTGCTGGAAGTCCTAGCCAGAGCAATCAGACAAGAGAAGGAAATCAAGGACATCCAGGTGGAGGCCTTTTTCGGCCTCCCCCCATCTGCATCCACATGCTCAAAATAAACAGCATTTTGCTACCAAAAAAAAAGAAATCAAGGACATCGAAGTGGGGGCAGAAGAGGTCAAACTGTTGCTCTTTGCTGATGGTATGATCTTACATCTAGAAAACCCCAAAGATTCTGCCATGAGACTACTGTAATTGATAAATTCAGCAAAGTCTCAGGTTACAAAACTAATGTACACAAATCAGTTGCATTCATATATGCCAACGACAGTCAAACTGAGAACCAAATCAAAGACTCACTACCTTTGAAAATAGCAACAAAGAAAATAAAACACCTACAAATATATTTAGGAGGTGAAAGACTTCTACAGGGAGAACTACAAAACACTGAGGAAGGAAATAGTAGAGGACATATAAACACATGGAAACCCATACCATGCTCAATGGACAGGCAGAATCAACATTGTTAAAACGTCTATACTACCCAAAGTGATCTACAGATTCAATGCAATCCTTATTAAAATACTAACATCATTTTTGACAGATTTTGTATTATCCTAGATGGAGCTGGAGCCCATTCTACTAAGTGAAGTATCACAAGAAGGGAAAAATAAGCACCACATGTAATCACCATCAAATTGGTACTAACTGATCAATACTTATGTGCACATATGGTAGCAATATTTATCAGGTGTCAGGCAGGTGGGAGGGGGAAGGAGGGGATGGGTATATTCACAAGAAATGGGTATGGTGCCCACACTGTCTGAGGGATAGGCACACTTGTAGCTCTGACGCGGGTGGGGCAAAGGCAATATATGTAACCTAAACATTTGTACCCCTGTAATATGCTGAAATACAAAAATTAAAAAAAAAAAAAAAAAAAGGAGACCAGGGGACACAGCCAGCCCTAGGGTGGAGTGGAGTGTAAGAGGACACAGCCAGCCCTTGGGGGAGCTGAGGGGACACAGCCCCACCTTGGGTGGGGGAGTCTCCATTCTGCCTTGGTGGACATTTGCAGGGGTCACGGTTGTGCCCTGATAAACCCTCAAAAAAAATTCCAGGCCAGGCACAGGGGCTCACATCTGTAATTCTGGCACTTTGGGAGGCCAAGGCAGCAGGATCTCTTGAGGCCAGGAGTGTGACACCAGCCTGAGCAAGAGCGAGACCCCATCTCTAATTTTGTAAAAATAGAAAAATCAGCCAAGTGTAGTGGCACACGCCTGTCCTCCCAGCTACTCAGGAGGCTAAAACAGGAGGATCGCTGGACCCCAGGAGTTTGAGGCTGCAGTGAGCTGCAATGATGCCACTGTATTCCAGCCTGGGTGACAGAGCAAGATCCTGTCTCTAAAAATAATTAAAAAAAAAAAAAAGAAAAGAGAAAAAGGATATGAGTAACAATGCTGCAAAACAAGAAAGAGTATCATCAACATACCAAATTTTTAGGAATTCCTAAGAGACAGAAAACAAATGGGGACAAAGGAAAGCAATGAGAAGAAACCACAGCCCAAAACAAGAGGACGTTCCTGCAGCGACAGGAGCCACCCACAGCTTTTCCGGGAGGCGGCCCTGGGATAATCTGTTAAAGAAACAACCTGAAGAGACCATAACGAAGGTACAAAATGGTAACTAACGTATGAAAGCCCTCCCCAGGACAAGCCCCAGGCCCCACGGGCTGCGAGGGACGCCTCACCAGGCCCTCAAGGGTTGACGCTTCTACTGCATGGTGCAGCCTCTGTCCCCAAAATCCAACACCTGGGCCTCTCACAGGCAGTTTCTGTTACCTGCATTGTTTCCTATGTATGGTTCATACTTTCCCATTTCTTTGCATGTCTTAGAATTTTTTGCCAAAAATTAGACATTTTAGGTGATAGACTGTAGCAACAGTGCACACTGAGTCCCCCTTTCTCCAGGGCTTCTGGCTGTTGTTTGTGTGTTTACTTCTCTAGGGACGTGGCCTACTGATGTCCTCTCCCCTGCGGGGTGCAGCCTGGGCTGCTCTCCTAAGGGCACAGACTTGGCGGTGCACAGGCAGCTTTGGCGATGGCGGTTTTGCCAGGACTCCTAGCTATCTGTCTCTCCCTCTCTGCTGGCTTAGCCAGGTGTCCGGCCCACTAACTGCCCACTGACTGTGCCACTGTTCCCGACAATGCCCCGCGGCATAAACTGCTCCACTGTCTGAGCCAATTAAATTAGGGCTTCTTTGCAGAGGCAGTTTCGGAGGCCACCTTGAGGATTGTTCTTACCCCAGGCGGGCTCCTCTTCACTGCTACTTTCCTTGGTTCCCTGGCAAACTAGCTGACTCACAGTTCAGCTTCCTGCTCTAACGGAGCTTTAATCCTTACCACCAAAATTTGCACCATTTTTGAGAGCACCCTTAGTCTTCTCTGGGGAGAGCTTTGTGTCTCTGTTCTGGTGGACTGCTTCTGCTGCAGGCTAAATACCTGAGCCCCTGCTCCAGAGAGCGGTGGGAACAGAGCTCTCTGTCAGCGAGCGACACCCCTGCTACAGGAGCCTCTGATCCTCCCGGCCTGCCTCTCACAATGGACGCCCTGGGGTGAGGAAAGTTGGGGCTCCCATGCGCTGGCCCTGCCAGGCCCAGGGAAAGCCTCTGCTATCCGCGTGGGGGCTGCAACTTGGAGCTGGAGGGGCTGAGAAGGGCTGGTGGCCCCCCCGAGAGACACCACATCCCTTGACTGGGAGCCGAGGGGAGAGGGAGCCCCGTTTTCCTGGCCACATCCACCTAGAGCAGAGCCTCCTTCACAGGGAGCTGGGGGAGAAAGGTGGATGGAGCAGATTGTGGCTCAACAAATCGACTCCCTGCTCTGAAACTTAGTACATTTTCTCAGTACATTTTCTGGGAGGCCAAGGTGGGAAGGTATCTCAAGCTCAGGAGTTCGAGACCAGCCTGAGCAAGAGCAAGACCTCCATCACCACAAAAAACAGAAAAATTAACCAGGCATAGTGGCGTGTGCCTGTAGTCCCAGTTACTCAGGAGGCTGAGGCAGAAGGATCGCTTGAGCCCAGGAGTTTGAGGTTGCTGTGAGCTATGATGACGCCACTGCACTCCAGCCCGGGCAACGGAGCAAGACCTTGTCTCAGGGGGGGAAAAAAAAAAAAAAAATCAATGAAAATGATTTTGTTTCTTTTTGAAGCAGTTAACAGTTCAGGATAAGGAAATATTTTTAAAAAGACATTAAAAGTTCTATACATGAATAAGTTTATAGCAGTACTTTTATGATATGTTAAAAATGCAGAATATAAAATGGCACATATACACCTGTTGTAACCATTTAAAGAAGCGTATGTGTTTGTTTTAGAGCTAAGATGGCGATATAAGAGCTTTTCGTTATTTAAGAAAGTTTCCGTTGATATTCCTTGCATAGCCAATCAGGGCCAGGCACGTGCCCCAGTTGAGACATCAGTAGTCATGGTGATATGTCGGGCACAGGGGACAAAATAGCCCCGGAGAGAAGTAAGGACAGTGTCTCTCCGAGGCAGAGGACGAGAGAGAGCACCAAGAGGCAGGGGCTGTGGGGCCACACGGCCACCCTCTCTGCCCCCCCAGCACCCCCACCCACTGGCAACTCACCAAGGTCATGTCGTCACAGCAGGCGGCACAGGTGCAGGAGGCAGCGTGAGGGTTTAAAATCCCATCCTGCAGCGTGAGAAGTACCACAATACATTAGAAATCAGCCCTTAAAAAGGAATCATTTAATACTAAAAGATTTTAACTAGTTTTACCACTTGTCTGCCATTCATCCAGACAAAAACTCTGAGAACTCAAATACAATAATTTCCAGAGCCTTCTCTTGTTCACAGTGCCATTACTGGTGGCAGGACCTACTTACTTCCTTCCAAAAAGTGAAAGACTCTATAGGAATTATTTCCGCAACACCCAAGGAGCTAACTGGAATGAGGACTAGAAGTCCTCTGTTCTTACGAGGAAACTGGAACAGAGAGGAGTCAGGTGCCTACTAGGGTCTCATGTGCCCAAAACGAGCTGCTAGTATCTTAACTTCTGTGATTTCATTTTTTCGCCTTGGACATTCCCCTTTTCCGTACTTATTCCCCGGCAGGCACTGTGAGCTCATGCACCCCTCGCAACAATCCTGTGGGGTCGATGTTGTCACCACCCCCCTGTGGAAGGCCAGGAACCTGGAGGACAGACAGGGTAAGTGCCCTGAGTCATCCACCCCACCTGACCCAGTCTGTGCCTATCCTCGCATCCTTCTGACACCGGTTCGTGCAGACACTGCAAGGCCCAGACACTGCGTGCGGAGCGCGGAGGCAGGTACCTGGATGAGGCACTGCAGCGGCCTGCCTGCGTAGCGGATGCTTCTCTTCCAATCCTTGCTGCTGGCCCTTCCTGCCATGGCCTCAAACTCGGTCGGGCTGTACCAGCTCTCTCCCTGCTTGATGCATCGGCCCCGGCCTCCTGAAACGAAGGTGGCCCATCATGGGAAAGCACCGCCCCTGCGTCACATCCAGCTCGCCGACACCAGGCCAGGCCCTTCTCTGGCCTTCTCCTCCCCTTCCCGCCTGCTGCCTGTGGTCACCACAAGCCCAACCGTACTCCACACCGAGCACCTGCCCGCTCTTGAATCCTTTGTCAAGTCCCAAGCTGACCCAGCGACTACAAGAACAGTTCCAGCCCTGCCCGTCTCCCACCTCTGTCCTGTGGGGCACGATGGGTTCTCAGTTTACCCCTAACACTCTCCGGCTGTCCCCGCCCCGTGCCTCTCCCTGCCTGGGCGTCACCTGTTGCGTCTGTCTTCTTACCTAGTTCTATGTGCCATCACCACCATTTTCCTTTGCCCCAAACTGATCGCGTAGGGGTTCCAAAAAGGAACAAAATCTTTAAATCCCAAGCCACAGTGGCCTGAGTGCGACTGGCACTGCCCTCACCTGAGCCGAGCCTGCTCTTGTACAGAGTGCCGCTGATGTTCCGGCACCGCACGGGCAGCTCGCTGTCGTACACGGAGGGGTCCCAGTTGTATTTGGTTCCACCTTTTTCTTGGCCAGGAGCTAGAGGAGTTGGAGGAGACTGAGGACCTTGGGCAAAGAAAGTATTTTGAAGGTCAGAGACGCTGCCGCGTCACCAGGAAGCACCACACACTCCACCAACGGCGGGTCTCCGAGCTGCTCAGCCAGCCCAATGCAGCAGCACTGTCTTCGTCGACTGCGGAATCATTCCTTCTCAGCCTGGATAAATCCACCTTTTCTCCTTAAATCTATTAACATTTGACATTCTAAATTTACCACAAAAATAAATAAATAGATAATACGTTCTAGATCCCCTAGAGGACGGGGGCATAGGTGCCACCTTACCTGGGGTGAGGGGAGCCGCGGGGCCCTTCAGCCCAGTGGTCTCCACGATGCTCCCGTCTGTGTGCACGACAATCAGCGTGGCTTTCTCGGTATTCAGGCTGTCCCCGATCTGAAGGGCTGTTCTACCAGACTGGAAGTGAGAATATCCATTAAGTCACCTCCCAGGGCCACCCTGAGGCGCGTCACACAGCCCAGCTGATGTGGCCCCACAGCAAGGTCTGCCTATTCGTCACCAAGAAGGGGATGTTCACCCAAGGATCCCGTATCTTCTCCAAAGATGTCTCTAAAAGACTTAAAAACAGAGCCAAGAACAAGAAAATCCAACGCCTAAGTCTGGGTGGTGCTGAGAAAAATGCTTCCAATCATTTGTCAGAGTTAAAGAAGAAACACGCTGCACACACACTCTGCGACTAGGAAACATCCTCACTCCTACCTGCGCAGCACCCTCAAGGTCACAGGTCCAGGAGACCCAGCGGACCCCCCAGGCACAGCCTAGAGCAGCCTCCCTCTCGTGCTGCGTTCCACGAGGCGCTCCGTCCACACGCCCCAGACCGGGGCCTCCTCGCCACACGTCCACGTTGGCTGAATGCTGCCGTGACTGCCCGGTACTTCCCGCACCCCAGCCCCAAACGTGTCCGTTAAGCTGCACAGACCCCTCCACAGCCTGCCAGAGTTCTTGTGCCCACCCAGCCAAGTCACCCAACCAACTGTGGCATCAAGACTCTGTTCAGCCAGCCATGGGCAGACCAGAGACCTCCAGGGCACCTAACCAGAGCCGAGATTCCGGGATGCTCTAATGTTCTCATCATAAGAGTACAAAACCAACTGAGACAAAGTGAGGAAGCAACCTTTTCTTATATCTGAAAATGTCACCATGAAATCAGGGCGCTAGGGCAAGGCACAGTGGCTCACATCTGTAATCCCAGCACTTTGGGAGGCCGAGGCGGGAAGGTCACTTGAGGCCAGGAGTTTGAGATTGCAGAGACCTGTGATCACACCACTGCACTCCAGCCTGGGTGACAGAGCGAGACCTTGTCTCTTAGAGAAAAACAAACATCAGGGCACTCGAACAGACATTTACCATGGCACCTGGGCTCACAGAGGCCTGAGGGGCAATGCCTCAAGAAGGGGTCCACGTGGCCGTGTCTGAGTCACTGAAGACCTGCAGCTCTCTATTGGAGAAAGGACATATTTGAGTTCACGGGATACGTGTGCTCACGGGACGCCCAGCTCCCTGGTGCCAGCGAGTCCTCGGCACCCACAGGGTGCCCTGAGCTTCAGCCACTCCTAGAAAGCGAAGACAAGCCCAGACTCTGCTGCCAGGAAGGAGCCTGAATGAAAGCACAGAGCCGTCACATGGCTGTCATCTGTGTGCCTTCCAACACCTGGTCCCGGAATAAGCCGACTTCCTCCCGTTGCCAGCCAGCCCTTCACTGCACCCCTGCTGCTGTCACTGAGTACGTTTCTGCTTGTGCCATTCTAATGACAGCTCTGCTTTCAGCACACAGGCGTGGTGTCCCAGGCTTGTGACCAAAGCTGAGAAGATTGCTGCCACTAACAGGCGGAAACAGTGTCAGGGAACCCCTTTCTGGAGACCGTGCCCCCCTCGCCTCCAGCATCTGCTACCTGGTAGGTAACAAGGCTGCCTGCCCTGGCTGAGTGACATCCCAGAATCACCGAAGCCTCACATACAAAACATAAAATACAGAATAGGCTGACACAACATAGCATGGAAGGGTTCTGAATATGGGCGTGAATGGTTTTCAGCAACTTTTCTTTTTTGTTTGCTTTTTTGTTTTGTTTTGGGGGGCAGGGTCTCCCTCTGTCGCCCAGGCTGGAGTGCAGTGCTATAATCATAGCTCACTGCAGCCTCCGACTCCTGGGCTCAAGTGATCCTCCTGCTTCAGCCTCCCAAACACTAGGACTACAGGTGCACCACCACGCCTTGCTAATTTTTTTATTTTAATTTTTTGTAGAGACAGGGTCTTGCTACGTTGCTCAGGCTGGTCTCAAACTCCTGACTTCAAGTGATCTTCCCATCTCTGCCTCTCAGAGCTTGCTGGGATTACAGGTGTGAGCTAAAGTGCCCAGCAGCAGTTTTCTTTAGGAGGACGGCCGTGAGGCATGCAGAAAGAACTCTCGTGGGAGACTGGACCGTAAGTGCCACAATGCCACGAGAACAGACTTCGGGGAGGCAAATGCAGTGATTCTCTCAGATGTGCCTGGAGCCGTGTGCGTAAGGAAAGCAGACATCTCCAGCTGCCGGCAGAAGCTGAATTCTGGGTCCAGAGCAGCCTGGAGCGAACCAGAAGCTGGGGGTTCCAGGGCCGGACGCAGGATGCAAGGCCCTCTGGGGCAGACGTCTCCCTGTCCACACAGCTCGGAAGGCTCTTTCCAGTTCTCCCACGTTTTCCTCACTTCACAGAAGCCACGTTCAGCATGCACTTTCCTTGTCGAAGAAGTCAAGTGAGAAAAGACTTCTCAGCTCAAATCAGAACTCCTTGCCCGGCTTTCTAAGGCTTTCTACAGGTGGCTCTTCCTCAGCTCTCATTCCTCACGCCCCAGCACAGCCCTGAGGCTCCTGTGCCCCTCTCGGCTTGCAGAACACAGCAGGCGCTCAAACCGTGGACTGAGTCCTGGAGCAGTCTCAGCAAAGCCCAAGGCTTGAGTGTGGCGCCAGCTACACCCCTCGGAGCACTTACCAGAACGTGTCCTGAGATCGACGCTGCGTTTGCCACTGACGTTGTGAAGACGTTGTCTGCAGAGGCCCCCACGTTGGCCACCGTCACTGTGGTCACCTCTGCAACAGAAGGAACCTAAATTAATGAGCGATAAAAGCCAGAGCACAAACTGAGCAGACAACCTTGCTCGGGTGCCCGACACAAAGCAACTCCCAATCAGCTTTTATGAAAACCAACAATCAACACTTCTAGTCCACAGTCTAAGTCGTCTGGTTCTTTTAGAAAAAAGAGAAAAAATCTGTTCTTCCCCAGTAAAGCCTCTATGCACAGTAAAAACTGCTCCCCACGGGCCAGAGCCAGCCACGGCTCTACCACCAGTCCTCAGGTCGGAGGTGCCCTGCACCTACGGCCTCCTCCAAGGTGGGGACACCTCCTGGACTCGCTTGTGCAGTCCACACAGAGCAGGCTCAAATCCTGCCTCACCTCCTCCAGGGTCCTCCACTGTGGGGTCTGGCCACCAGCATTAGGTGACTGTGGCCTCACGCTCACTGCCACTGCCCATGGTCTGCAACCCCTTCCCCAGCTCCTCTTCCTCCTAAAAAGCACGGCCAACCTGCCTGTACCCTTGGGTGCTGCCCCACCCCACCCCCTACCACACGCATAGGGCTGCACACAAGCACCCCTTCCTCCGGCTCTGCAAAGCCTTTCCTTCATGCAAGTGGCCCCCTTCTGTCACTCAGCATTCCAGAGAGTCCCATGCCCAAGGCAAGCTCTGTTGCACAGCAGGTGCTCAACCGATACTGACTGCCCTGCCCGTACCACTAACCTGGCAATCACCAAACAATACCGAAACTACCTGTTCACTGGCCATCTCCACTGCCAGACCACACCGGGAGCACAGCTAACTCATCCTTGCCTCTCAGCAGGACAACGCCAGCAGGCAGGCAGGCTGGCCGGCCACTCGTGCCAAGGGCACGTGTCTGAACACAAGTCCAAAGACAGCTCAGGCAGACATCTGTCCACGGGTGGCCCCGGACAGGCAGCGTGTCCTGCTGAGTTACTTAAACCTGGAAATTACTTGACTCTGGCAACTCATAATAAAAAAAAAAATTGAAATGTTTTAACACATCAAAATATAAGTATAAAATTTTTCAGAAAAAACATATGTCAATATATTTCTCTTATGTCATGAGGAGCAGCATCATATTTCTCTTCTGCATTCAGAAAATTATGTTCAAAAAGGACAAAAGCCTGAAGTTACATCTTATTTCCCCAAATCACAATGTCAGACCAGAGTTAGCAAAGACAGCCTGCGCTTGCTTTTGCGAGCAGCTCAGCTGACCAGAGGCCCTGGGCCGGGGCAGAACCTGGGCGGCTGGACTCTCCACCCAGCCTGGGTGTGGCTGAACAGTACCCAGAGGGGACACACAACAGCTCCGCTGTACTCGGCACACCAGGGCCAGAGCCCAGTTCCAAAGCCTGCAAAGCTCCTCACGAGAAAAGTGCCCTGGGATGCAGCGAGACGTGGAATGATGCTCCTCCACCAGTGTGAAGACTCAACTTCGAGTCCTCGAGGGACACTCAGGAGCTCCAGGTGGGGAGGGAGTCCAACACGTGGGCGGTCTCCGCTCCCACTGGCCCGCGAGCTGGGACGCAGCTGGGACGCGGGAGGAGCCACCCCACGGGGCATTTGCGGGCACAGCCCCAGGCTCCGTATGTGATGAAGCCTGAGAAAGAGGACGCTCTGTGTGGCAAGGAACTATGAGCGGCACAGACAAAAATGTGGGCCAGCCACGCAGCAGTGGCCTCCCCTCTCCCCCGGGGAGGGCGCTTGACAGGAGCAGCAGGAGGGAAGGGAAGGTCCCGGAAGGCAAAGGCAAGAGGAAGGGTGCGCACGCGTGTGGGTGTCTCCTAGGCCCACGATGCCGGCCCTACCCGGGCCACTGCAGAGCCAAGCTGACCCCTGGCCGGGCTGGGTGGGGACGCTCTTGCTCCCCGCACTCAGGCCACGCCTGACCTGGCCTTTGGCACCGGGGCCTTTCCTGGTGACCACACTCGTCCACCGCCCTCGGGCTCCTCCAGGACGGGATCCACGTCTGACCCTGCCGTGCCATCAGCACCCAGGATGGACCGAGGGGAGGACTGGCAGGGCAGGAGGCAGGTGGTGAGAAGGTTCTAGAGGGGTGCCGCTGAAGAGCAGGACAAGGCGAGGCTGGCCCAGGGAAAGGGACTTCAGGGGCAGGTGTGGGCAGGGCAGGGCCAGGGCGGGCCAGGTGGGGGCGGGCCGGGCCTGCGGGGCAGGTGCGCGCGGCAGGCGGGGCAGGTGCGCGGGGACCGGAGAGGCGGAGGCGGCGGCGCGCGGGCGCACTTGCCTGCGAAGGCGGCTGCGGCGGCGGCCTCGTCAGGGCCGGGCAGGGCCTCGCTGCCCATGTCCATGTGCCCGGGCTCGGCCGCCATCACCGCCACGGCCGTGACCCGCCGCGTCTCGCGCTCCGCCTCCGAGTCCGCGTCCTCCTCAGAGTCCTCGTCCCTGCTCAGAACCGGCTCCTCCGTCTCGCCTCCCGCCGCGGCCGCGGCCGCCGCCGCCACAGCGGCCGCGGCCGCCACCGCTGCCGCCTCAGCCAGGCCCAGCTGCTTTGCCGCCGAGTCCGAGTCCTCCATCCGGACTCCGCCGAGCCAGCCCGAAGGCGCCGTCCGGGGCCGCCCGAAGCGCCGGGCGCCGAGCCCGAAGCGGGGCCCGAAGAGGCCGCCCGAGCCGGGCCGAGGCCGCCCGAAGCCGCCGCCCGAGCAGAGGCCGAAGCGGCAGCCCGGCAGTGAGCCGAGGCCTCCCGCCGAGCGGAGCCGAGCGGAGCCGAGGCCGCTCGACCGAGGCCGAACCCGCACAAAGCCGCCGAGCCGAGCCGAGCCGAGCCGGACCGACTCTGGCTGAACCGAGGCCAAGAGTTCGGAACCGAGGAGGGTCGAAGCTACCCGAAGAAAAGAGCCGAGTCAGTCCGAATGGGTCCGAGGCCTCACGAGGATTTCCGAGCAGCTCGACCCAGGCCCTCCTCACTGCCGAGGAAGATGAGCCAGTTGTCGTCAACGGCCGACAGGGCTGACCGGCTCTGGGCAGACTCTCGACACAGTTTGGCCCAGTAAAGAGGGCCTTGCGCCGCAGGTTTCGTCCACCCCCGTCGCCGGTGAGAGCCGAGTCGGCCCGAGGCCGAGCCGAGGTGAGCCGAACGTCCCCGAGCCCGAAAGTTCCCGAGCCTCGGTTCTCCGCCTCCTCCTGTCCGAAAGTGCCCGAGCGCCGCCGGACTGACTAATCGCGTCTCGGCCGCGGCTCGGACGTCCGCTCCCGAAACGCGGCGCGGTCGGGCTTCTTCGCCAGGAGAGGCGAAAATGGCCGAAGGGGCGCGAGCGGCGCGGGCGGAGAGGCTGCTGGGATCGCGGCGGACCGAGGGGGCGGGGCTGGTAAGATGGCGGCCGCGAGGGGAGGTGAGCTCTGCGGGACCTGCAGGGGCCGGGCCTGCGGGGCGCGGCGTCTCCTCGCTGACGACCCCGTTTAGAGTTCGGTGCGCTCCCAGGGCGTGCGGCCGTCACCCTCGAGGAGCCCCGCCGGGTCCGCATTGGCCCGCGCAGCGGCGGGGCGGGGGGCAGCCCTTGCAGGGCCCTCCCGGCGGCGACGTGGCACCCCCTGGACAGCCGGCCACCGCCGCGCGGCTCTCTCGGCCGCGGGTTCTCCCGGAGCTGGCGGCGAGCGTTTTATTCACGCCGTGAGTCGCGCGCTCGGCCTGGCGACGGCTGTCGCCCGCACAACGTGTCGCGAAGCTCGCGAGTGGCACGGCGGGGCCGGAACCGTCGGCTGTTGGCGTCCGCCCGGGCCAGTGCTAAGTCCTTCTCCGTCCCTGGCCGTCGGACGCGGGGCCCACTCGCCTGCACGGCAGAGGAGGCGCGAACGAAGGCGGGAGTTGTCGCCTGTGCTGTTCAGGGGCTCTTGACGGCGGCTTCCACGTGGCCAAGCCTGTGTCTGTGGAAGTCCCGGCAGTTAGGTTTGTTTGTGTATTGTTCGCAGGAACTAAGTTTATTCCAGAATAGGGTCTCTTCATACACCGTGTCTGTTACAGTGGGGAAAACGTTAGTGCTCTTTTACCCACACGTTTGACTTCTGCCCGACACCCCTGTTCTTAGCCACAGTGTGATTGCGATGAATCATCCAAAGGAGAGTCCAGGGAGCCAGGCCGCGCTCAGGGAGAAGGAGCTCTCTAGGTCTCAGGGGGTTGGGACCGCATGTCCCACGATAACTGCCCTTCGTGTGATTTAAATGCTGTATCACTTAAGGTTTTTAAACCGTTTTTTCCCTAAGCCCCACAACTTCAGTGTGTAACAGCGGGCACCAAGGAGACACATTTGAAAAGTTTAGGAGCTGCCTCTAAGGGAAGGATTGGAAGGGAGAAAACCCCCTAACATGATACTGAGTCTCACAAGGACAGTTACCGAGTCCTGGAAAAGAACAGATCAGGTTCCGAGGGAGCCCTGCCGGCAACGCGATGCAGCTTGGCTCGCCCCTCCTTTGGCATCCTGTGGCCAGCATGTGCCGCCTCTTCTAGCAGCCCCGTTCCAAGTCTCTGTTGCAAATCCCTGTGTTAACCGGTTTAAAACTCTTGCCCGTGTGAGATTCTACAGACTCTGGCACGGAAGGCCCCAAATCTGCCCAGGAAGTCATGGGATGACCCACAAAAACTCACCAAGCCTGAGAGTGTCTTTTCTGCCTTCCCTGAGATTAAAGAGGAAAAGGAACGGGAGAGGCTGTGTTCGGGTCACGGTTGAGCTTGCTGCCCAGCAACAGAGCTCAAGCTCCTTTTTAGGGGAGGTTTTTGCCAAACTCTAAATTTATATAGGTGTATTTATACATGTAGAGACCTGTACACGTCACAGATGTGCAACTGTCATGAACCTCTTTTCAGACAGGCAGTCTGACCCGGGCACGCTCCATCCAGGGCAGGGTCAGTGGAATCTTCAAATACAAAACCTGGGAAGCAGGGCGGGCGCGGTGGCTCACGCCTGGAATCCTAGCACTCTGGGAGGCCGAGGCGGTGGATCGCTCAAGGTCAGGAGTTGGAGACCAACCTAAGCAAGAGCGAGACCCGGTCTCTACTAAAAATAGAAAGAAATTATATGGCCAACTAAAAATCTATATAGAAAAAATTAGCCGGACATAGTGGCACATGCCTGTAGTCCCAGCTACTCGGGAGGCTGAGGCAGGGAGGATCGCTGGAGCCCAGGAGTCTGAGGTTGCTGTGAGCTAGGCTGACGCCATGGCACTCACTCTAGCCTGGGCAACAAAGCGAGACTCTTTCTCAAAAAAAAAAAAAGAAAACAAAAACAAACAAACAAAAAACCTGGGAGGCAGCAGTGAGGCAGGAGGGTGTGCTCAGTCCTCAGCTTCCTGTCATCTCAGGATTGGGGAAAACTGATGCCTGCAGTGGGGGTGTGAGGACATCGTTCTAGAGATCACATGACAAAGATTGGATTGCTGGTTTAGAAAATTCTTATTTTTGCAGGGCTATTGGAGGCAGTAAATAAAATTGCAGAGGAAAGCAAATGTCTGTTATCGATTATGAAAAAAGACTTCTTATAACCCAAACCCGAAAAGGTTTGCATCTAATTATATATGTGTGGCAAATACTCAGAAACCACAGATGAGGAAAGCTGCTGTTTGGGTAGATTTGGGATATTTCTCCTGAGGGAGGCGTGGGTCTCACCCGGCCTGTCCCTCGGCCTTGACGAGATGGAGCTCATCTCTGCACGCCGTGCCCCAGGTGCACGTTCCGAGAGTCAGAGTTTGTCATGTCCTCTCCAAGGGCTGGACGTCGGCCCACCACAAACACTTTATTAAAGATGAGATCAAAGGAGAATGAAATGGGATGGTTCCTATCGATGTTGAGCAAGGCCCAGGAAAGTATCCTGTCGGGATTTGGGCCTCACTGACGACTCTTTCTCTTCCAGGGAGAGGCTCTGCCATGGTGGTATCCTGCTGCTACGTCCCCTCTCCAGGACAGCGCCCGTGCGGTGGGCTCTCCACTCGCCCCCACCGTTTCCATAAGTTGAATAGTAATTCTGCTTTTAAGAGGGAGGGATTTAGGGTCGATACTTTTTCTGAATGGGGCACGGTGTCTCCGTCACCACCTGCTCAGGCCCCTCCCAGGAGACTCTGCCAGACAGGCTAAGCTCAGCAGACTGCCCAGCACCCCAGGGGGATGGTCACCTGCCTCCACCCCAGCCACCAGTGGCAGAAAGATGACAGCCCTTCACTTTGAATGAATAGAGTCATTTTAGCATAAACAAGTACAAAGGACACAAAGCTTAGGAAATTGCTAGTGGATATTTAAGTGCCCCCGGACAGAAATATATTTTCTCTGAAGAAAATGAAAAAAGTCCTTTTTTTCTCTCTCACTTGTAATTGGGGCCAGCTGTCCCCCGGCCAGTCCTGCCTGCAGTCAGTGAGGACTGGGGCTGCCCTGCTCAGACCACTGGCAGGGCTGTCGGGGGGCCGGGGTCTCACTATGGGCCTGGCCAGCAGTGGGCCCACGGCGGGAGCAGGCCCAGAAGGAAAACCTACGTAGGCGGGGAGCCGGTGGCCGGGTCTCCATGGCCACCTGTGGGTGCCCATCTGCCCGAGCCCAAACCAGTCCTGCATATTTGTGGCCATGGAACAGATGGCAGAACCGGCCTCTCCTGCTCAGCCACATGGGAGGGTGCTCCCAAGTCTGTTGGCCTTGAGAACCCTTAACCAGTGACCAGCTCTCTTCGGTTCCTCTTCAAATGCTGTTTTACCTCAGTGGAATGTACTACGCCCTTTATTTCCTGGCCACGCTCCTGATGATTATATATAAAAGTAAGTCATGAACTAAAGGCACGTTGAAGGGGTCATTGTGGCTGCCTCCGGTAACCGCATTCTGGTGTGTCCCTTGCCTGTCAGGTCAGGTGTTCAGCTACCCTCCCGCCTACCTGGCTCTCGACCTGACCCTGCTGTTTGTGATGGGGATTCTGGAAGGAATTCGGTTACACTTGGGTGAGTTGACTGTGAAAACCACAAAGAACCTGTGATAACAGTTGCTCTCTTAAAGGTGCTGAACCTTTAAATATTAATCATTCTATAATATGGTTCTTGGAGATATTTTTATCCAAAATGCTTAACCAGTTGCTTTGCAGGCTCACCTTATGGCACCATTAAGTATTTTCTTTTTTTCTTTTTACTGTTTTTGTTTTTTGAGACAGAGTCTCGCTCTGTTGCCCGGGCTAGAGTGCCATCGCGTCAGCCTACCTCACAGCAACCTCACACTCCTGGGCTCAAGCGATCCTCCTGCCTCAGCCTCCCGAGTAGCTGGGACTACAGGCATGTGTCACCATGCCCAGCTAATTTTTTTCTATATATATTTTTAGCTGTCCAAATCACTTCTTTCTGTTTTTTTAGTAGAGACGGGGTCTCACTCTTGCTCATGCTGGTCTTGAACTCCTGACCTCGAGCGATCTTCGCACCTCTGCCTCCCAGAGTGCTGGGATTACAGGCGTGAGCCACCGCGCTAGGCCACCATTAAGTATTAATTCTTTATTCAGAAGCTTGTCCAAGACACAGGTGCCACTGGAGGCCTCACTGGGAGAGATGCTTCGCGTTTTGGAAGTATATCCCGTAGAAGCACCGGGTGACGGCGCTGGGGTCAGAAACCCAGCCTGACCATCAAATCAGGAGCCCGGAATGTTCACCTGCATCCCCTTCCTTTCCTGGTGGCCTCAGCCACCTGAGGGTCTGTCAGGTCCCCACCAGGGCAGTGAGCCTGGAGGGGTGGGGGCCGCCCGGCCTCCCCCGTCCTGCTCTGGGAGCCCCAAGCCTGCAACCACTTCACGTGCCCTAGCTCAGCCAACTCCCCTGTCTTTAACAGCACAGTCTGTTTAAGCGCACGCTCTCGTGCAAGACGCAGGGGTGCAGAAGTGAACCTTGGAGATTCCCCTTGCCCCAGAGCTCACTGCTCTGACCAGTGCGGCCCAGGCTTCCAGCCGGGCCTCTGCCCTTCCGGGCCCACGGTCACAGGCACACGTACACAGCACATCTGTCTGTCCAGCAGGGTCCTCCTGCGCACAGTGCCAGACAGCTGGCACTTCCAGGGCACTGCACCTGCCAGGCTCTAAGGCCTCTTGCGTGCACACACTGGTGATACCCGATGTACTGCGGGGAAACTGAGGCACATGGGGAAGCTGGGCCCTGCCCTCTTGCCTGTTACCAGACCTGGACCCCACTGGGTGGGTGTACACAGGTTTGCTCCGCCATCCATCCTGCGGAGGGGTGCTCAGGCCTCCAGTGTCGGGCTGAGGTGCTGGACCCACAGCCCCCCGAGAGGTGGCTCTGCTGGGAGGTGCACGTGCTGCCGCTGCGCAGACTGTCTCGGCCAGATCTCCAGGCGGCTGCGGCAGGGGGTAGCCTGGCCCTACGGGCCCCATTGGGGCCACACGGGACCCTCCTCAAGCACGCTGCACACTGCAGGCTCTCGGCACCTGGGGTCAGCAGGTGACTGACCCATTTGTTAAATATGCAGTTTTACTTTTTATAAGTATTTGTGAAATTTTCCAGAACTGGCATTCGCCCAGAGTGAAATATTTTTGGAAGTTTTAAACAGAATCCCTTCAGCTCCACTTGGAATCAGGCAAAGGCGGCAGATGCACTTGTATCGTTTTCCAAACCAAACTCTCCCCACCCACAAGCTGGCCAGAGACTGAGGCCCCCCGTGGTGCGCGGCTGCGTGGGGCTTCCCACAGAGGGACTTGTACCCTGCTCTGTGCTTTGCTCTCTGTCACTTCTGAGTCTGGGGCGGTGGCCACAGTGGGCTTTTTCCCTGGAATCCTCGGGCCCTGGCAGGACGTGGGCTAATGAGCTTGGGCAGGTCCTCAGCAGGGGCTCACCAAGACCCCCTGAGCGGTGGGTCTCAGGAGCGTCCAGCAAGCCCGGCCTCACTGGCCGCTTTGCTCTGCTCTGCAGGCAGCAGGGGCAACCTGACGGAGGCCGAGGGGCCGTTGGCCGCCAGCCTGGCTCTCACCGTGGGCACCGCCCTCCTCTCTGCCCACTTCCTGCTCTGGCAGACCCTGGTGCTCTGGGCGGACTCGGCCCTCAGCGCGGCGCTGCTGGCGCTCCACAGCCTGGAGGCCGTCCTGCAGGTGGTCGCCATCGCTGCCTTCGTCAGGTAGACTCCGGTGCCTGGGATGGCCCCAGGCCGGATCCCCAGCCGTCACCTGCCCCCTTGCAGAACGGGAGGGGCATTTTCCCCACTCATAGGTGGTTTTGGAGGGTTCACCTATTGATTTTGGCGGCGGTAAGGGCAGGACCCAGGGCAGGACAAGCTGCCAGGGGCCCAGGTGTCAGTAACAGCATCAGGGAGGGGTCAGGGACCACCCTGGGCAGCCTTGGAGGTGAACCCCAGCGCACCTGCCCGAGCCCTCTGGAGTGGGGGTCTGTCTTCAGCAGCCGGGCCCCCACTGGCCCCGGGCCGAGAGGGAGCACAGAGCCCTTCAGAAAGGAGACCTCCAGGCTCACGTCCTCCTCCCTCGCGTTCATGGTGAGCGAGGCCAGGCCCCTACCAGGACTTCCGGCCGGGGCTGCAGGTGGGTGGGCCTGGCGCCGAGGCCCCTCAGCACCAGCTGGCAGCCGTGGTGGAACCCAGCACGCTGGTTTCCAAAGGCAAATAAATGCCAACAAGCAGTCGCTTGGTGTTCGGGGTGTCTTCGCCTCAGCAGGAGGCGGAGTGGGGGCCACTGGGCTGGGGGCACACAGCTCCTGCTTCAATTTCGGAGGCTCAGTTGGCTAAAACTTGAGCAGCATTTGTGCTTACGATAAATGAATTCTGTCTCTGTGACTTTTTTCCCATTTCCAGATTGAATGTGAATGCCCCTTAAACAGTAAGCTTTTATTTCATAGCAGTTTTCCTTCATTTGTTTGTATTCGTTTTCTCTGTTTGTAACAACACTATGTGCAATTGTCTAGGTAGTTTCTCATCACCATATGGCTTCAATAAAGAAATCTTTGTACCTCAATGAATTTCCCTAATTACAGCCACCTGCCTCCCCCAGGGTGGGCCCTGGAGACAAAAGAGCACGCCCCACTCTTGCTGGCCGCTCAAGCCCTGTCTGGGCCTTGCTACCCTCCACCCCAAACGCCCTGGACACCTGCCCCTCTGCAGGCCACCGAGGGTGCGAGGCTGCGGGGCCGTCCCGGGCCTCCACTGGGGCCACCTCAGCCGGGGGTGGGCACAGCAGCTGCACCCTTGATGGCCTTCCCTGCCCGTCCTGCTGGGAGCAGTGGGAGTGCAGGATATTTTCTGGGCTGACTTCTTTTGACCCCCCAAAGGCCACAGTGAACAGCAGGACAACCTCGAAGTCCTGCGTTCCTGCCACGTGTGCCCGTGCAGCAAGCCCCACACGCCAGCACCCATGCGGGAAGGGTCGGTGCTCCGCAGGGCCTCAGGCCACCTTCCTCACCAGTGCCCCTGTGCCCTGGGCCCTCACTGCCTGGACTCTGGAAGGACGGGCAGGACTCGGCCCACTGACCCCGCAGAGAGGGCAGGGCCTCTGCCGGCTGGCGGGAGGCCTGTTGCCTCCACGGTTGATGGGTCTGGGCTGCGTGCCCCCGACACCCCCGATCGCGCTGGCTGCATGGAGGCAGTGGTCACTTGTTCATAGGGGACAGGTGGCCTGCAGTAGACAGCGGCCACATGCCACCATTGCCTCCTTGACGACAGGCTCCGCACTCAGCGATCGGACTGCAGGCGCCCAGCGCCGCTGTTCCCTCCCGTGCACGACTCCCACCTTCGGCCACCCCCAGCTCTGCCTCCGGGAAGGCTGAGGGCGCAGGTGTGTGCCCCGTGCAGAGCAGAGTGGGCGTGTTCGCTCCCGGGCCCTGGGTGGGGCAAAGTCATGCGTGGGGCAGGATGACAGCGGTTCTGTGAGATCAGCCCTAAAGGCCAACCGGGAAGCCAGGCCTTGCCTTGTCTCCGGCAGCCACTGGGTCTGGAGGTGAGGGCCACTTCCTGTCACCACTGAGCTCACCTGCCACGCCCGGAGTTCAGGCAGGGAAGGTGGCCCTCTGAGGTGGAGCACCTTCGTTGCCGGAGCGGCTCCCCAGGAAGTGCTGCGTGCCGGCCCAGGGCAAACACGCCACAGCCCTGCGACCCTGCCTTCTGGGCAGCACCCATTTCCTCTGTCCCCACCCCAGGAACAATAGCCGGAAACTTTGGGTCCCTGCATGTGCTTGGGGTGCCCGGCCATTCTGTAGGCAAAGGTTGGGGCCTGGGCCTGACCAGGGGGTGCTGCAAGGAGAGAGCTGTCCCAAGAGGGCACACAAGGACAGCCTAGGCCACGGGTGTCCCCCCCTCCCACCAGACACCCTCACCCCTGAGGGCGTGCCCAGGCTGAGCTGGGCACAGTGCACAAAAAGAGGAGACTTTAGGAGCCCCCGGATTGTGTAGGAGGGCGTCCCCCTCCCGCCTGGGGAGCTCAGGGCCCCGGGTTTCCGGTGGCAGGTGGTACTGCCTTCTGACACCCACTGACAGACCAAAGCCTCTGCCCCCTTCGGGGACCAGATGGGCCAGCTGAAAAGGAGGGGGCTGTGCCCTGTGTCTGGGGCACCTGAGGCTGTGGGACACCCAGCAGGGGAAAGGCTCCGAGCTCCCCCGACCAGACCCCCATAGCTGCTGGGGCACAGCTAGGCCTGCCCAGGGGGTCCAGCTGGTGGGGGGGGGGGTGGGCCTGAACTCTACAGGTGAGATCCGCGAAGGGCCCCCCAAGTGAGTGTTGGGGACTTCGGGAAGACCCAGAGGGTGGAGCCCTGCCGATGGCTCTGGGTGAGGGCAGCGGTGGGGCAGAGCTGGGCCCGGGGCCAGTGGGGGCGGGGTGCCCGGGTCACGCCCGCCCCGCGCGCGCCGCCCGCTCTCGGGTGACTGTGCAACCTGCCGCTCAGGTTCCTCCCCGCCCCGCCCCGCCCCGCCCCGGCCGGCCTGGCCCGGCCCCGCCGCGCGTCCCGCCCGCCCGCGGGAGACCAGGCGCGGCGGCGAGGCGCACGGACGGGCGCACGGACGGCCGCCGAGGGACTTGCCGCGGCGCGGGGCGCAGGCCGCCGAGGACAGGTGAGCGCCGCGATCGAGGAGCGGACCCGGGGAGCTCGCCCGCCGGGGCCTCAGTTTACCCGGGTGGCGATGGGACGCGGGACTCTGGTCCGCAACTCTGGGCGGGCGCGGGCGCGGCGCAGAGGGGGCTGTGCGGTCTACAGCCCCTCCTGCGCTCGTGGCTCAAAATCCCGCGGCAGCCCGGCCTGTCCCGTCGGTCCTGGGACGGCGCCGTGTGCCGGGGTATTTTCAAGCCAGGGGTGCGCCCTCACCCAACCGCGGCCTGCCCGCTCCCAGCCCTCAGCTCGGTGGGGGAATCCCTGCACCCGGAGAAGGCGGCTTCCCCGCTCCTGCGTGCGCTGGGACCTATCTGAGGGCCTGACCCTGGAGGCGGCAGGGCAAGCTGCCTCCCTGTAGGTCAGACATCAGGAGGCACTTCCTGGGTGCCGGAGCCAGGAGGAAATCCAGCACCAGGGAGGCAGCGGGCCGGGGTCAGTCTCCAGATCAACGTTGGGGTGTGGGAGTCTCAAGGGGAGGTGAGCCTGAGCGTGGGGCGGCAGGGCCCCTGCCAGGGCCAGGTCTGGGGGCATCCAGCCGGCAGCCATGCCAGGTGCCTGGTCCCTGGGCCAGGCTGGCCTAGGGCTGCCCCTTTGCCTAGGGGTGTCCCTGGTGGCAGGGAGGGGAGGGGGACGCAGGCCTCCTCTTGCTTCTCTGACCTTTGTCCCCACCCCTGTGTGCAGTCCTCAGACCCAGCTGTGCTGGGCGTCAGGGCCCCTCCCCGGCCCCTCTCCTGGGCCCTGCTTGCTACCCAGCCAGGCCTTGTGGGCCCTGCGCCCCCTCCTGCCTGGTCCCCCTGGCCTGCAGTGCCTGCCTGCCCCTGCCAGGGTGCCAGCCTTCCCCACCCACACCTTCCCAGGCTCATCCGCTCCTCCGCCCTCAGCCCTCAACCACAGCGCCCAGACCAGGGCACGCCCAGGGCCTCAGGGGTCTCCCATTCCGGGGCCCCACCTAGCTCCCACAAAGGCAGGAGTCCCAGTGACTAAGCTCCCCCCAAGGTCACTCACTCAGTGTGGAGCTGGAACTTGAACTTGGCCCTCCCTGCCCTTCTGGGGCCACCCCTCCTGGGCCTGACTGACCGGGCACCCTGCTTCGCCCTCCCCTAACAGCTGGAAAAGGCCACAGTAAAACCAAAGTGCCGCCTGGGCCCCAGGCCCCCTGGCTTACATGGCTTCCTGCCCCCCTCAGCTGCCGCAGCCCCACGGGGGCGGGGCCCCCACAGGCCTGGAGTTAGCCCCTTCCCCAGGTGCTTCCCCACCCAGGTGCCAGCGTCTGGACCCCCGCCCCCCAGGTAGCTGAAGGCCTAGGCCTTCCCAGCCTGGACTTCCTTGAGGGGAGGGGCCACATGTCACAACCTGTGCGTGTCTGTGTGTGTACCCGCAGGCCTGGGTCTGCGAGGGCACGTTTGTGTTTCGCCCAGGTGTGTGTGTACCTGGACACACGTGCCTGGTGCCCTCGGCTGAGCCTGCCAGGAATCCCATTAAGCAAACACTCAGGCTCACCCACTGAGGTCATGAACATTCCAGACATTCTCCACGGAGAGATGGACAGAGGAATCCGGCCAAGCCCCCTCTGGCGAGCTGGGACCCTCGGTAGCATGTGGAGGGGGCAGCAGAAGTGGCCAGGCCAGGGAATGTCCCTGGGCCCCCAGGCCTCTCACACCTCAGGGGTCCCCCTTCTGGGCAGGACCTGGCCAACGCAGCCAGTCCTGGGGTGCTTCAGGGGCCCCTCAGCCCTCAGGCCACACCGCACCACCGGCAGGCCCCACACTGAAGCCAGAGGGACTCATCCCATAGTGCCAGTGGGAGGTGGGTGGTGTGGATCCAGGTTCCCGCTGCTTTCCCTTGGGGAGGTGGCCACAGAGCCACTGAAGGACAGCAGGGAGGCCTGTCCAGGGACATGGGGCTGCTCCAGCAGCCAGGCCTTAGTTTCCCCAAAATACACCTCTGGAGAGGTCAGGGCCGGGCCAGAGACAGGCTCTGGGGTTGTGCCCCTGGAGAGGCCTCGCACAGGAGGGTGCTCGGCCTGGGTCTGCACTGGGGAGGCCCAGGGCGCCAAGCGCCCCTCTGTCTGGGGGGCAGTAATGCCAGCGCCGGTGCCTCTGGGCCGGGCTCCAGCCTCAGGGAGACTCCTCTGAGCCCCCCACCCACACCGACCCTCTCCACTCCCTCCCTCGGACCCAGCCCCTGCTGCCACGGGTCCTGCTCTGGGCCACCCTGGCTGTACCCCTCCATCAGAGTGAGGAGACGCTGCACCCCCAGACTGCCTTCTGGGCACCCAGGACCCAGGACTCCTGTGCACACGGCCTCTTCCCTGCTAGGCCTCCCAGGCCAGGAGGGAGCTGACATGCATGGGGGCGTGTCTATACGCGTGTGCCAGAGCCCTTTGCGGGGTGGGCCTAGGTGGGCAGAAGTGGGCTGGAGGCCGGGCTCCCTCTGGACCTTGCCCTCCGGGGCTCCAGGCTCAGCTGTCCTGTGCCTTCAAACGCCCTCTACTTGGAAGGCGCTTTCTCCACCACCACCGCCACTCCCCCACTCCAGAGCCTCCCAGACAGCCTCTGGAGGGGCCCTGCAGAGGGCCGAGGGTCTGGGGCAACATGGGGCTTCGGGGACCACCAGCGGGACACAGGGCCCCTCTGCTCCCTGAGGGGCCCCTGCCCTGCCCAGGCCAGTCAAGGCTCTGGCCCCTCGGTCTGGGCACAGGGAGGATGAGGTCCAGGTCCTGCCCTGGGAGTAGCCAGGCCACTGGCCAGGCCAGGAGGAAGTGTCAGCTCAGCTCCTCTGTCCAACCAGGTGTTGGCTGCCACCACCAAGGACGCCATGAGCCAGTCTGGGTCCGTGAGCTGCTGCCCCGGTGCTGCCAAGTGAGCTCTCCCCTGTCCACCCCTCTCCCCCAGCAGTCCCCAGGGAGGGGTGCGGTGTGGGCCCCACCCTCACCAGCCCCTCCCCTGCAGTGGCAGCCTGGGCTGGTCGGAGGGTGTGGCCAAGATGAGCCCCAAGGACCTGTTTGGTGAGTGAGGTTGCAGGCAGACTGGATGCAACAGGGGAGCGGGCATCACGTCCCTGGTGTCCCTGGCGGGGAACAGCCCTTCCAGCCCTGGAGTTGTGCCGGGGCCTGATTCGGGGAGCTCAGCCTGGTGGGAGACAGGGCGGCCCTCATCCACCTGCAGCCCCGCAGGCCCCTGCCCAGGCTCCTGGCACTGCGCCCCCTCCCCCACACCTGTAAGGGGAGAGGCCTTTACTAATAATTCAGGGAGCATCAATATTGATTCACTGCACTCTTCGCAGCAACCCGATCGCAGAGGGGGCGGGGGGCTCAGGCTGACCCAGCTGCCAGGTGTCTGCTCCAGGAGGGAGGGGCCTGGCCAGCCCACCTGCCCCAGTGCTGGCCTTCCCCCACCCCTCCCCGCACTCAACCCCTGGCGAGACCCCTCCCGTCATTGGTGCTTTGGGACGGGCACCCAGGGAGATTTCAGCTGGCAGCTCTTGGGGTGGGAGGACGGGGTGGGAGGACGCCCTGGCCCAGGCCCCTCCCCTAGGAAGGTGGGCATAGGTGTGGGGCAGCCTCTTGCCCCCACCCTCAGGGACAGACATCTCGAGTCACAGGCTGCCCCATCACCACCCTGAGCAAACCCCCAGCCCTCTCTGAACCTCCGTCTTCCCCCAAGGGGGCTTCCCAGGGCCTGTCCTGGGTGGAGGGAGAGGGCTTCCTGCAGACCCCCGCCATCCCCAGGAGGGGCCTCACCAAGTCTCACACCCTGGATCCTCCCTCATGACTCCTCCTGGGGGTCCAGTCCCAGCTGACGGGGGGTGGGGGGGGTGGGGGGGGGCCGTGGGTCCCGCCATCTGGGGCTGAGTGACGGGCGTCTCCCGTTCAGAGCAGAGGAAGAAGTACTCCAACTCCAACGTCATCATGCACGAGACCTCCCAGTACCACGTCCAGGTGAGGCCCCGCCCCCAGGAGCACCCTCGTCAGGGCACCCCTGCTCTCAGTGCTCCAGGGTCCTCAGGCAGGTGGGGAAACTGGCCCGGGGAGAGCCGGCCCCCCCACACCCGTCCTGGGCCCAGCTGCGGTGGGGAGCGGGCCTCCCTCCAGTCCTGGGAGCTCAAGGCCTGGGGGCTGCAGGGCGCCCCGCCCAGGGTGTGCTGGAGGTACACCGGGTGCCTGCAGCCCTGGACGGGAAGAGCCAGTGGGAAGGAAATTGTCACCCTGGCCCCAAAACAGGGAACTGGATTAGAAGGCAGGAGGTGGAACAAAGACGCCCTTTGTTGAGCGCTGCCCAGGGGGGCCTTGGAGGGCCAGCGGAGAGGCCAGACCAGCTGCCAGCTCGGGAGGGTTCTCTCCTAGGGCAGTTTTAACTCACCCATAGAACTCAGGAAGAGGTTTTTTAAATGACCTTCCTGGCCAGGGTGTGGTGGCGCCTGTGGTCCCAGATACTTGGGAGACCCAGATGGGAGGGTGGGAGGATCGCTGGAGCCCAGGAGTTCCCGGCTGCAGTGCCTGTGACCCCTGCTCTCCAGGGGGGGCAACAGAGCCAGAGCCTGTCTCTTCAATTAAAGGAAAAAAGACCTTCCTGCGCCTGGCCTGGGAGCCGGCGGCGGGTTCCTGGTGGGTGTCCAAGCCCCCAGGATGAGGAAGGGGGAGGAGGGAGGGAGCCTGGAGCCCGGGGCCCTGCTGGGGGATGCCCTCTGCCCCGCCACCCCCTCTGCTCCCACCTCGGGCCTCTCACTGTCCTCCCACCGCACAGGGGCCTGCGCCCCAGAGGCGAGCAAGTCCTAGTGTTCGAGCCTCCGTGTCCCTGTCTGTAGAATGGGGCCAAAGAACACGGGAACTGTACGGGGCTCTCCCAGCCCACCTGAGCAGGGTGGGTCGTCTGTGTGACCAGGCTGGTGACAGCTGCCTGCTCAGTGTCCAAGGGCAGGGCACAGAGGGGTGGACGGGTCAACTTTGGTCCCTTCTTTCCGGGCAGATCTGCCACCTTTCTCAGGGGTGGGACTTTGCCCTCCTTGGTGAGGAGCCGACTCGGGGCTCCTCCTGGACTTTGGCCCACGCTGGCCTGGCTGGGCGGGCTGCTGTGAAGGGCCCACGGCCACTGGGAGCCTTCCTGCCTGCCCAGCCGCCACCAAGGGTAGGGGACAGGGCGGGGTCTTCCTGCCCCTCCGGAGGGGGAAACTGAGGCCCAGAGAGGGTGAGAGTCTGGAGGGACGTCTCTCCAGCCAGGCAGGGCAAGGTCAACCCCGCTTGCCCTGGGGGGCGGCTGGAGCCTGCCTGTCTCCTTTGTCCTAAATCATCACACTGTGAAGTTGGTGCGTGTGGGGTGAGCCGCTCTGCCCACAGCCGGACACAGATCCGCCCGTCGCCCAGCCCCCGCCCTGCAGCCCCTCTGCAGGCCCCCAGCCTCTGGCAGTGACATCTGTCCTTCTGTCCTCCGTCACCGTGGTGTTGTCTTTGGAGAATGTCCCATGAATGAATTGTGCAGCTTATGGCACTCTTTGTCCTGCTTTGTCACCTTACTTTAAGACTCCTTAAAGGAAGACCCCTGGGTGGCACCGGGCAGGTGGCCCTGCTTCTGTGCACAGCCACAGGGACCCGATCCTTACCGATGGGGAGGGTGGCGCTGTGGCCTGGCAGTCCCTCTCGCCGTCCACACTGGTCAGACGTGTCAGTTCATGTGCATGACTGGCTTTCGATGAGCAGAAATGTTTAAATGACATCCAGTCGATCCACTTTTTTCTCTTACAGTTCATTTATGGGTTTTGGCTCCGAAGAAGTCGTTGCCTGACCAAGGCCCTGGAGGTTTCTTCCTGTGTTTTCTTTGCTTTCTTTTCTTTCTTTTTTTTTTTTTTTTTGTTTGAGACAGGGTCCTGCTCTGTTGCCTGGGCCGGAGCGCAGTGGAGTCATAATAGCTCCCTGCAGCCGCGCACTTGTGGGCTCAAGTGATCCTCCTGCCTCAGTTCCCCGAGTAGATGGGGCTACAGGCCACCACTGCCCCCAGTTCGTTTTGCCAGTCTTTGTAGAGACTGGATCTCTCTGTGTGGCCCGGGATAATCTTGAACTCCTGGCCTCAAGGGACCCTCCTGCCTCAGGACGTGCTGGGACTGCAGGTGCGCACTCGCCACTCCGCTCCTGCTGGAATTGCGGTTGGCGTCAAGTCAAATCTGTGGGTCACTCTAGGGAGAATGGACGTCTTCACCACAGTGAGCCTCTCCGCCCATGAACGTGGTGTCTCTCTGTTAGGTCTCCTCTAATTGCTTTCAGTAAGTTTCGTGGTTTTCCTCCCAGAGGTATCACATAGCTTTTGTTCCATTATTCCTTAAGTATTTGATTTTTATATGCTGTTGTTAATGGTATTACTTTGTTGCTTTTTGAATTTCATTTTCCAATGGTCTGTTGCTAGCATACAGAAAAATAATTAAATTTTTGTATGGTGATCAAGTGCCCCGAGACCTTGCTGAATTTATTTACTGTAGTGATTTGCTTGTAGATAGACTGGATTGTCCATGTATATAATCACAATGTCTGAAAATACAGTTCTTGGTTTCTAATTTTTACACGTACGTATTTTCTGGCCCCATTGCCCTGGCTAGGACCACAGGTGCAGCGCAGAGCTGAATGCAGGTGAGGACAGTGGACCCCGTCTTGTGTCCGGTCTTAAAACAGCCAGTGTCTGTGTGCCACGTGTCCACAGATATTCTTATTACCGTGCGGAAGTTCCTTTTCATTCTTTGCTTGCTGCAAGTTTTTATCATGAAAGGTATTGAATTTTGTCAAATGCTTTTTCTGAATCTACTGAGGTGTGTTCGTTACTGTTAATTTAGTAAATCATACCGAGTGATTGTTTTTACTGTGGAATCGACTGCGAGTTTCTGGGATAACCCCCATCTATTCGCGTGTGCCGTCCTCTGCACGTGCTGATGTGCTAGTATTTTGCTAATATTCTTGCATCCATGTCCATTAAGGATATTGGTCTTTAATTTTCTTTTCTTGTAATGCCTTTGGCAGGTTTTGGTGTCAGGGTTATGTTGCCTTACAAATCGGTGGGGAGGTATTTCCTGCTCTTCTGTTTTTAGAAAGAGTTTGTGAAAGCTTGTTATTATTTTTTCCTTAAATATCCACCCGTGAAGCCTGAGTACAGGATTTTCTTTGTGGGAAGGGTTTGGTTATTAATTCCCTTTCGTGTGTGAGATCTGCAGTGATGTCCCCTCTTTCCGTCTGGTTTCTGAGAATTTGCGTTTTCTCTAGCATTTTTCCTAATCAGTTTTGCTAGGGGTTTATCAATTTTATTAATCTTTTCAGAACCAACTTGGGCTTTGTTGATTTTTCTTTCCTTTTTTTTTTTTGAGACAGAGTCTCGCTTTGTTGCCTGGGCTAGAGTGAGTGCCGTGGCGTCAGCCTAGCTCACAGCAACCTCAAACTCCTGGGCTCAAGCGATCCTCCTGCCTCAGCCTCCCGAGTAGCTGGGACTACAGACATGCGCCACCATGCCCGGCTAATTTTTTCTTATATATTTTAGTTGGCCAGATAATTTCTTTCTACTTTTAATAGAGGTGGGGTCTCGCTCTTGCTCAGGCTGGTCTTGAACTCGTGAGCTCAAACAATCCACCCGCCTCGGCCTCCCAGAGTGCTAGGATTACAGATGTGAGCCACCGCGCCCGGCCGATTTTTCTTTCTTGATTGTCTGTTTACTAATGTGTTGGTTTCTGCTCTTAGTTTCCTTCCTTCCACTAAGTTGGGATTTTGATTGTCTTTTTCTAGCTTCTGAAGGTGAAAGCTTAGATCATTCATCTTAAGTCTTTCTTCTTTTCTAACATATTCCTTGAAAGCTATAAATTTCCCTCAAAGTACTGCTTTAGTTGTGTCCCACAGACTGTGATATGCATATTTTTGTCATCATTTGGTTCACAATAGCTTCTAATTTTCCTTGTGACTTCATCTTTGACCCAGAGGTTATTTAGAGGTATGTTGCTTTATTTCCAAACATTTGGGGACTTCCTGGTTATCTTTTATTATTGGTTCCTACTTTAATCCCATTATGGTCAGAAAACATACTCGATTTACTGAAGCTTGCCGTGGCCGGCAGCCTGGTTTTGTTTGGCCGGCTGTGCTGTGTTTTACTAACCACGTGCGTTTTAGGTTTGACTCTGCCTCACGCAGACAGATGAGCACCTCGCAGTCCCTTGTGTGTCCCGCCCACTTACTCTCCAGCCTGTCCATGGGCAAGTAGGTTGGGTCCAGCCTTTATTATCACAAACGGTTCTGCACTGAGCAGGCTGGTGCCACATTTTGCACCTGGCTGTGCAGGTTCCCTGTGGTGGGACAGGGAGGGAAGGTGTGTGCACCTCGACAGTGTCCCTGGCTACTCCCGAGAGAGGCTGCACAGGTGCTGGATGAAAATGCCCATTTCTCCACTTCTTAACCCGCAAGTGTAGCCCACAAGGACTTTTAGTATTGGTCAATAGAACAGGTGAAAAAAATTCAATTCCTAAAATAACAGTCTCAGAGTTTCGATTTGCACTTCTTTTTTTTCATTCACTCACCACTGTACAAACAAGGATCAACTTGCAGTTCTTTTATTTCATAAGACTGCACGCCATTTTTTATACTAAAAAGTTACTTATGTTTATTTTTCTGTAGACTCCGCTCAATTTTTCTATTGAGGTGTTAATCTTTTACTTATTTACATATTCATTCATTTTATTGTTGGTCTTTAATTATCATATTTAACAAAATGGAGCTTTTACCAAAGAACTGGCGTTGCACTTTGGTCTTTTCCTACGTTAAGAAAATCAATCATATCTATTTCCTATGTTTTTCCCACTTTTTAATTTTTTAATGTGGGTTTTTTTCCTTTGTATAGGGCACTTTCTTCCCAGGCAGAAATTTTTGCTTTTTGGTTGCCAAATGTACTGGCCTTTACTTGTGAACATCTGGACTTTCTTTCCTGCTGAGGAAACACCCGTGTTGAGAAGGCCGTGGAGGTGATCAGAAATCATCCGGCATTTTCTCGTAGATCTTTTTTGTTAGGTGTTGTGCAGTGGGTCTCTGACTGCCCTGCACACCAGCTAGTGTTTATGCAGCCGCCCCAGCACCATCCGCCGCGGGGGCTTCACTCACCTGCACGTCCAGGCAGACACCGGGGACCTGGCCGCAGGAGGGGCCCGAGCCAGGCCTGGACAGAGGAGAGGAGGGCGCAGGGCAGGGAGGGCAGGCTGGCTGGGGACCCCATTCATGCTGTCACCTGCACCCGTCCATCGGGGGCCTGCTGAGTACCAGGCACTGTCCCGGGTGACAGCAGCTGTGACCCCGGCAGCAGTGCGTGGGCACCTCGGGTGGCAGGAGGAGTCACGCACAGCATGACGCTGGATCAGATAAATGCAAAACAAGGCAGGTCAGGGATGTGGTGACAGGTGAGGTGGCCAGGTGGCCAGGAAGGGTGACGTCTGAGAAGGAAGAAAGAGCACAGCAGACAGGCAGGTGGCAGACAGTGGCCCAGCGCTACGGAGCAGTTTGGGATTTTTCTGAGGGTGTTTGTTGTCTGCTGTTGTTGTTGAGGCAGAGTCTCGCTCAGGCTGGAGTGCCGTGGCGTCATCACAGCTCACTGCAGCCTCCAGCTCCTGGGCTCAAGCGATCCTCCTGCCTCAGCCTCCCGAGTAGCTGGGATTAGAGGCGTGCACCACCGTGCCTGGCTGATTTTTCTATTTTTAGTAGAGACAGGTCTCGCTCTTGCTCAGGCTGGTCTCGAACTCCTGAGCTCAAGAGGTCCTCCCACCCTGGCCTCCCAGAGTGCTGGGATTACAGGTGTGAGCCACTGTGCCTGGCCTGGAAATTTTTTGGAGGGTTTATCAGGACACAACCATGACCCCTGCAGATGTCCACCAAGGCAGAATGGAGACTCCCCCACCCAAGGTGGGGCTGTGTCCCCTCAGGCCCCCCCAGGGTCCCCCAGGGCTGGCTGTGTCCCCTCAGGCCCCCCCAGGGCCCCCCAGGGCTGGCTGTGTCCCCTCAGGCCCCCCCAGGGCCCCCCAGGGCTGGCTGTGTCCCCTCAGGCCCCCCCAGGGCCCCCCAGGGCTGGCTGTGTCCCCTCTACCCCCCCAGGGCTGGCTGTGTCCCCTCAGGCCCCCCCAGGGCCCCCCAGGGCTGGCTGTGTCCCCTCAGGCCCCCCCAGGGTCCCCCCAGGGCTGGCTGTGTCCCCTCAGGCCCCCCCAGGACCCCCCAGGGCTGGCTGTGTCCCCTCAGGCCCCCCCAGGGCCCCCCAGGGCTGGCTGTGTCCCCTCAGGCCCCCCCAGGGCCCCCCAGGGCTGGCTGTGTCCCCTCAGGCCCCCCCAGGGCCCCCCAGGGCTGGCTGTGTCCCCTCAGGCCCCCCCAGGGTCCCCCCAGGGCTGGCTGTGTCCCCTCAGGCCCCCCAGGGTCCCCCAGGGCTGGCTGTGTCCCCTCAGGCCCCCCAGGGTCCCCCAGGGCTGGCTGTGTCCCCTCAGGCCCCCCCAGGGCCCCCCAGGGCTGGCTGTGTCCCCTCAGGCCCCCCCAGGGTCCCCCCAGGGCTGGCTGTGTCCCCTCAACCCCCCCAGGGCCCCCCAGGGCTGGCTGTGTCCCCTCAGGCCCCCCAGGGCCCCCCAGGGCTGGCTGTGTCCCCTCAGGCCCCCCAGGGTCCCCCAGGGCTGGCTGTGTCCCCTCAGGCCCCCCAGGGTCCCCCAGGGCTGGCTGTGTCCCCTCAGGCCCCCCAGGGCCCCCCAGGGCTGGCTGTGTCCCCTCAGGCCCCCCAGGGCCCCCCAGGGCTGGCTGTGTCCCCTCAGGCCCCCCCAGGGCCCCCCAGGGCTGGCTGTGTCCCCTCAGGCCCCCCAGGGCCCCCCAGGGTCCCCCAGGGCTGGCTGTATCCCCTCAGGCCCCCCAGGGTCCCCCAGGGCTGGCTGTGTCCCCTCAGGCCCCCCAGGGCCCCCCAGGGCTGGCTGTGTCCCCTCAGGCCCCCCAGGGCCCCCCAGGGCTGGCTGTGTCCCCTCAGGCCCCCCAGGGACCCCCAGGGCTGGCTGTGTCCCCTCAGGCCCCCCCAGGGCCCCCCAGGGCTGGCTGTGTCCCCTCAGGCCCCCCAGGGCCCCCCAGGGCTGGCTGTGTCCCCTCAGGCCCCCCCAGGGCCCCCCAGGGCTGGCTGTGTCCCCTCAGGCCCCCCCAGGGCCCCCCAGGGCTGGCTGTGTCCCCTCAGGCCCCCCCAGGGCCCCCCAGGGCTGGCTGTGTCCCCTCTACCCCCCCAGGGCTGGCTGTGTCCCCTCAACCCCCCCAGGGCTGGCTGTGTCCCCTCAGGCTCCCCCAGGGTCCCCCAGGGCTGGCTGTGTCCCCTCAGGCTCCCCCAGGGTCCCCCAGGGCTGGCTGTATCCCCTCAGGCCCCCCCAGGGCCCCCCAGGGCTGGCTGTGTCCCCTCAGGACCCCCCAGGGCTGGCTGTGTCCCCTCAGGCCCCCTCAGGACCCCCCAGGGCTGGCTGTGTCTCCTCAGGCCCCCCCAGGGCCCCCCAGGGCTGGCTGTATCCCCTCAGGCTCCCAGGCTGTGGCTCCTTGGGCTTGGGCTCTGGGCATGCAGAGGGCCCTGCCCAGCAGTGACCGCCTGTCCACCCCCAGCACTTGGCCACCTTTATCATGGACAAGAGCGAGGCCATCGTGTCCGTGGACGACGCCATCCGGAAGCTGGTGCAGCTGAGCTCCAAGGAGAAGATCTGGACGCAGGAGATGCTGCTGCAAGTGAACGACAAGTCGCTGCGGCTGCTGGACATCGAGTCTCAGGTACCGCCCGGGCGCCAGGGCGAGCGGGCAGCAGGTCGGAAGGCAGCGCCTGCCGCCCACCGCGGCCCAGACCTGTGGCCGGGCCTCTGCAGGGGCTGGCACTGCCCGTCACTGTGGCCACGAGAGCGGACGGGGAGAGAGGCGGCAGGCATGGCCGCACAGAGCTGCGTGCCCCGGGTGCCGGCTCCACTGCACACCTGTGAGGCCCGCCCTGCTGCGGCCAGGTGTGTCCAGGGCCACGTCCCTGTCTGTGGGGCCCTATCCCTGGCTAGTGCACAGCCATGGCCGTTCCTCACTGGAGTCCACAGGCCCCGCCTGGGTCCCAGCTCTTTTCTCTGCCTGTGAGTTACACGCACGTCTGTGACTGGTGGGAACTCCACGTGCTGGGCCCACGAGCCACGTCTGTGAACCATTCCATGCCCGTGGCTGCAGCCCACATCCGTGTCCAGGGCCCACGGTGAGTCACATCTGTGCAACGTGTCCCAACTGCCCCCTCCAGGAGGAGCTGGAGAACTTCCCCCTGCAGACGGTGCAGCACAGCCAGACGGTGCTGAACCAGCTGCGCTACCCGTCGGTGCTGCTGCTGGTGTGCCAGGACCCCGAGCAGAGCAAGCCCGACGTGCACTTCTTCCACTGCGACGAGGTGGAGGTGAGGGGCCCGCGTGGGGGTGGGGGGGCCCACATCGGGGTGAGGGGCCGCGGTGGGCTCTGCTCCACCTCGGCCCAGCCCACCTGACGCCCGGCCCCCCCAGGCAGAGCTGGTGCAGGAGGACATCGAGAGCGCGTTGGCCGACTACCGGCTGGGCAAGAAGATACGGCCACAGACCCTGAAGTAGGGCCGCGGGGTCTGGGGCGGGAGGGCAGGGAGGGAAGGAGCTGGGACTGGCGGGAGGGGTCAGGCCGGCCAGGCTGAGCGGCCCTCGCCCTCCAGGGGACACCAGGAGAAGCTCCGGCAGCGGCAGTCCATCCTGCCCCCTCCCCAGGGCCCGGCCCCCATCCCCTTCCAGCGCCATGGGGACTCGGCTCAGGCCAAGAACCGTGTGGGCCTGCCGGAGCTGCTCAGGGAGCCAGGTAGGTGGGGGGTGGGGGGCTGGCGGGACCGGTGGGGGCGTCGCGTGGGGGGCCGGGGTGAGCAGCCGCCCGTCCTCTGCAGGCCTCCGCCGCCGGGAGTCGCTGGACGAGGAGCCGCGGGCCGTGCTGGCTCAGAAGATAGAGAAGGAGACGGTGCGTGCCCCATGTGTCCCGTCGCCCCGTGGCAGGGTCCTCCCGCCCTGCCCACGTGGCTGCCCCTGCCGTGGTGTCTAAGGCTGACTGCTGACCCCTCTGACCCCAGCAAATCCTCAACTGTGCCCTGGACGACATCGAGTGGTTCGTGGCGCGGCTGCAGAAGGCGGCTGAGGCGTTCAGGCAGCTCAACCAGCGAAAGAAGGGCAAGAAGAAGGGCAAGAAGGGTCCAGCAGGTGTGTGTGCTCATGTGTGTGCATGCGTGTGTACATATGTGTGTGTGCACATGCTCGTGCATGTGTGTACATGTGTGTGCGTGTGCATGTATGTGTGTGCACGGGTGCATGTGTTAGCGCATGTGTGTGCATGTGCACTCTCACGTGTGTGTGCCTGTGTACACGTGTGTATGTACGTGTGTGCACGTGCATGCATGTGTGCGTGTGCATGTGTGTGTGAGGGAGGGGCAAGAGGAAGAGGGTGGGAGAGGCTGGCAGGTGTGCTGGGGGCAATGGGAGGCTGGGGAGTATGTGTGTGTGCGTGTGTGTACATGTGCATGCGTGTGCGTGTGCACGTTGTGTATGTGTGCTTGGGGAGGGCGGAGGGCCGGCAGAGGTGGGGGAGCTGGGGGCGGGCCAGCTGGTGGCAGTAGGCTCATGCTGTCCCCATCTTCCCCATGCCAGAGGGCGTCCTCACGCTGCGAGCACGGCCCCCCCCTGAGAGCGAGTTTGTGGACTGTTTCCAGAAAACCAAGCTGGCCATCAACCTGCTGGTGAGAGCAGGGGCCCCACCCTCCCCTGTCCCCCGCACCGGGTCCAGGTCCACCCCTCCCACGGCCACCCTCACTGG
This sequence comes from Eulemur rufifrons, assembly GCF_041146395.1. Lineage (NCBI taxonomy): Eukaryota > Metazoa > Chordata > Mammalia > Primates > Lemuridae > Eulemur > Eulemur rufifrons. Next base: position 103,722,462 of record NC_090988.1, read on the forward strand.
TCCCTCCCGCAGGCCAAGCTGCAGAAGCACATCCAGAACCCCAGCGCGGCCGAGCTCGTGCACTTCCTCTTCGGGCCTCTGGACCTGGTGCCTGGGCTGGGACAGCAGGGGTGGGGGGCGGCCAGGGCCCTGGGAGTGGCTCCCCGAGCTCAGGGTGGGGGAGGCAGGTGCTCACCTGGGGCAGCCCGACGTGGGCCATTCGTCCATCTCCCAGGGGGCCGAAGTCCCTCCTGAGGGCCCCCTCGTGGAGCTTCTGGGGCTGGGGGCCGTGAGCGTGGCCCCTGCTGAAGCCCCGTGTGCCCCAGATCGTCAACACCTGTGGTGGCCCAAACATCGCACGCTCGGTCTCCAGCCCCTTGCTTTCCCGAGATGCCGTGGGCTTCCTGCGCGGCCACCTGATCCCCAAGGAGATGTTGCTGTGGGAGTCGCTGGGGGAGACCTGGACTCGGCCCCGGTGCGGCAGGGCGGAGCGACGCGGGGGCAGGGCGCGGGCAGGGTGGGGGTCCTGGGGGGCTAGCTCTGGCAGGGGCCTGGCTGACCCCCAGGACCTCTCACCCTAGCGCCGAGTGGCCACAGGAGCCGCAGGTGCCCGTCTACGTACCCAAGTTCCACAGCGGCTGGGAGCCGCCCCTGGACGTGCTGCAGGAGGCCCCCTGGGAGGTGGAGGGGCTGCTGTCCGCCCCTGACGCTGAGGTCAGCACAGCCGCAGCCCGGCTCCCACCCCCGCCGAGCTCACCGCCCAGCCCACGTCCACCCACCGCCCCTGCAGCAGCCCCTGCCAAGCAAGGCAGCCCGTGGCCCCTGGTGGGTGGCAGGCTGTGTCTTCCTCAGTGGCACCAGCATGTTTCACCGAGACCCTCTCCTGTGCCCCCTTGCCCTGGGACCCAGTCTGTGTCCGCCCTTCTTGCCCAGCCCCCACCCCACATCAAACCCTGGCTGCCTACTTTCCTCACAGCCTGCTCCGGCAAGCCGACGACTGTCCCAGAAGCACAGCCATACTTTGGAGCCCACACCCCCAGGGGACACTCTACCACCAGTCAGCTCGCCACATACTCACAGGTAAGCCCCCCGTCAAAGTGCAGGAGCATGACATTCACTCTTCAGAACATGGAGGCTCTATGCGGGTACGCTGCCACCAGGTGGTGGCAAGTTCCTCATTCAAGTGGTTCAGAATCCCACTTTTCCAAATTAGAACCGGGTTTTCATTTTAACTTTGTAATTACAGGAGAAATTTCAAAAGCCACACGTAAATGTACTGCCCTGATACATCGCGTCTTTTCGTGCCTCCATGTTTGTGTTTTAGGACCAAGGTTAGGAACTTACTAAACCATTGAACTTAAACTGTTTCTCCAAACACTGTCATCCTGTGAGGCTGTTGGCCTGATTTTGGCCCAGCTCCGGCAGCGCCAGCAGAGGAGACTGAGGGGCATAGCCCCTCCCCTCCTCCCACCATTTCCACAGAGCATAAAAACAAACCCAGGGCACCAGGGAGCCCCACCGTCCCTTGCCCCCCCTCCTCCTCTCTGTCCTCGCTCCTGGCCCAGGATCTGCCTGGGCAGCTCACTGCCCTACCGGACCCCAGGATTCAGTTTCAGCAGAGGAGGGGCCAGAGATCCATGTTTTAAATAAGCGTGCCCCTCCCCTCCCCCATGTCGTCGGCCTGGCACCCCTGGTCCCTAGCCTGGGACCACACTTCAAGAAACATTTTCACCCTTTGGCTTCCAGCCTGTTTTGCCCACCTGGCCCAGTCCTGGCAGCGCTTGCCCCCACCTTCCCTGTGCACCTGGACAGGAAGCTGCCCCGATGGCCAGGACCAGACTGACCAGGAGGGACGGCCCAGCCTTGGGGACAGCCACAGACCTGCTCTGTGCCAAAGCTGGGACCCCCAGCCAGAGCTGGCCCCCACGCCCCTGCAGGGTTCAGGTCCAGCCCTCGGAGAGGAACTCAGGGACAGTGGCTTGTGCACGCACACGCGCTGTTCTCAGTGCCCAGAGGAGCTGTGGCTCCGAAGACGTCCCGGACTCCACTGGTCAGCTTAGAGAAGCTGTGATCCTGTCGCTTCCCAGGCACACGCCTGGCTCTGGTTCCCCTGGGGAACCACGCTGGAGACCCCTGAGGTGGCCTGGGCTGGCCAGCCTGGCCATGCCATGGGCCCTTTGTCCCGCCCACCGCCCGCCCACCCCATCTTCACGCAGGGCCCCAACGCTCTGGGGCTGTCACAGTTTCCATTCCTGGCCGCGGAGCCACAGCCTCTCTGTGTGCAGAACGGAGACAGTTGTGCACCTGGGAAGCTGCTGCCCTCGGCTCCTGCCTGGGTCCAGGAGACCCCAGCGCAGCCCTGGGCCTCAGCTTCTCCCATTCCTTGCAGGGGCTACCAGCCAACACCAGCCATGGCCAAGTACGTCAAAATCCTCTACGACTTCACAGCCCGCAATGCCAATGAGTTGTCAGTGCTCAAGGATGAGGTTCTGGAGGTAAGGGGGTAGCAGGGAGGGGCTGCCCAGGGGAGGGGAAGGGCTCCCCGGAGGAGGAGGCTGCCCACGGTCCGGCTGGGGGTGGGGCAGGCACAGGTGGCTGCCCAAGGGACGGAAGGGCTGCCCAAGTGGGGACAAGTGGTCTGGGGGCCAGGCTGTGTAACACAACATGGCATGGCTGCTGGCCCCTTTCCCCAGGGTCCCTACCCCTGGGCTCCTCTGGGGATCCACAGGCCTCCCCCAGCCCTGCAGACTGGCCGAGAGCCACACTGTCTAAGGGACCCCCCCAGGCCATGCAAGGACCCCTACGCAGGGCGGGGTTGGGCTGGGAGGTGGGCAGTCCCTGTGCCAAGTGGGGCCCCCCCCCCCCGGTGGAACCCAGCAGGGGCTTGTCATTCGCTCCCACCCCCAGAGCCGGGCACAGACTGCCTTTGTGCCAAGCGGAATCCAGGCCACCCACTGGGGGACGGAAAGTGGAGCAGGCTGGGGGGGTCTACATCCACAACCAGGTTAAGAGGCCGCTGCTCCGGGATCCCACTGAGGCAGGGTGGGGCCCGGGGGCGCTCTGGCCTGTGAAAGACTCCGGGCCAGCAGCCCAGGCCCGCCCGCGTAGCAGAGGGGCGTGGGCCTGACGCCGCCGCCCGCAGGTGCTGGAGGACGGGCGGCAGTGGTGGAAACTGCGCAGCCGCAGCGGCCAGGCGGGCTACGTGCCCTGCAACATCCTGGACGAACTGCGGCCCGAGGACGCGGGCGCCGCCCTGGAGCAGGTGAGCTTCCTGGTCCGCAGCACCTGGGCAGCGCCTGGGCTGGGCCCGAGCGCAGAACAGCGGCCGGGGGCCGGGGCCGGGGCCGGGGCGGGGGCGGCTGCGCGGGGCCGGGGCAGGTGGGGAGGCGCCCAGGCCTTGGCCGACGGAGGGAAGGGCCCGGCTGCGCAGGTCCTGGGGGGCGCGGGGACGAGCGCAGCCGACAGCCCCCCAGCCCGCGCGCCTCTCCCCGCCCGCAGGCCGGTCCAAAATACTGGGGCCCCGCCAGCCCGACCCACAAGCTGCCTCCGACCTTCGCGGGGAACAAGGATGGTGAGAAGTGGCTGCCGCAGGGTGGGGGCGCCGGCCGGGAGGGCGCGGGGCGGGCGGGGCGGCCGCCAGGCTGAGCCTCCGCGCCGCCCGCAGAGCTGATCCACTACATGGACGAGGTCAACGACGAGCTGGTCAAGAAGATCAGCCACATCAAGGCGCAGCCGCCCCGGCACCTGCGCGTAGAGCGCGCGCCGCCCGCGCGCCCGCCGCTGTCCTATGAGTCGGGCCCCGGCGAGGTCCGTGCCTGGCTGGACGCCAAGGCCTTCAGCGCCCGGTGAGCGCGCGGCGCGGGCGGGGGGCCGGGAGCCACGCCCGCGGCGTCCCCTCACGCGCCCCTGCCCGCAGGACCGTGGAGAACCTGGGCATCCTGACCGGGCCGCAGCTCTTCTCGCTCAGCAAGGACGAGCTGAGGAAGGTGTGCGGGGAGGAGGGCGCCCGCGTGTACAGCCAGCTCACCGTGCAGAAGGCTCTCCTGGAGGTGCGCCCCTGCCCCGGCCCCCGCAGCCCCCGTTCCTGGGCTCGCTGGGCCCGCGCCCCGGCTGAGGCTGCCCCTCTCCCCACTAGAAACAGCAAAGCGGGTCGGAGCTGGAAGAACTCATGAACAAGTTTCATTCCAAGAACCAGAGGAGGGCAGAGGACAGCTAGACCTGGCTGCCCCGCGGCACCTCACCTGCAGCAAACCGGAGGCCACACCTGCAGCGGCCCCTCAGCGCATGGAGTATTATTTTTACATGTGTATGTATTTCGTACCAAGGACACCGATGGGCTGTGGTGCCGGGTGGGGGCCCCGCACCTGCCTGGCACATGGCCTGTCCTCAGGCCCAAGGACACCCACAGCCCCAGCCCACACCAAGGCGGACCTCAGCCAAACCTGTGACCCTCGGTGCCAGCCCCACCTCTGCCTGCCCCGAGGCAACAGGACTCCCCAGGAGGGGTGGGGCCTCGTCCTCTGTGATGCCCCCTGTCTTCACCTGCTCCCACGTCTACCTGTACCCAGCCGCACCCCCACACCCCCCATTGTGCTGCTCCCCAAGGGCGGCTGGGGCTCCAGGACAGGAGGCGCTGGGTGCCATGCTGGGATGGGCACATGCCATACCCCCTCCCCTGTCGAGGACTGAGGATGCGCTGGACACAGCGCTGGCTTCAGACACCCCTGCTGCCCACCCCACAGAGCCCGCGACACGAACTCTCTCTGACCAAGTCCCAGGCCAGCTGAGTCCTGCATGCTGTGCGGGGGGCTGGGGTGTCTTGGAGCTCTGGACCGAGAGTCACACCCCAGAGATGAGAGGTGGCCCAGGCTCCACAGCTAAGTCATTAAACCAGGTGTCTCCTAGCAGCTGTGTCTGTCTCCTGGGGTGGGGATGGGCCTGTCCTAAGGGCTGCGGGGAAGAGGCCTCGGCCAGGCTGGACCACGGACACTGCAAGGAAGGCCGCTCCCCTCGACCCTGGAGAGGGGCCCAGGAGGCATCTGCCTCCACGCGTATCCAAGAGGGCCTGGAGGACATCGGGGTGGGGGCGGGGGCCCTGCCCACTCCTCTCCCTGTGGCCCTCCCAGGCCAGACGTCCAGCAGACTAAGAGCCTGTCACCCAAGACTGGCTTCTGTTGGGCATATACCCAAGTGTGGGTCGTGGGAAGTGGGAGCAGCTGGGCCAGACCTCGGGGCAGGCTCGGGAGGGAGCTGAGTCAGAGGGTCAAGGCCAAGACCGGCTTTGGAGAGCTCAGCCCCAGGGCACGGGGCCTGCGGGACCCTGCTGACCGCCAGTGGACTCTGTGCCCTCACCACAAGTGGCACCTGCCCACCTGTCCAATGCCCACTGGAGTGCACCTGAGCCTGACACCCTGGGAGGGGCTTGGCGTCCTCTGCTCGCAGCCCGTGTGCTGCTGCGGGTGGCCACCAGGGGGAGCCCTAGCACCGGGCCAGCTGCGGGGAGTCCACAGCGTGTCACCTGAACAGTCAGTGGACCCAACCCTGGGTGGAGCACGGGGGCCCAGCCCTGGGGGCTCGGCCTGGTGGGCAGGGGCGACTGTAGGACCAGGCTGGGGAGGACGTGTCCCCAGGAGATTGGGGGTGACCACCCCCTTCCCAGCCACGCCCTGACTCTCCCGCTGCCCCCCCGCCAGGGCTTGCCTGCACGGCATGGTGTGGACCTGCAGGCGCTGCCTCCAGGCTGGGCTGCTCAGCTCGTGGAGGCCCCGGACCCACACCTGCTTCTTCAGCCAGCCCCTCCCTGCCGCCATCCCCCCCCCGGCTACCACCTGCTCTGTCCCACTCTGATTCCCTGACAGCTGAGGAGCCCCCAGGCCCCAGACCCCCAGACCCCAGATCCCAGATCTCAGGTACCCTAGACCCCCAGAGTCCCCTGGGCCCCAGAAAGCCAGACCCTCAGGCCCTAGGACCCCAGACCCCAGGACCTCAGACCCCAGCCCCAGAATCCCAGAGCCAGGCTCCCACACTGCCAGCCCCAGGCCCCAAGCAGGCGCTCACCCCTAAGCTGCTGGTTCTGAGGTGCCCAGGCCCCAGCTGTCTGCTCGGCCTCTGGACTTCTGGAAATTGTCCCTATTTCTTCCAAGGGGCTTCCCATCGCCTCCTGAGACCCCCTTAAGGGAGGACAGGGCCACCGACCCGTCTGCCCAGTGTGGGTCCAAGGTCCCGCAGCATCAGGTAGGCCACTGGGTGCCCCTTGGCTGTCGACCCCAGGTGTGGGGAACACTCCATGTTCCACCCGAGGGCATCCCTCCTCAGGGCGGGCAGACAGCTGACAGGTCACACTGGCCTGTGCTGACGGCTGCCATCCTCCACCCAGGTGGCCTCAGCAGAGGTGGAGAAGGAGGCCCAAGGGGCCAGGTCATGTGCCCAAGGCCCAGAGCTGGGGTCAAATGCAATTTGCTGGGCTGGGTGCGGCGCCTCTGGCCTGTAATCCCAGCACTTTGGGAGGACAGCTTGAGGCCAGGAGTTCGAGACCAGCCTGGGCAACACAGTGAGACCAAGTCTCCAAAAAAAATAAAAAAACAGCCGCATGCGCCTGTAGTCCCAGCTGCTCGAGACACTGAGCCGGGAGATCACTGGAGCCAGGAGGTGGAGGCTGCGGTGAGCTGCGACGACGCCACTGCAGTCCAGCCTGGGAGATGGAGTGAGACCCTGTCTGAAAAAAACAAAAACAAAACGCAGTTTTGCTTAATTCCAATGTGTCCTTAACCACTCACACCCCCGGCCTCCCCCGTCCGCCAGGCAGGTCCGCAGGAAAGAGGGAGGAGCCTGGAGACCTGTGGAGGGTGGCCTGAGCTCCCGCCCAGCGGTCCCCTCGGCCAGTGGGACTGCCCGTGGCCACCGCTCTGCAGCCCAGCTGTGCCACCAGCAAATACCTCCAGGAACAGGCCCCTCTCTGTCTTGGGGACAAGCGCCCCTTTGTGGCTCAGATTCCGCCTCCCGCCCCACAGCGGGCCTCGGCTGTCTGTGCCCACTCAGGCCCCGCCAAGACCCAAGAGGGGCTTCCCATGCCATTTAGGAAGGGCTTCTTTTTCTTCTAAAAACAATGTATTACAAAATAGTTGGTTTACCAAGAGGTTGGCACAATGGCTCAGGTGGTGAGATGTTCCTTGCCCCTGGAAGGTGGCTTGTCCCCAGCACGGGAGCACCTGTGAGCTGTAGCGAGAGGCAAAGCTACTGCGTCCATGGAGGGAAATGCAGGGGTGCCCGTGTGAGGAAGCAGAGAACTTTCTGCATGAGACTCGAAAAGGAGTGGGTGGATTTGGTTTCATGGGTTCCGATCCCGCAGGCCCGCTGGGCACTCCCTCTCCTTCCACCTCGAACACCCACAGGGACAGGAGGGCCCGGGTCGCCCACGACGTCCCACGTGGATCCGTGGACGTCACCAACTTCGGGCAACCTCCCCTCGGCCCTGGAGCGTGAGCGCCCTGTCCCAGCGCCCTGCAGCCCCGCGGCTCCCGCCGTCCCGGGAGGAGCCCTGAGCCCCGCTCCAGCCGGGCTGCGTGGCCGCTGTCGCCGGATTGCTCGAGTGAGTGTCTTGCGACGTGAGGTCTTGCCAGACCCGCGACGCCACTCGGCAGAAGTTTTCCAGAATGAACGAAGTGAAAGCACGTGCCGGCCTTCGTTGCCGCTATAAACCTGCGCTTCCCAGGGAGGATCAGGGAACCCGCCACCGTGGCCAGGCGGCTTCCCCCGGCCGGGTCAGGGACTGCTCCATACGGCCCCAGGCGCATCCGGCTCGCTGGGGACAGCTGCGACCCTTCGACGCGCCCCTCTCAGGGACCGATGCAACGTCACGACGTCACCCGCGGCCAAAGCGCCGCCCACAGAGTCCACAAGGACCCACAAAGGCCGTGGGAGCCCCGACCTCTCCCGGCTGCGAACCTGAGGGAAGTGGGTTGTCCCCGCACGTGTCCCACAGGCGGGGCTGGCGCAGGACAAGACCCGCTGCCTGCTCCAGCCTGAGGTCAGGGAGATTCGCAAAACGTGTGAAAAGGACACTCTTCCCACTATACTTTTTTTTTTCTTTTTTTTTTTTTTGAGACAGAGTCTCGCTCTATTGCCCGGGCTAGAGTGCCGTGGCGTCAGCCTCGCTCACAGCAACCTCAAACTCCTGGGCTCAAGCAATCCTCCTGCCTCAGCCTCCCGAGTAGCTGGGACTACAGGCATGTGCCACCATGCCCGGCTAATTTTTTCTATATATATTTTAGCTGTCCATATAATTTCTTTCTATTTTTAGTAGAGACGGGGTCTCACTCTTGCTCAGGCTGGTCTCGAACTCCTGACCTCAAGCGATCCTCCTGCCTCAGCCTCCCAGAGTGCTGGGATTACAGGCGTGAGCCAGCGCGCCCGGCCTAAATATATATTTTTATAACATCTCCTGGAACACTACACAGTCAGTGGTCTGTGTACACAGTTCCACATCCACAGACTCAACCCACCGTGGATTGACAATATTTGAAATATTTTTTAAAAACAAACAATAACACAAATTTTAAAAAAACTCCAGCGTAACAATCGCTCGCAAAGCATTTACAGCATGTGAGGCAGTATAAGTGATCTAGAGATGCTTTGGACTGTGCGAGAGGATGCGCGTCGGTTGTACGTACACACTGGGCCATGGTACACAAGGACCTGGCGCACCCTCTGCCGCTGGTATCCAGGGGAGGTCCCGAACCCGGCCCCTCCCCCACCACTCCAAGGTGCAGCTGGTCAAAGTTGCTGCGGGTGTTTTCAAACAGGAAGTTTTAAGACCTTGCACGATAGGAAGTTGAAGCAAGTCTCACCTGCCCTACCCCAAGGCCACCAACAAGATGGTGCCAGAGCTCGAAGCGCGGTGGCACCCGGGGGCCCCGGAACCTCAGACCAACTGGCTTCTAGGTAGGGTTCCCATGACCCAATCTCTGGGTTCAGTTAATTTGCTGGAGCGGCTCACAGAACTCAGGGAAACACCAACGTTTACCGCTTCATGACAAAGGATATTTTAAACGATACAAATAAACAGCCAGAGGAAGAGATACCAGGGTGAGGACTGGAAGAGTCCCGCGCACTCCCGTCCCCGGGAAATTGGGACGCACACCCTCCTGGCAGGTGGAGGAGTTCCTGCTCACCCTCCTGCATGCCTCCCCCTGTTTGGGTGTCCAGAAGTTCCCCAAAGCCCGTCCTCTCGGGCCCGTTGTGGAGACTTCACTGGACAGGATGGTGGACAACGTGCAGAAATGTGACCAGACAAGAGGGTGGAGCTGGTGCTGACAGCCCAGGTGGGCCCCCCCCCCCCCCCCCCCGCAAGGCCTGTCTGTCCAGATTCTTCCCGTCCTCCCGCCCTGTAGGGCTGGCCCCCTGCTGAAGTGGGGGTCTTGTGACCTGCGGTCAAAGTGGGGCAAAGAATTCCTTTATGGCCAGTTTTGATACGGAGAGGAAGGGGAAAGTTGGAGTATGTTTAGGTTTTGTGGCTGGCTTTGGGGAAAGGGGCTCTGGTTTCCATGACTAGCCTTGGGGAAGAGGGATTCTAGTTTCTTGGCCACAGGGGAGAATGAGTGGCTGGGGACAGTAGGGCAGGAGAAAGTCAGAGAGGGCCGGGCGCGGTGGCTCACGCCTGTAATCCCAGCACTGTGGGAGGCCGAGGCGGGTGGATCGCTGGAGGTCAGGAGTTTGAGACCAGCCTGAGCAAGAGCGAGATCCCGTCTCTACTAAAAATAGAAAGAAATGATTTGGACAGCTAAAAAATATATATATAGAAAAAATTAGCTGGGCACGGTGGTGCATGCCTATAGTCCCAGCTACTCGGGAGGCTGAGGCAGTAGGATTGCTTGAGCCCAGGAGTTTGAGGTTGCTGTGAGCTAGGCTGATGCCACGGCACTCTAGCCCGGGCAACAGAGTGAGACTCTGGCTCAAAAAAAAAATAAATAAATAAAATAAAAAAGAAAGTCAGAGAGGAACTTTTGCTTCTGAGGCCTAAAGGCCCCCAACATTGTAACAGACGACTGTAACAAGGGCTATGGGAGTCACAAGCCAGGAACTGCTTATATATATACATAGATAGACAGTATACATTAACAGGTATATATATGTACCATGTCATCCTATCACAGGCATTAAGTACACTCATAATGTTTGCAACCACCTCCAGAACTCTTCCGTCTCCCCAGCTGAAACTCTGTCCCATTAACCACTAAGTCCCTGCCCGCCCCAGCCCCGCACCAGCCATTGCACTTTCTGCAAATCTGGTGGTTCCGGGGACCCCACGTAAGTGGAGTCACAGCATTTGTTCTTCCGTGAGTGGGTTATTTCACTGAGCGCAGTGTCTTCAACCTCGACCCACATGGTAGCATGTGTCAGAATTTCCTTCCTTTTTAAGGCTGAATAATATTTCATCGTGTGGACAGACCACGTTTTCCTTGTCCATTCATCTGCTGATGGACACGCGGGTTGTTTCCACCTGTTAGCTGTAGCGGACAGCACTGCTGTGAGCCTGGGTGTGCAAAATCCCTGAGTCCCTGCTCCTGGTTCCTTTGAAGAGTCCATGTCTGTTTGTTTTTGAGACAGTCTCGCTCTGTTGCCCGGGCTAGAGTGCCGTGGCGTCAGCCTAGCTCACAGCGACCTCAGACTCCTGGGCTCAAGCGATCCTCCTGCCTCAGCCTCCCCAATAGCTGGGACTACAGGCATGCACCACCATGCCCAGCCAGAACCCATGTCTTTTGAGGATAAAATTCCACAACTGTAATTGTTGAGTTACATGGTAATTCTATGTTCATTTTTATGAGCCACTTCTAGATTTTTAACTGTTTTCCACAGAGGCTGCAACAGTTTACGTTTCCACCAACAGCTCACAAGGGTTCCTTTCTCCAAACCCTCGCCAGCACTCGGTGCTTTCTGGGCTGGTTGCAGTGGTCGTCCCAGCATCCTAGCGGGGTGTGAGATGGCTTCTCGCTGTTTGGATTTGCCTTTCCCTAGAGAGCAGTGGTGGTGAGCGTCCTCCCGTGTGTTTGCCACTTTTTTCTTTTATTGCCTGTGCTTTTGGTGTCATAGTCAGGAAATCATTGTGTTCTTGTATTTTTCACACACAGAAATGGAGAGATAAGAAATGTTTGTTGCTGTTTTGAGCCACTGCTGGGATAAGTTCTTACGTGGCCACAGCCGGCTGATACCATGAGGCCTCTTTTCCCCCAAATTGCCCCAGAGTGATTGCTCAGACCCCCGCCTGCCCCAGCTGCCAACACCGTCACGTGCACTTGATCTTCCCCCAACCAAGCTCAACCCTGGCGGTGCATCCCGGCCCCCCCACCACCTCCCATCTCCCCCCAACCCAGACCTGCCAGCACCTGCTCCTGCCCCAGGGGTGCCCACATCTGCTACCCTCCTCAAGTGCCCTGGGTCCCTGTCCCTGGCCTCCTCCTCCCTCCTGCCCTCAAGGCAGCTGTCCTTGGCACAGTCAGCAGTGACCGTCTCCACAGAAGCCTCACCCAAGGCCCCCGAGCTGCCCCCACCTCAGCCTCCTCCTCCCTCCTGGCAGCTCCTGTTCATCTCCCTGAACTCACAGCCTGGCCAGTCCTCGCCTTTGGCCCTGGTCCCTTCTCCACCCCTCCCAGGTGGTCTCTCCAGCTCCTGGCTTCAAATGCCCCACCCCCAGCACCTCCCACTCTGAACCCACTGCCGCTCGACTCTCAGTACCTAGGTATCCCTGACCAGAAGCTCCTGCCACCCTCCAGTCACTGTCCCTGTCCCGAGGTGCAGTGGCCCCATCACTCCAGCTCCATGGCTGCTTCCGTCGGGCTGGTCCCAGCACAGTGCCAGAGGGACCCGTGCAAACCTAAGTCCTGGGCCACCCCTCCTCTGCTCGCAGCCCCCCAGGCAGCCATGCCACTCTCGGTGAAGCCTGGGCCTTACGGGAGCTGCATGGCATCCAGGGGTCCCCTGTTGCCTCCAGACTTCAACTGCCTACAATGCTGACACGTGGCCTCTCCCGGCTCGGGCCTTTGCACTGGCTGCAACGCCCTGCCTGGCCCTCCTGCCCTCAGTCTGTGCTCAGACTTGCCTGATCCAGCCCTGTCCTCCTCGACCCACAGCCTCGCCCACAGCCTACTTGCCGCCTCCCTCTCGTGGTGGCCCCATGTGGCCCAGCCTGCTGTGATCCTCCCCAGGCCCAGCCGGGTTGGGGCTACGGTTAGGGTTAGGAACTCAGGGGTGAACTTGGTGACACTTCCCGTGAAGCTGACTCTGTGGCCATATTGGGCTCCCCGTCCATAGCACTGGGTTTGGCCACCAAACCCAGGGGTTCGTGTCTCATCCTCGGCCCCTCTCTCTGCCTGTGTGCACCGGCCTGGTCCCTGTCCAGCTGGAACAGGAATCCCACAGCCCTCCCTCTGCGTCCCCTGGCCTGGATGCGGCCTCAGGGTCTTCTCGAGGCTGGAGCTCTCCAGGGCAGTCCTCCCACCTGCTGACCCCCCTGACCCTGACCTGTCCCTGGGCTGGGGGTCCTGGGAAAGGGTCATCCCTGCCACCCACCAGCTGGGTGCCCAGTTTAGGGCACCTGGGATGGGGCAGTCCACCTGGAGGGCTGAGCAGGGCAGGCCCAAGTCGCAGGCATCAGCCACCCTGCAGCCCCCAGCTCACCCGTCAGAGCTCTCGGCAGACCCCCAGGTCCCCGGGCCCCCAGGCTGCTCTCCCTCCCGGGACCCCAACGCTGTGGCTTCACCTCTTTCCTCAAAATGTACATTCCAGACACTGGTCTTTGAAGGCTACTGCCTCTGAATGCATTAACACAGCATTTGGAAATGTAAGTGACATATTTGTTCCTTCTAGGCCCTGGGCACCCTCCCTTTCCTGAGGCCTGAGATCCTGGGGCAGGACAAGGAAACACTCCTCTGCGGCTCCAGAAGCCCTTCCACCCTTGCTCCCAGCCGCTGCCCAGACACTGTTGAGTCCTGCTCGGGGCAGGATAAGCTGGTCCCGGGCCCAGCACTGCCGACCCTCCCATTGGGCGCTCAGACCCATAGCAGGGGCCCCGCCTGAGTTCCTGGTCCACGTGAGGTGGTCAGGGTGTCCCCTGGGACAGTGCTGGGTAAATGACTTTGTCAGCGGCGGGTCTATAAAGCCCTGGAACCGCATCGAGGATGGAGCAAGCTCTCTGCCCTGACTGGTTGTGGCTTGCAGTTGTCGGGACCATTCAGGTGTCACCAGCAGCAAAGAGAACAGCAGCCTGGGCCCCCAGGAGGCTTAGGAAGCTTCACAGACCTTTATGCAAGATTTAGAGGAGGAACAACCGGGTGGTCCCCTGAGCCAGGGCGAAGGTGAGGTACCAAGTGCACAGACACCAGCCTCTTGCACCCACCCCAGCGGGGGTGTTTCTGACGGGGACTGAGGATGGGCCCCTGGAGCCCAGCCCCCTGCCCGCTTCCTGACCCGGTGCCTCAGCTCCCGTGTGCACAGTGGAGCTGCATGGGACACGCACCCTTGTCAGTCACCCTCCACCCCACACGGATCTCGGGTGGCCTGAGGACTTTGCTGGCCACTGAGGGGAAGGGAGGGCAGGAAAGAGGAGCTGTTTGGGGTGTCGTCAGGGCTCCGGGGTGGGTGGCGCTAGCCCCTGCTGCGCAAGGTGGGTGTGTCCAGCGCACCTCCACACAAGGCCGCACAGCCCTCTGGAGTCTCCCACCTCTCGGAGGCGCACCTGGGGGAGACGGGAGCACCACTGGGGGAGGGGAGTGCCCATGGGGAAGGGGTGCACCGCGGGGGGACCGGCGCAGTCTCCCGGGACGCACCACAAGGCAAGGGACTGGGGTCACCGCTCTGGGGTCGCACCGCTGCAAGAGCGCACCGCCCCAGTGTCTGGGACGCTGGCCACAGAGGTGACGTCCCTACCAGCCTGCATGCGGTTCCAGTCCCGGACTTAGCGTGCGGGATGCGAGCGCAGCCCATGACGAGGTCGCAGGGGCTCGGCCACCCGCTTGCCCTCTCCGCAGGGTGCCGAGGTTTCAACGAGTCACCGCGCCGAGCCCCACGCCCCGGCCGGGCCGCAGCTCCGCTCCGGGAGAGACCAGGCCGGGCCCGGCCCGCGGAGGCGCTGCGACTCGGGGGCGAAGCTACGACTCGGGGCGGGGCTACAGCTCGGGGCGGGGCTTGGGGCGGGGAGGGGCGGGGCCTGGCGCGCAGGGTCCGCCCGACTCACCCGCCCGCGACGCTCTCCGATTGGCCGGCGGCCGCGGGGCATTGTGGGCCGCCCGCGCCCCCGCCGCCGTCGCCGCCGCCGTCGCTGCCCGGGACTCGCCATGTCAAGCTCCCCGGTGAAGCGCCAGAGGATGGAGTCTGCTCTGGACCAGCTCAAGCAGTTCACCACCGTGGTGGCCGACACCGGCGACTTCCACGGTGAGGCCGGCGCGGAACACGGACACGGCGCATGCGCCCTCGGCCGGCGCGAGCGCCCCCAGTTCCGGGACGTGGACCCGGGGGCTGTGCCTGGGGCTGCGCGGCTGGGGGAGCGCAGGTGCCGGACGCGGGGCCGGGGCGGCGGTGCGGGCGGCTGGGGCTTAGGGCGCTTTGGAGGCGGGGAGGCTGCGGGCCCGACCGACCGGCCCTCCCGAGCCCCGGGCTGCGGCGCGCAGTCCAAGCCCCACCCTCGCCGTCAGGGCCCCGCACCGGCTGGGCTGTTGGCGGCCTGGGGAGCCTCCGTGCGCCGGTGCAGTGGGTGCGTGGGGCCTCTCGGCCTGTGAGTTCAGGAGAGACTCGGGATGTGACTTTGAGCTGATTTCCGAGCGGCTTGCTTGTGATGTCCCAGATGGGATTTGGTTGCGCCGACGTTGACTGCAGAGCGGGGACATGAGCTAGCTCTGCCCGGACACGAGGAAGGCCACCGCCTGCTCTTGAAGCCGGCTGCACTCGCTTTCCTCCTCCTGCCCCGCGGGACGGCCACCGCCGGCTGGGGACCACGGTGACAAGGTGCCTGGCCTGGTTGGACATCCCCCACGTGAAGAAAGCAGCTGCACAGTCCAAAGGATTGCTGCACTGTTAAATTTCACTGGGCTTGAATCATTTCATTGACGAGATCTTGGAAGATACAGAGAAGTGTAGAGGATTATACCATTAATCCTTAGTTCTTCTGTGCTCTGCAGTTCGGGGTAGATGAGCCTTGTTGCTGTGTTTTGCTGTGAACAAACACGATTTTCAGGAAAGTCATGAAATGCTCCGTGGATGTGAGGGCCATGAGCACTATAGGGAAGTAACTTCCGCTCTTTTCTGCTTTCTCATGGTGACTTGAGAAACAGGCTTTAATTCCTCTTTGGTAGCTGAGTAAGAGCATTGTTTATCTGTCAGAGCCTGGGAGAGTGAATAGGCATATTTGGCCACTTAACTATAAAAGAGGGATTCAGTGGCCCGAGTGGGGTGCTAGCACCACGCTCCGAACCCGTGTTTGGAAACCGGAGAGTCCCTCTCACACACACAACCCCTTGTAGTCCAGACCTCTCTGTTCACAAGAAAGAAAGCGCCAGGAAAGTGGCTGCACACTTATCCCCCTCAGTTCTTTCCTTCTGAGTACTGAGCGTAGTTTGCAATGTCCTTCCTTGGCGGGCAGAGCCCTGGCCTGCATTGCTCCCGAGACTCCCACTGTCAGAGCAGAGCCGGTGCCCCGTGTCAAGTCCATTACACCTCTGGCAACGCAGGGCCAAGAACGCTGGGTTTTCCCAGAGGACCGGCCGGAGAGCGCTGGGTTTTTTTGATTTTAGGAGATCTTCTAGGCCGGGCGTGGTGGCTTGGCTCCCGCCTGTAATCCCAGCACTCTGGGAGGCTGAGGCCGGAGAATCACTAGAGGTCAGGAGTTCACGACCAGCCTGAGCAAGAGCGAGACCCCGTCTCTACTAAAAATAGAAAGAAATTAGCTGGACAACAAAAAATATATAGAAAAAATTAGCCAGGCATGGTGGCGCACACCTGTAGTCCCAGCTACTCGGGAGGCTGAGGCAGTAGGATCGCTTGAGCCCAGGAGTTTGAGGTTGCTGTGAGCTAGGCTGACGCCACGGCACTCTAGCCAGGGTGACAGAGCAAGACTCTGTCTCAAAAAAAAAAAAAAGAGAGAGAGAGAGAGAAAGAGAGATCTTCTAGACCCAAGTCCTGACATTTTTTTCCTTTTTTTTCCCCAGTCAAATTTCGCAGCGGAGGGGTGGGGGAGTTGTATACCAACTTTAGTGACACTAATGTTAATAAGTTCTGATAATCCACTACCATCAGACCAGCCCTGACATTTTTATTTTTAAATGAATATTAACGTCATTAAAAGATACATTCGTTGGTAGTATATGTTCATTTATGTTTTGTGTTTTGTAGTTGTAAATAGTATGTTGGGTTTGTGATCTCTATTTTATGAAGTGAAGGTTCTTAACTCCTTGGGTGGGTCACAGGCCTCTTTAAAAATGTCATGGATAGGCAGCCAAGGTGGCTCACACCTATAATCCTAGCACTCTGGGAGGCTGAGGTGGGAGGATCACTTGAGCTCAGGAGTTCGAGACCAACCTGAGCAAGAATGAGACCCCCGTCTCTACTAAAAAATAGAAAAATTAGCCGGGCATGGTGGTGCGCACCTGTAGTCTCAGCTGCTAGGGAGGCTGAGGCAGGAGGATCGCTTGAGCCCAGGAGTTTGAGGTTGCTGTGAGCCAGGCTGACGCCACGGCACTCTAGTCCAGGTGACGGAGCAAGACTCTGTCTCGAAAAAAAAGAAAATGCCACGGAAGCTGTGGATGCCCTTCTCAGAACAATGCCACCACCCCCATCCCGTTTTGCGTTCACTTTAAGTTTCTTGGGATGCTGAACCCCATCTGTTGACCCCGGTGGATCTTGGTTTTGCTTTTAATTGTAGTAAAAGCAGGTTGCCAAGAGCTGACTTTATCAAGGGGTAGTTTTAACAATGAAATATACCATTTTGGTGCATCGCGGTGGATACTGGCAGCCCCGTGCCAGCACCGTGCCAGGGCGTGCTTTCTCTCGTTACTGACATCATCATGGACTCACAGAAGTTGCAGAATTAGCTCATAGAGTCCCATGAACCCTTCACCCAGTGTCCCCATGGCAACATCCTGTGTGACTGGGGCATGGTGTGACACTGGGTGCGACACTCTCAGGCTGCAGACCTGGCTCAGGGCTCCCCAGTTTTCAGTCTGCATTGCGGGGTGGTCTCGTACATGTAGATTCCTGTCAGGACAGAGCTGTCCTGTTGTCACTGAGATCTCCCTGTGCCCCTGAGAGCCACCCTGTTTCCTGGCAACCTCTCGTCTGTTCTCCATCTCAACAGTTTTGTCATCAAAGAATACTTTGAAAATATTTACTTGCCAAATAACTTTACCGAACCAGCTGCCCTCCTGAAGCAGTGGGCCCTCTGTGGCCGGCAGTGGCACCCTCGGCTGGTTGCCTCCACGTCCCACGGGGCAGCCGGCCTTCGAGACCCCCAGTGGAGCCCCACTGGCTTCTCTGGATTCCTAGCTCAGTTACCGGAGAGAGACCTAATGAGTTAGAAGAGGCTGTAGTTAGAGAAGGAGAGTCGTCCTTCCTGAAAGTAACCGTGCGGTGTCTGCTCTTGGGTCAAAGTCGGAAGCGTGAAGAGCAATTTCTCACTTTTACGTGTGATTTGGGAAGAAGAACTGCAATCCAGGGTACACGCAGACCAGGCGGGCTTCATCCTGTCTGAAGAACAAGGGAATGGGGGTTTAATAAAAAGAGAAGTGTTATTTCCTCCTCCGCAAGAAAGTCCGTTGGCGGCAGTGAGGCTCTGTGAGGGCCGTGGGTTAAACTAGACAAAACACGTCGGGCCACGCGACAGCAGCTGCAGCGGACAGAGGCTCAGGGCACTGTCACACTTTGGAGCAGTGTTGGTGCCCTGAGCGCTTCCCGTGGCTTCTTGACTCTGTTCTAGTTGGGTGTGACAAGCGTGACCTAGATGGTGTGATCAACTCTCACATTTTCTCCTTTTGAGTAAGACCCTTCTCTGAAAGCAAAGCTGATCAACGGTTTTGCAGTTAGGCTTGATTGTCCCTCAGTGCCAGGGTGGACCTGTCCCAGCTGTCTGTGCCCCTGGTCAGGGCAAGGCATGGGGGTCTATGTCAGGGACCCAGGCCACATGCAAGTAACAGAGGCCAGAAGGAGAAATGTTCTCGGGGCAGGTCTGTTGGAATCCCCCATGAACTGCACCGTGTCAGTCCCACAGGCGTCAGCAGCCTTCTGCCTTACAGTGCCGAGCAGCACTGTCCTGCCAGGAGAGCTGGCTTCACAAAGATTGGACAGGCGGTAAGAACAAAGCTTAAAAATCATGGTACAAAAAAATAATCCACAACGCTGTAATAAATCCAGTTTGAATAATAGTTTTAAACCATGCACCTAATTTTGAGGGTAACTGACGCTAAGATCGAGCGAGAGACAGGTTTATCGTCCGTGCTTCCTGGCCCAGGACTTCCGTAGCTCTTCCAGTTATGCTGGGAGCGTCAGGCCTCGCTGGGAGCGTCAGGCCTTGGCAGCAGCCTCAGAAGACAGGCCTCTCGCTCCCCCTCCTGCCCTCCTCTCACCTGCCCTTCCCCCAAGGCAGGAGTCTTTGCCGGCCTTGCTGTCTCACAGCTGACCGGAAAGAAATTCTCCGCCCTACCTTGTCTGGTTGCGGGTCACAGGACCCCACCGCAGCAGGGGTCTTGCCCGCAGCTGGGGGAGGACTGCTGCGCAGGGAGGCCACGAGGGTCTGCACGGGCTTGCTGGGCGCCCCACTCGGTCCGACAGCGCCGGCCCACCCTGTTTGTCCAGGCACGTTTCCGCGTGGCCGTCCACGCTCCCGTCGTCTGTCCAGTGAAGTCTCCATAAGGGGCCCAAGAGGACGGGGCTTGGGGAGCTTTGGGAGAGCTGAGCACGTGGGGGTTCCTGGAGGGTGGCGTTGCCGGCCTGGAAGCCCCGCGCCCCTTCCCCACACCTGGCCCCCTCCGCCTCCTCCCGCATATCCTTTGTAATAAACTGCTAAACCGAAGTGTCTCCTTGAGTCCTGGGAGTCGCTCTGGCAAACTCATCGAACCCAAAGATCAGTTCAGGTTGGAAACCCCAACTTGAAGCTGGTTGGTCAGACGTTCCAGAGGCCCAGACTTAAAGCTGGTGGGAGGTGGGGCCTGGGGCGTGGTCCTGTGGGCCAGCGCCTCGGCCCGGGGGATCCCGTGCTGTCTTCAGGTGGGCAGCGTCCGACCCGGCTGGCGGACGCCCCGCTGGTGCCTGCTGCAGAGCTGATTGCTTAAGTGCGTGGGGAGAAACCCTCACGCTTGTGGTCACAGAAGTTCTCGGCGTTGATGACGGTCATGGCGTAAGAGCAGAGGAAGGGGAGTTCATGTTTTTTCTTCCAAGTCACCAACTAAACATCAGAAAGTTCAGACATACCTGGTCAGACTTGTCACCAGCAGGTTGTATTTTATGACTGGGTCGAATTAAAGCAAAGAACATAGGCTGGGTACGGTAGCTCACATCTGTAATCCCAGCGCTTTGTGAGGCCGAGGCAGGAGCATCAGCTGAGGCCGGGAGTTCAAGACCGGCCTGGGCAACGCAGTGAGACCCCGTCTCTACAAAAATAAAACAGATTAGCTGGATGTGGTAGTGCTGGCCTGTCGTGGCTACTCAGAGGCTTAGGCAGGAGGATCCTTGAGCCCAGGAGTTAGAGGCGACGGTGAGAAATGACTGTGCCACTGCACTGCAGCCTGGGTGACAGCAAGGACCCGTCTCAAACAAATAAGTAAAGCAGAGATGCCAGCTTCACGAAAGGGACCACCAGTATCATTTGAACAGAAAGTCGTGTCAGGGATATCATCAAAGTTGCCCACTATATGGACTAAAAGGATTTCTTAGATCAGGTTTTGTCAAGTTATCTGTGGAAGCTACCGACTGTGAAATTTTAATTGCACCATTATCCTGTCAAAAAGGTAGCTGGGCACAGTGGTGCCCACCTGTGGTCCCAGCTACTCAGGAGGCTGAAGCTGGAGGATCACTTGAGCCCAGGAGTTCGACATCAGCCTGGGCAACGTAGACCTTGTGTCACAAAAAGAAGGAAAGAAAAAGGGAGCATTGTTAGGGGGCCAAGAGAGTCTCGCTGTGATACGGAGTCTTGTTCCAACCTTCTAGGAAAAGCTGTTTACAGCGTGGAGTAGTTTGAGTGTCTCTGGTTATAGCCTCAGGTGGTTTGGTGAAATTTCTGTGTGGCTCGCACATCAGGCACCAGATTTGTTCCTTAAAAATCGTCTAGTTTTAGCTTATAGGGCTTTAGGAACAGAGCAGTTCCCATTTTATAATTTTATGGAAGAAAGTTTGATTAGAGGAAACTAGAAGAATTTAGGACCTAGTCGAGTCTATAGTTGGTTAACAAGAATTCAAAAGCAATGTGTAGTTACAATCTAATAACAGGCATTATTATAGCTTTTCTTTGGAAACATGACTTTTTTTTTTCCCTCTACATTGATTATATATAAGAACCTCAGACTTAAAAACCTTTTGCTTTTTGAGACAGGGTCTCACTCTGTCGCCCTGGCTAGAGTGCAGTGGTGTCATCACAGCTCACAGCAACCTCCAACTCCTGGTCTCAAGTGGTCCTCCTGCCTCAGCCTTCCAAGAGCTGGGACTGTAGGAGTGCACCGCCATGCCCGGCTAATTTTTCTGTTTTTCGTAGAGACGGGCTCTCACTTTTGCTCAGGCTGGTCTCCAACTCCTGGCCTCAAGCGATCCTCCCACCTCAGCATAATTTTATGTAAAGTTCCTGGGCCTGCCAGGAAGTGACAATTTTTATTAACTCACTGTAACAAGCCTTTTGTGCATTTTTTCAAATATGACATTTCAGTGAAAGCCTTGGTAATGTAACCAGTGTGAGAGAGCACATTTTCACTGGACTTATGCAAGTAACCAGTGCCATTAAGAGCACTCACAATTAGGCCGGGCGCGGTGGCTCATGCCTGTAATCCCAGCACTCTGGGAGGCCGAGGCGGGTGGATCGTTTGAGCTCAGGAGTTTGAGACCAGCCTGAGCAAGAGCAAGACCCCCATCTCTACTAAAAATAGAAAGAAATTATATGGACAACTAAAATACATAGAAAAAATTAGCCAGGCATGTGGCGCATACCTGTAGTCCCAGCTACTCGGGAGGCTGAGACAGGAGGATTGCTTGAGCTCAGGAGTTTGAGGTTGCTGTGAGCTAGGCTGATGCCACGGCACTCACTCTAGCCCGGGCAACAGAGTGAGACTCTGTCTCAGAAAAAAAAACAAAACAAAGAGCACTCGTAATTAGTTTTCCAATTCTGGAGGAATCGTGGAAGAAGAAAAAAACCTAACTGCTTTTATCTTTGTTTACAAAGGTATACTTTACCAAATTGCTGTGAATTATAGATGACTTAAGAGAGAATATTTTCTTAAATCCAGAGGACAAAACATTTGAGTAAAGGACCAACAGCGTTTTTTTGGTTTTTTTTGAGACAGAGTCTTGCTCTGTTGCCCAGGCTAGAGTGCCATGGTGTCAGCCTAGCTCACAGCAACCTCAAACTCCTGGGCTCGAGCAATCCTCCTTCCTCTGCCTCCCAAGTACCTGGGACTACAGGCATGCGCCACCATGCCCGGCTAATTTTATATATATATATAAAATTTTTTTTTTTAGCTGTCCAAATCATTTCTTTCTATTTTTAGTAGAGACAGAGTCTCGCTCTTGCTCAGGCTGGTCTCGAACTCTTGACCTCGAGTGATCCTCCCACCTCGGCCTCCCAGAGTGCTGGGATGACAGGCGTGAGCCACCGCGCTCGGCCGAGAATGAACTCTTGATTGGCGAGTGGTGGCCATGGGTAAAGTTAGTCCTAGAGTTGCAGCAGTTGTTTCAGCAACGATTAGGCAAGACTGGTTTTGGGTTACCGCAGGCGGTTTCAGCAACTGGGCTTGTAGAGAATGACATTTTTGGAGCAACCTTATGTTTCCCGAGTGCTTCTCAACTCTGTTTTAGTCGGGTATGACAAGAGTGACCCCATTCAACTTTCACATTTGTGCCACTGGCCGGGGAGCAGCGTGCCTGCTCAGGGTGGTGTGGCCGTGGGGAGAGTGTGCGTGTGGCCGGCGTCCTCCCGCTGTCTCTCCCTCACTCTCGCGGTGTTGAAAGCCCTCGTGGGGGGGGTGTGACCTGCAGGTGCTTCGTCTCGGGGGTGGTTTCATCACTGTGCCCAGAGCTGCCTCTTGGCCAACCTCCAGCCATGGGGACGGGGGTGAGAAGCGTGTCCGCGCCCTGCCCTGGGAGACGCCTGTGGGGCTTACAGGGGACCTGTCGTGGGTTTGTGGGTGGAAGCAAACACCCCACTTACTTTCCTCTTTTCGGAAATTATTTCCCCAGCCATTGATGAGTACAAGCCCCAGGACGCCACCACCAACCCGTCCCTGATCCTGGCCGCGGCGAGGATGCCCACCTACCAGGAGCTGGTGGGGGAGGCCATTGCCTATGGCAGGAAGCTGGGCGGGTGAGTTCCCTGGGTCTGGGGGACCCGTCTGGGTCCCCACACTAGTCTAGTGGGTTATCGTAAACTCAGGGGAAGAAAGCCATCTTTTTTGCCTGTTTTTGTTTGTTGAAGTGTTATTTGCATGGAGGGAACTGCACCCATCATGGGCATGCAGTCCAGCGGGTCTGGCCATTGTGCCCGCCCTGTGAACCCCCAGCCAAGACGCAGAACACCTGGAGACCCCCAAAGTCTCTCTTTTGTGGTCAGCTCCCTGCAGCTCTGGTGTGTCTACTGGCTGTCGTTTTATTATTTTTTAGCAGCCTAACTGGAGTGAAATTCACTGTGTGCATAGGCCAGTGAGCCTGGTGAATTTTGGCCGTGATGTAGCCATCACCACAGTCCAGTTTTGCAACACGTGACCTCCTAGAACGTTCCCTGGTACTTGGGTGCAGTAGGTCCCCACTCCCTCACCCAGGCAGCCACAGACTACTCTCCGTGCCCGTAGATTTGCATGTTCTTTTTTGGTTTGTTTTTGTTTAGCTTTGTTTTGTTTTTGGAGACAGGGTCTCACTCTGTCACCCAGGCTGGAGTGCCGTGGCGTCATCACAGCTCGCTGCAGCCTCCGACTCCTCGGCTCCGGCGATGCTCCCGCCTCAGCCTCCCAAAGTGCTGGGTTTATAGGTTCGCACCACTGCGCCCAGTGAGATTTGCATTTTCTAGATGTTAAAATTTTTTTCAGAGTAGTAACACCCAGCTTGAGAGTGGTGCTGGGCAGATGGCTGGGCCTCCGGCAGGAGGGTCCCTTCCCGATGCCTGCTTTGGCCACGTCCCCGTGGCCTGCAGGCAGCTCTCCTCAACCACGTGCGGCAGCTGCTCTGGACGCTTGGACGCCGAATCTGGCCGCTGCCCGCCCCATCTTGGCCACCTCCCCTTCTTCTCCTCTCTCGGTGGCGTTGTACCCCCATGGCACCAGCGAGGCCTCGGTGCTCCTGGTGCCGCGACGGTGCTGCCTTTGCTGGGCTAGGTGACCCGGCAGCCATGAGCTCTGACCCTCCCGCCCCCGCTGAAGACCCACCCGCGTGCAGGGGCTGCCGAGCCCCTCAGAGAGCGATTCGTTTTGGAGCAGCGTTGTGCACCTCACCTGCTGTCTGACCAGGCAACTTCAAACAGACTGAGTAGATGATTTTTTGCAAGTGCCACAAGGCGGATTCAGTTTGGGTGATGGAAGAGCTGTGGAGGGGGGCGATCGTGAGGGGCACAGCGTTACGAGTATGCGCGATGCCGCCACACTTAAGAACGGGGAAGATGGCAAATCTTATCGTGTATTTTATAATTTAAAAAAAAATTTTTTTTTTTTTTTTTTGAGGCAGAGTCTCACTCTGTTGCCCAGGCTAGAGTGAGTGCCGTGGCGTCAGCCTCGCTCACAGCAACCTCAAACTCCTGAGCTCAAGGGATCCTCCTGTCTCAGCCTCCCGAGTAGCTGGGACTACAGGCATGCGCCACCATGCCCGGCTAATTTTTTCTATATATATTTTTAGCTGTCCATATAATTTCTTTCTATTTTTAGTAGAGATGGGGTCTCGCTCTTGCTCAGGCTAGTCTCGAACTCCTGAGCTCAAACAATCCGCCCACCTCGGCCTCCCAGAGTGCTAGGATTACAGGCGTGAGCCACCACGCCCGGCCTGTCCATATAATTTCTTTCTATTTTTAGTAGAGACGGGGTCTCGCTCTTGCTCAGGCTGGTCCCGAACTCCTGAGCTCAAACAATCCGCCTGCCTCAACCTCCCAGAGTGCTGGGATTACAGGCATGAGCCACCGCGCCCGGCCTAAAAAATGTTTTTAAAGAAAAAAGATGGAAAGAAATTTGGCAAAGGAATAACCAAATTTGTTGTAGAATCTTGTGTACTTGAACCTCACAAACTTCTAACCTGATACTTTTCCTTTGAATTTCAGCTCACAAGAAGACCAGATTAAAAACGCTATGGATAAACTGTTTGTGCTGTTTGGAGCAGAAATACTGAAGAAGATTCCAGGCCGGGTGTCCACGGAAGTGGATGCCAGGTGAGGCTGTTTCCTCCCGCGCAGACGGGCTGGCCGGGCCGCGGTCCCAGGCGCGGAGGGGTTCGGGGGGCCGAGGCGGCATCGCAGCGCTCAGCAAGTTTGCTCCCCTGAGCTGTCCCGGTCGGTGCCCACCCTGGAGCTCCCTCTTAGCGTTTGAGCAAAACCCACAGCCTGCAGCTCCCACTGAAGAACTTTGAGACTTGCGAGATGTCTGTAAGGAATAGAAAGAAAAAAAGAAAACAAAATAATTGGGAAAAAAAGAAAAGAACCTTGAGACTGGGTTTTGCGTGTTCTGGGAGCCATGCTGGGCAAGGGGAGGGCAGGCAGGAGCTGCGGCTCAGGGCCGGCTCGGGCAGACAGACACCCGCTACCAGCGTGCTCTGCTCCGGGGGTGTCCTGCGTGACCTGAGGAGGTGGCCCCTTGCTCTCACAGGCTCTCCTTCGATAAGGATGCGATGGTGGCCAGAGCCAGGCGCCTCATCGAGCTCTACAAGGAAGCTGGGATCAGCAAGGACAGAATTCTTATCAAGCTGTCATCAACCTGGGAAGGGATTCAGGCTGGAAAGTAAGTGTCTGGAGGGGCGGCCACATGGCGTCAGGCGACCTTCACCTCTCAGCCTTTGCGGGGGCCAGAGTCGGGGGCACAGCCCCCAGCTGCTGTGGCAGCGCCAGCTCCCTCGCTTGTCGGTCTTTGGAGACAAGGCGTTTCCCAGGACATGCGGCTTCGCCCCACCCAGCAGAAAAGCAAAGCCTCCCTTAATACATGCAGAGTTTGTCTTTCGTTCCTGTCCTGATCGATGCGAGCCTAAATTTACATGGTTTTTATTTATTTATTTATTTATTTGAGACAGAGTCTTGCTCTGTTGCCCAGGCTAGAGTGAGTGCCGTGGCGTCAGCCTCGCTCACAGCAACCTCAAACTCCTGGGCTTAAGTGATCCTCCTGTCTCAGCCTCCCGAGTAGCTGGGACTATGGGCATGCACCACCATGCCCAGCTAATTTTTTCTATATATATTTTTAGTTGGCCAGATAATTTCTTTCCATTTTTAGTAGAGACGGGGTCTTGCTCTTGCTCACGCTGGTCTCGAACTCCTGACCTCGAGCGATCCTCCTGCCTCGGCCTCCCAGAGTGCTGGGATGACAGGCGTGAGCCACCGCGCCCGGCCTATGGTTTTTAAAAAGTAAACTATTATACAAAATACATGCTCAGAGTTGGAGAGACAGAAAATGGTGAAAAACAAAGTGAAACTGCTCTGTGCTGTTCCTGCCCATGAGTAGCGACGCTGCTGTGCTCGGGTAACTCCCGGCAGCCTGTGGCGTGGCGTTCCCACACGTGTCTGCGTGTTGGCATGTTCCAGGCCCAGCCACAGCCACTGATCTGCCTTCTCTCAATGGTTCTGCTGGTTTCAGATGTGGCTCACACACGGAATCACAGAACACGTGGCTTTTGCCTCTGGCTCCTCTCACTCCACGTGGCAAGCTGCGTCCACGTGGTGGCGGGTGTCAGTGCTGCTCCCTGTCCGTGGCTGAGTGCTATCCTGTCGCAGGACAGACCACGCTTACAGCCATCTGTTGACGGACACTTGGCCGGTTTCCACCTTTGCCGCTGTGTGAGCAGTGCTGCCGGGAACGCGGTGTGCACGGGCTGGTGTGGACGTGTGCTTTTGTTTGCTGTGGGCAAACACGCAGGAGTGGACTTGCTAGGTCACGTGGCAACTGTGTGTGACCCTTGGAGGAACCGTGGGCTGGTTCCCACCTTGGCTGTGCCGTCTGCCATTGCCCAGCTTGGTGTGAGCACTGCCGCTGCCCTGGAACGTCCCCACCCACGGTGGCCACGTGGCAGTGGCACCTCTGAAGCTGGGGGTCGGGCAGGGAACTTGTGGCTGGTGAGGCCTGAGCAGAGGCTTGGCTGTCTCAGCCCACATCGCGGCCACGTGGCAGAGTGTGGGCACCAAGGATCTCTCTCGCCTTTGTCCCTGTTTCATAATGGGGTGAAGAAGATTCCAGTCACCCATAACCCACTGCCCAGATAAAACCCTGTTGGGCGTTCAGATGTGTCCCTGACAGTGACATGATGACCCTGTTCCTGCCTTTTCAGTTAAGAGACCATGAGCGTTTTTCCTTGTTAAGACACAACATGGGCCGGGCGCAGTGGCTCACGCCTGTAATCCTAGCACTCTGGGAGGCCCAGGCGGATGGCTTGCTCGAAGTCAGGAGTTCGAGACCAGCCTGAGCAAGAGCGAGACCCCGTCTCTACTAAAAATAGAAAGAAATTAGCTGGACAACTAAAAATATATACAGAAAAAAATTAGCCGGGCATGGTGGCGCATGCCTGTAGTCCCAGCTACTCGGGAGGCTGAGGCAGGAGGATCGCTGGAGCCCAGGAGTCTGAGGTTGCTGTGAGCGAGGCTGATGCCATGGCACTCTAGCCCGGGCACCAGAGTGAGACTCTGTGTCAAAAAAAACAAAAAAACAAAAAAGAGACTCAACATGCTCACGCACGGCCGGTCAGCCCTGGGTGGTGCCCCTGGCCTGCACTCACCGGCCCTGTCCCCGCAGGGAGCTCGAGGAGCAGCACGGCATCCACTGCAACATGACGCTGCTCTTCTCCTTCGCCCAGGCTGTGGCCTGTGCCGAGGCAGGCGTGACGCTCATCTCCCCGTTTGTGGGGCGCATCCTCGACTGGCACGTGGCAAACACAGACAAGAAATCCTACGAGCCCCTGGAGGACCCTGGTGAGACGCCCGTGGAGGTGATGGGGGAGGGGAGCTGCCACGTGGACGAGTGGGGGGCACAGGGCAGTGCGGGGTCAGGGTGGCGTGCGAGGCCGTGGTTGTGTCCCCGCCCGGGTGTAGGGTGAGGTGGGGATGGTGGCTGCAGGCAGCGCACTGGGAGGGCAGGGGGCTCTGCCGGAGCCCCCGAGACACAGCTTTGTCTCCGCCCAGGCGTGAAGAGCGTCACCAAAATCTACAACTACTACAAGAAGTTTGGCTACAAAACCATCGTCATGGGTGCCTCCTTCCGCAACACGGGCGAGGTCAAGGCGCTGGCCGGCTGCGACTTCCTCACCATCTCGCCCAAGCTCCTGGGGGAGCTGCTCAAAGACAACAGCAAGCTGGCACCGGTGCTCTCGGCCAAGGCGGGTGAGGCCCAGTGCCCGGCTGCGGCGAGGCTGGCGTGGCCCTGCCGCTGTCCTGTGGGCGATGCCGAGGACCGTCCCTCCTACCGGGGGAGCCCATCTCCGGAGACAGGGGGTGGAGTGAGGCTCAGTGGGAGGCTTGGTTTTCCTCCCGCGTTTTACCAGGTCTGTGGCTAAGGCGCTGTGGGCCCAAGTCCCACCTCCAGCACGAACCCTGCGGGTGGCCAAGGGCTGGCCCTGGTGGGAGACGCCGGGCAGCAAGGGCTTGGGGGCAGCTCAGCCCGAGGGGCCGAGGCGGGCGGGATGCAGGGTGGGCAAGGTTGTGGCTCGTGCCCCCGCAGCCCAGGCCAGTGACCTGGAGCAGATCCACCTGGACGAGAAGACCTTCCGCTGGCTGCACAACGAGGACCAGATGGCCGTGGAGAAGCTCTCGGACGGCATCCGCAAGTTTGCCGCCGACGCGGTGAGGCTGGAGCAGATGCTGATGGTGAGTGTCCCGCCAGGGCGGCCGTGGCCGAGTGCCGGGCCCCGTGAGGTCCAGGCCTGGGCGTGGGTGGTGTAAGTCGGGCAGAGCCGAAACTTTCTGTGGGGACCCTGGTCTAGTTCACGTGCCACCCAGCGAGAGGCCTGCCGAGGCTGTCCTTGGCTGAGGGTGGCTGGCGTTTAGGGGTGTTCCAGGGACTCTTGCTGGGTCCTGGGTCCTGTCTCCTGTGTGGTGACCATGGCTGGCCCATGCGCACTGCCGTCCTGGGGGCCCTCCCGCCTTCCACCTGGGGCCTCGTTGGGCCGCAAGTGCAGAAGGCGGGGCCGGTGAGGGGCCGGCATGACTCAAGCCAGGCTCGTCTCCAGGAACAAATGTTCAACACGGAGAACGGGAAGTAGAGCCCACCTGGGCCGGACCCAGCGCTGCGCCGTCTGCGAACTGGGGTCAGATTGCACCTGGCTTGTGATGAATCTTCCGCTTTTTACCAATTGGAGCAGGGACGGATTATAGAGTTCTGATTTTATGTAAGATTTTGCCTAATGCATTAAAGCAGTCACTTTTCCTGTGCTGTTTCATTTTGCTGTCTTGGTCCCCTTTGTCCCCTCAGCACCAACTGCCCCAGCTGTTGGCTGCTCCTGGGTGACACAAGGAGACAGGATTGGGTCAGGGCCACACACAACACTGCCCGCCGTGTCACTGGGCTGCAAGTTTGGGGGCCTCCCTGGGCGGGGACCTGCCCGAGTGCTTCCTCTGTGTCCCCAGGCCTGTAGGGCGCAGTGGTGGAGTTGGGGTGCAGAGGGTGGGCCTCTGATGACAGGGGCTGCCAGAGCCCCGCCCCAGGCACGTCCCAGCCAAATGTCATCGAAGCCCATCAGACCTCCCAGGGTGGGCCGACGTGGATGCCGCTAGGGGCTGCGCCCAGGCAGAGGTGACGTTTTGTGGGGGCTGCACGATGTGCACCGGCTGCTTGGAGACCACATGGCAGCCTGGGGACCCAGGGGTGGGAACCTGCAGCCTTCGGACTTCAAGGATCTTCTGAGGACGCTGGTGCTTTACAGTGGGAGTCTGCCAGCCGCCTCATCTGCCAGGAAATTAATAAACTTCTCTTTCCTCTTCAAACCACTTGTCCTCGTTCTTCTGATGCGGCCTCAGGGACACTGCTATTGATAATCTAAGTGAAAAACATCAAAATATTTTTGGCATATGTGTCGGGGCCTAGTTGTCTGTTCTCGGTGTGCTCTTGGCCAAAGAATGACCGGACACACCAAAAGCAAGGCAAGCGTGGAACAAAGTTTATTGAGGAAGGGCAAGGTAGGTTTACAGAGCAAGACACATTCGTCACTGACAACGAACGGCCCCGTCAACGCCCCGTCATAACCGTATCAGAAAAGGTGACCTGAAAAAAGGTAAAAATGTTTTTTCTGTCTCTTCTAAACTCTCCCACCCTTTTTGAGAACTAAAACCTACATCCCTGCCTGAGGCCGTGGTCGGGAGGGGCAGGGGAGGGTCCTTTGTTCTTTGTGCCACAGGAGATGGCCGGGAGGTCACAAGACTGTCTTAGTCGCAGCTGCTGGGGAGGCTGAGGCGGGAGGATGGTGGGAGCCCGGGAGCTGAGGCCACAGTGAGTACAGTCCCGCCTGTGGACAGCCACTGCACTCCAGCCTGGGCAGCAGAGACCTCACCTAAAAAAATTAAAATCTTTTCAAAAAGAACTTCATTCATTATGTTTTAATTTTGAGACATGGTCTCAGCGTCACCTGGGCGAGAGTGCAGCGCACGATCACAGTTACCGTGTCCTTGAGCGCCTGCGATGCTCCCTTGAGCGCTAGAGCTACAGGCAGGAGTCCCTGGCATGGCCCTTCGTCCCTTGCTCATACTGCGCAGCCATCGACATTAACGAACACTCACACCCGCGAATTCCTGTACGAACATTCACGTCCCATCTCTGTGGGGCTTTCGTTTCTCTCGGTAGATGCAGGGGGTCTGTTAACACACACTCGGCATGTGGGGAAACCCTCCCCACCCAGCTGCCCCTTTGGGGGTTTATCCCTTTCCTGCTGGGCCACCCCAGCCCCTGCCTGGCCCCTGGAGGGGGCTGAGTGCGGTGGGGAGGCCCCGGGAGCAGGCCCGGCCCGTGCACGTGGCTGCAGACGCAAGACCCGCAGGCGTCAGAGCCCAGCTCCCCTCTTCACACACATGCACACGCACGTACATGCACACGCACGTACATGCACACGCGTGCACACACACACACACACCACACACACGCCGTGACCTGGAACACGAGCTCCGTCACAGGCTCTGCACGCTACCTCTGTAACACGGCCTGCTACGGTCTGAATGTATCTCCCCAAAATTCACATGCTGAAATGCCCACCGCTAAGGTGCTGGGATCAGGAGGTGGGGCCCTTGGGAGGCCCTTGGGTCACAGGGTGGAGCCCTCACCAACGCGGTTAGCGCCAGTAACTTGACCTTGGGCTTCCCACCTCCAGAATTATGAGAATAGATTTCTATTGTTCATAAGCCACCGATTTACAGTATTTTGTTAGCCTGAATGGACTAAGACATGAAGGCATGATCTTAAATTTAGTCTAAACACAGAAGTTTGTGTCCAGGGACACCCACCACACGGGGACGAGGGCAGACGGGGGACAGAGCCAGCCGAGTGCGCAAGAGCATCTTTCTGAGCACGGTCTGGAGACGCTGGAGGGCGGGGGAAGTGGCCTCCGAGGACAGGGACGTGCCTGGCTTCCTCCTTCCACTGTGTTCTGATCTTCCTTACTGGACAGGTTTACAGTCACCAGGGGCCTCCTTCCCGGTTACTGGGGACAGCCGTGCAGTCGGACAAGCCGAGCCGGGAGGGGGCAGGAGAAAGGCGAAGGAAGGAACTCGGGCGGGGGACGAGGGGGTCGGAGCCACTCGCAGAGGCCCCGCTCCAGGACCAACGGGCAGCCCCCAGGGGCTGGCTGGGCAGTGCCCAGGGGGGACGCGGGTTCCCAGTAAAGACCCGTCCAGGGTCTGGGGGGCGGGGGCTGGCGCTGTCTGGCCAGGGCTGTGGGGAGCGGCGACTCGGTCGTGGCGAACCTCACGGTGGTAGGATATTCACAACCAAACTGTCCCGCGCTGCCTACGTGGGACAGGGCAACATCACTGCATCCACCCCGCGGTGCCCCCAGCACCATCCCAGAGCTTAGACGGGGTCCCCGTTACATTCTGAAACCACACACCAGGCAGGGGTTCAAGTTAGGGCAGTTTCTTCAGCAGAAAAGTGCTGCCAGCACCAGGTTATCTGGGGACAGGAGGCCGCACCTACCAGAAGCTTCCCTGTTCACCTCTGGCCACGATGAGTTCTGAGCCAGCTCCCCCAAGGCCCCTACAGCTAAAGGGTGGGGGGCAGCCGAGGCCACAGCAGAGCAAGCCCCCACCCAGGACTCCTGCCGCTGACCCCTCCAGCCAGCCAGCTCTCCCCGGAATGCTCAGCTTGGGGGCCTTGGGGACCACCGCCGGCCAGCACAGCTCCTGCAGGGCCTGGGCCTTGTCTCTGCCTCCTACCTGAGAACATGCAGGGGGTCGGGGGCTCAGTCCCTCCACCTGAGCCGACACCCCCACAGCTCATTCCTGGAGGCCTGACAGTCCCACCGGGACCAGACCAGGCTGTCATCGCGGGTCGAGGGTCTCTCGCTGGGAGGGAAGAGGCAGGGTCCCGGCAGGCTCACGGAGGCGGCACCTGGGCTGTCTGCCGGTGGCGGCGTCCACACAGCAGGCTCATTTCCTGCAGGAGGAACGTGTGGTCAGGGCTCGGGCACTAGCATGCAGCTCACACTGCCGACGTGGCCGTGGCCCCGTAAAGAAGCTGGTCGAGCAGGAGCCCTCCCGCCCCGGTACCCTTACCGGCTGCCGCAGAGGAAGAGCAGGTTCTGTACGGCAGGGACGGTGGAGCTGGCGTTCTGGCCCGTGACGAGGTGGCGGTCCAGCACGACATGCGTGGCATCGGGCTCGCTAGCTGAGCAGGACCAAGGACACCAGCCTCAGGAGATGCCCCCACGACGCACCCCCTCCTACTCCCCTGGCTCCGGGCGGGCTCCAGTGGGTCAGGAGCTGCGTCAGCCTGCCTGGGTGCGAGCTGCCAGCCACAGGGGTACACGGGACGCAGGTCGACGAGGCCGGCCGGGCTGGGCGTCTGCAGGCTGCAGCAGGAAGCCCCCACCCCATCCCCCGTCAGTGTGGGGGGCGCCCTTGGGAGCTCACCACTGAAGCTGGCGCCCGAGTCCTTCACAAAGTCCTCCACGATGAGCGGCAGGCGGGCGAAGTCAGGGGCCCTGACAAGCTCACACACTGGGGGCTGTGGGGGAGGACACGGGGGGACCCTGAGCCTGGACAGCCGCCCCCAGCACCCACCCCTGCCCCTGAGGCTGACCCCAGGTGTCGGGAGGTCGAGTCAGCAGGGAGCTTCACCCACCACATGGGGGTGGGGCGGGGGTGTCCCTGCTCATGACAGATACGAGGCTGTGGTGGCCGGCGCCAAGGCCTGGCCCTCCCCTGTGGGGTGTCCCTGGGCGGGGCTGGCTCCCCAGCATTGGAGCACACAGCTGACCAGAACGAGACGGGCCAGAAACCTCAGGGCTGAGCCCCGCGGTGGGCAGAGGGCTGGGCAGGGCACACGCAGCGTACGTAGGTACAAGTCTAACCACAGGCTCACGAGGGGATCGCGGCCACTTGGACCCGAGACAAGGGGTGTCTCGCCCCAGAGGGCAGCTCCGGGCACCCACTGAGGAGCCCCTCAGCAGGGAAGGTGACACCGCAGTGGGGTGGGGCAAGGGGGCCAGTGACTGGGGGCCTCTGCACCGGCTAGTCCTGATGCCCCGGGTGTCCAGAGCCCACGTCACTGCCGCGGGTCTCAGACCGACCACCAGATCGCTGTGTCTCGGGGACATGCCCACAGGGCTCTGAGCGCCCCGACGCGGCCCACGTGCACCTGCCGCCCACACCCCTCCCAGCGTCTGCTGTCCAGGGCCCCGGGCTGTGGGGAGCCCCAGGCCACAGCTGCGTGGAGGGGCTCTGGAGTCTCCACCCTCATCCCAGCTGGCGGCAGGCAGAGTAGGTGGCCCAGAGAACCTCCCACGATGCCCCTCGCCCCATCCCAGAGGGCTCCCAGCCTGTCCCCTGCCATCAACAGCCAAGGTCCCAACCGTCCCGAGCCACGTGGGACACATGTTCTCAATTCAGGCGGAGAGAGCAGCCCCAGCCGTACGGGGACAACAGGGACCTGGGGCCAGCAGGAATCTGCTCTGGGGGCCCAACCCAGGACACCGGCCTCTGCCCTCCAAGCACTCACCCCCGTCAGGCTATAGCCGTGGAACACCCAGGATCTGTCCTCATTGGTGGCACAGCACAGGGCGGCGACGCCATGACCGACCGCACAGATGGGCTCTGAAAGCAGCAGGGCATGGCGGGCCTGAGCCTGACACAGCGCCTGGCAGCACCCGCCTCCCTGGGAGCCACCCTGAGCTGCTGCTTCAGGACCAGGCTCTGGTTTAGCACCCAAAGCTCCGGTGCTGGTGGCTGAGAAACACACACGAGCAAGGTTCCAGGCCTATTTACCAACCCCCAGGACACGACACGGCCACGGCCAAGCGCACAGCCGTCCCTGGCTGCCACAGTGGCAGACGCCATGGGAAAGGCCCCTGCAGGGCTGCAGAGAGGAAGCCCCTGTGTGGGTGGCAGAGGTTCCCCGAGGCGGTGCCCGTGCCCTGCGGTGGGACCGCTGACTCCTCCCCAAAGGCTGTCTGGAACGAGCGCATCCCCATGGCTGAGTGGCCAGGAACAATCGCCGCCCGCCCAGGCGGTGCTGGGGACAGAGGCCCCGCTCCCTCTGACCGGGGGTGCTGTGCAAACCCCAGCCTGCCCGCGCACTGGCCCCCCGGGAAGATCCACCCCCGCAGACATGCTCGCCACAGCCCAGCCCTGGCCAGGGCGGCTGCCAGGTCTCCTCAGAACAGCGTCCGCCCAGGCCCTGCTGGCCCGAACCCCAGACCCCAGCCTGGATGCCGCGCTTTCCCCCAGGAACGGAGCCAGCACCCCGCCTCCCTCCTGGGGGCCCGGGAGGGCAGCTGGCAGGCTCACAGGCGGTGACTGGCAGGAGACCAAGCGTCTGTGTGGATCGCACAGCAAACTCGGCTACTTGGGTCAGACCCACTGAGGCTGTCCACACCGCGCATTTCCAGGTCCCAAATCTGAACCTGCACCCTCGGCGGTCACTGCCACCCACCCAGAGCTGCAGTGCTGGCCTGACCCTGACCAGGGACCCACAACCCCCCCCAGGTATCTTCCCGCCTCTTCGGCTGGCAGACCAGTTCCTCCAGGATCTGCTCGCCCGCCCGGCCCCCCGTCCCGGCGGCCACCTACTGCTCTCAGCGTGGAAGTGCTGCAGGATGCGGGCCAGGGACCCGCTGCTGGCCAGGTCGACCAGGGCCCCGGGGCAGCTGGGGATCAGGAGGGCATGGTACCGGGCACCTGCGGGGGACCACACAGCAGTCACGCAGAGAGGCCGCACGGCCAGGGCAGACCCTCCACAGGGACCAGCTGGCCAGGTGACATCACTTGTCGCTTTTCCTCCATGGGCTATGGCTCCGAAGGGCCACGCCACATTCCAGTGGGCCATTCTGGCCTTCCCGTCTCCACGTGCCCACTGCTTTCCCCCAGGAGAGCCCAGGAACCCAGGACGGGGGCTGGAGACTGCCCCAGATGGTCACAGTGCTCCATGGCTTCAGGGGCAGAGCCAGGGAACTTGCTGAAACCCCAAGGCCATCTGGAACCCCGGGGGCGGGGGAGGAACACGGCCTGCCCAGCAAGGAGGGGGTCCTGGACTCACCGTCGATGGACTCAAGCTTCGCAGGGCTGGCGTAGGCCTTCAGGCGGAAGTCTTGCACCCAGCGTGCATTGCTCTCGGTCACACCCACGAAGTCCATGGGCTTGCCCTGGAGGAGCAAAGGTGAGGGTCAGCAGGGCCCACCTCACAGCAGGATCAGCGGGAGCCTGGCAACACTGATGCGGGGCTGTGACCCAACAGCATCCCCTCGGGGCCCAAAGGCCCCTGATGGCCTGGCCACTTCACCAGGTTTCCCAGGCCGGGGGGCTTCCGTGGCCACTGAGCCTGTCTCAGCAGGAGCAGGCAGTGGCCAAGGAAGGCCCGATGAGTGGGACCTCCATGCATGGTGGCCGAGCACAGTCCCATGTCTGAGGGCACACCCCAGGGTCTCACCACGGCTCCCCACCCCTTGCTCCCTCTTGGCCCTCAGTCTCCTGCCCATGCAGTGGCAGGAACTGTCCCACCCACCTTGGAGGTGACTCGAATGTGCAGTGACAAACACAAACTGCATCCTTGTTATGACCCAGCTATGTCTGATACCCCTGGGTCCCCTGGTACCAGAGGGTCGAGAGTCCCCCCAGTGGAAACATCTGCACCTGCCCACATGGGGCCGTACCTCATCTCAGCACACAAACTCGCACACCTGTACAGAAAGGCTCCCATTCCGACAGGTGGGTCAGAGCCCAGGAAAAGGGGACAGTCCCCGCTCCTCCCGCAGAGCGCGAGCACTCTCCAAGTGTCCAGAGAGGGGGCAGCGGCTGGACTTACCCCAGGGGTGGCCACCTGCAGGTTGAAGGTGGCGCTGGCCATTGTGAAGCAGTGGAGGAAGGACTGGGCCGACACACCTGCAGAAGGGTCCCAGGTAGGTACAGGCATGACAGGCCAGCCTGCTCCCCCAGACCCTCCCCCAGATGCCCAGATGCCCCCGGGGCCTGTCCTGGTCTCCTCAGGGTAGTTCTCTCCCCCACCCCAGGGGCCCACCTCTCAAAACCCTGAGGCAGAGGCAGCACCCACTCATGTCCAGGAGGGGCACAGCCAGGTCTGTGCTCTGCCCGCTCCAGCCCACTGGCCCCAGCCAGACCCCCAAGCCAACCAGGGGCCCGGCATCCTCCCACCCTGGCACCTGGAGCTTCCAGCCCTGAGCTGGAACTGGGGCAGGACCCAACCCATCCCAAGTGTCCATCACACACACGCCCCTCGCGCCCCAACTCCTGGCCTCAACCCACCCTCACACACACCCTCTCTAGTGAAGACCTCTGCGGGGACACCAACCAGAGGGTGACATCTAATTCCACTCCGCTCATGCACTCACTGAACCACCAGGGACCGAGGCCCCCAGTCCCCAAGCTGGACCAGGGAAGGGCGGCAGTGAGCAGACTGTCCCACAGACCGCAGGTGGGTCCTGACACCTCCCCACTCCCTCCAGGGAGAACACGCAGGACCCCTTTCCTCAACGGAGCTCTGGGATTCTGCCCTCCCCATGTACCCAGCCCCCTTATGCCCATCAAAGGACTCCTAAGGCCAGGCACAGTGGCTCACGCCTCTACTGTTTGCACTGTGGGAGGCCGAGGCAGGAGGATCGCTCGAGGTCAGGAGTTCGAGACCAGCCTGAGCAAGAGCGAGACTCCGTCTCTACTAAAAATAGAAAGAAATTAGCCGGACAACTAAAAATATATAGAAAAAATTAGTCAGGTATGGTGGTGTGCGCCTGTAGTCCCAGCTACTCGGGAGACTGAGGCACAAGGAACCTCAGGAGTTTGAGGTTGCTGTGAGCTGGGCTGATGCCACGGCACCCTAGCCTGGGCAACAAAGTGAGACTCTGTCTCAAAAAAAAACAAAAAACATGGCTGGGCGCGGTGGCTCACACCTGTAATCCTAGCACTCTGGGAGGCCGGGGTAGGCGGATCGTTTGAGCTCAGGAGTTCGAGACCAGCCTGAGCAACAGCGAGACCCCATCTCTACTAAAAATAGAAAGAAATTATATGGACAGCTAAAACTATATATAGAAAAAATTAGCCGGGCATGGTGGTGCATGCCTGTAGTCCCAGCTACTCGGGAGGCTGAGACAGGAGGATCGCTTGAGCTCAGGAGTTTGAGGTTGCTGTGAGCTAGGCTGACGCCACGGCACTCACTCTAGCCTGGGCAACAGAGTGAGACTCTGTCTCAAAAAAAAAAAAAAAAAACAAGAAAAACAAAACAAAAAAACATACACACAGACACACACACACACACACACACACACGGCTCTTAGGGAAAAAAAAAAAAAAACCCAACACCACACCAAGTCCAGAAGGCAATCCCGTACACTCTGGGGGCTGCAGCCCACCAGGGAAAAGGCAAGCCCTGCCACTTGCACTGCCAGAGAGCACAAACCACAAGTGGGTTTTTCTTTTCTGAGGCAGAGTCTCGCCCTGTTGCCCCAGCTAGAGTGCCGGGGTATCATCATAGCTCACAGCAACCTCAAACTCCTGGCTCAAGTGATCCTCCTGCCTCAGCCTCCCGAGTAGCTGGGACTACAGGCCCACGTCAGGATGCCCC
The DNA here is from genome assembly GCF_041146395.1 of Eulemur rufifrons. Classification (NCBI taxonomy): domain Eukaryota; kingdom Metazoa; phylum Chordata; class Mammalia; order Primates; family Lemuridae; genus Eulemur; species Eulemur rufifrons. The sequence continues at coordinate 103,760,045 of NC_090988.1, forward strand.
GCTAATTTTTTTCTTTTTTTGGGGGGGAGGGGGAGAGATGGGATCCTGCTCTTGGCTCAGGCTGGTCACAAACTCCTGATCTCAAGCAATCCTCCTGCCTCGTCCTCCCGGAGTGCCAGAATTACAGGTGCCACCACGCCCGGCCCCACACGTGTACTTCTGAAATGGCATGGTCAACTTCTTTCTACATTTATTTTAATCCTGGAATCCTATTCCCTAAACTGAATTTTCATCTTTATTCACTCGTCAATTAATACATACTCATTGCAAAATGTTTGTATATCAAGGAAAAACAAAGTCTCCCCAAAACACCCCCCAACTCTGCCCCACGGGCAGTTCCTCGAACTCTTACTTCCCGGCACTTCCCGACCCTGGCCCCACCTCCCTGTGGGGCGACTCTCTCCGACACGGAGAATACAGGTGAGGCTCTGCAAAGGGCTCAGCTCTCATCCTCCCCCCCCCCCGCCGGGCGCCTGACCCCGCCTGAGCAGCATCCGTGCCCGCGACAGGGACCCCCACCAGCCACCGCGTCCCGCGTGAGCCCCAGGCCAGCTCACCCCGGTGCCGAGGGGCGCGCGGCCTGGCCGTCCCGTCGCTCCGAAAGCCCCTTCCCGGACCCTCCGCCCGAGCCCAGAGCCCAGAGCCGCGGTCAGCTCCCCGGAGCCGCCTCGCCCCTCCCTCCGCCCGAGGGGCTGCCGCCGCCGGCCCGCGGTCTCCGCGACAGGAGCGCCCCAGAAGCGGGACCCCGGCCCGCCCGCGCCCCGGCTGCGCTTCTTCCCGGCGCCGCCGTGACTCCCGCCCGCAGTCCGCAGGCCGACAGCCTCGGAGCCCGCCCGGCGGCGCCCCCGCGGACCTCGCCCCTCACCTTCGGCGGCGCCGCTGGCCACCAGCAGGCAGGCGGGCCGGCTCTGGAGCCGCTCGGACGCCATGGCGCGGGCACGGCGCTCAGCCTGCGCGTGCGCGGGGCGTGTGCGCGCGCGTTCCGGAGGCTGCGGGTCACGTGCCGAGCGCGGGGCTGCGCGCATGCGCCCATCTCCCCGGCGGCGTCCGCTCGTGCGCGGAGGGCTCCGGACGGGTCCCCTGCGCGTGCGCCCCAGACCCGAGCGGACCCGGCACGCCGGCGTCCGGTCGTGGAGGACCACCTGTGCCAGCCCCCGGGCGCCGGGGCTGTGACACCCGCAGTGGTGGGCACAGCCCCCTGCTCTGGGCGCACGGCCGGGGGTGAGAGCTCGCCCGCGGGCCCCGGGGAAGCTGGCTGCGGCCATTAGCTGAGAGGACGGCGGGGAAGCTAGGGCGACGGGCCACGTGCGTGCAGCAGAGGGGCCTGAGTGGCCGTCCCTGCTCAGGTGCACCTGCGGGGCCCTTCAAGCATCCAGGGAGGCGGCGTGGGGTGATGGGTTCCGCCTGGCCAGAGCAGTTGGGGGATGACAGGTGTCCAGGGTCACTCGGGTTTGGGCTGAGCTCCTGGGAGATGAGGGTGCCCCAGGAGTACTGAGTTTGGTGAGCAAAATCCAGGGCGCTGTTGGGCCAAGCTGCATTTGGAGCAGTTTTCCTGGAGGGCAGTTGGTTGCAGGTGTCCGCGGGGGGTTGGTCAGCCTGCCCTGCTGAGCCTCCTCCCAGGGCTCTTCCCCAAGGTCAAATTTGAGGTCCTGATCGTGGGGCTTGCACACCTCCCCGAGCGTGGAGTTCTGGGGCATCCTGTGTGTGCTGTGGTGCCCCGGTGGGGCAGGGGGAGGCTTGGGGGCCTGGCACCAGGGACTCTGCCGAGAAGGTGGTGATGCTCCTCTTTGGAAACCCTGAGATGGAAGGTGTGAGAGGATCCCAGGTCATGTTGCCATGCAGCAGCGAAGGGTTTTGTTGTTCATTTCTCTAGAACTTGCACGCGCTGGGCTCCAAGGATGGGATCTGTTCCTGGGGGCCTTCTGCCCTGCAGAGCTGGCCCACAGCCTGGATCTCCAGTCACCCCTGCTGCCCTTCTTGGTGAAGGCCTCCTTTTTGGAGCATGTCCGAGCCTTTCCCTGGGTGCCTTTGCCCTTGCCACTCCTCCCTCCGCCTGAAATGCTGTAGCTCCTCTCCGCTCATCAATCTCCTGAGCATCCCTCAAAGTCTGTGAGCACCAGAGGCATTGTCTGGCCTGTACAGTGTCTGAGAGATTGGTTCCAGGACACCTGCAGATTCCAAATGCCTCGAGTGGCCCATGCCCCATGGCCCAGATGCATCTGTCTCCCCAGTAGGGTGCGGGCTTTCCCTGAGCAGCTGGGCTGGTGGAGTCTGCAGACTGACACCCTGAGCACCTGTGAGTCACACAGACCAGAGCAGAGGGCAGTGATAGCCCCTAGGTCATGGGATTCCGGGGCAGTGGCTGGGGCACAGGCTGTCTTCACCTGGGGAGGGCCGTCAGCAGCACCACGAATGTCCGGGCAGCAGGCTCCATCTGCCGCCGGCCAGCAGGGGCTGGCCAGAAGACATCAGACATGTGGGTGGGCGGTGGCCTCTCTGACCTGGAGAGGGTGCTGTGACCAGGGGGGCAGGCCTGTCCCAGGTGGCCCAGGACAGCAGGTGGATGGGGAGCAGCCAGGACCCAGGATGATGCCGAGGGGTTGGTCAGACAGGCTCCTCTCAGACACCCTGGTACCACTGGGCTGGGGGGAGACCCCGTACTCACTGGCACCTCTGCCCACGTGCCAGGGCTGGGCCCCAGGAGTGGCATGTGAGCCCTCACTCTGCTGCCACAAGGCACACACTTCTCTCCTGCCAGGACAGGTTCTCAGCCTGGGGTGGGCAGGCAGCTCCTCACGCTGGTCCGCGAGCACAAGCTCTGCCTGGGCCCAAAGACACTGGGCAAGAGTCAGACCAGGCACCCAGGGACCGGTCACTGCCGTGCAGCCTGGGACCAGGTGTGAGGTCGGTCAGCTGTGGGTCCAGAGGAACGCTGGAGACCCAGGTGTCAGAGCCCAAGACCTGCAGCAGTGAGGGCTGCCACACCTGCCCTTCCTCAGACCGTGGTGACCATGCCCCGTGTGTGGCACAGGCTGGGAGGTGGCACAGGCATCCCTAGGGTGGGACCATCCACGTGGAGGTGCGGGAGGGAGGGGAACAGGGCAGAACCTCCCCAGCCCACTCTCGTCTGCAGCCCTGTATCACGGCCATGGGGGTTTTTTAGACCTTTTCATAGCGGGTATTCGTTTAGCCCTTAAAAGCAGTTCTGTACTAAAAATTAAACTAGCCCTGGGCATCCCAGAGAATTTTTTTTTCTTTTTTTTTTTTTGAGACACAATCTTGCTCTGTCGCCAGGTAGAGTGCAGTGGTGCGATCATAGCTCACTGCAACCTCAAACTCCTGGGCTCCAGCGATCCTCCTGCCTCAGCCTCCCAAGTAGATGGGACTACAGGCACATGCCACCACGCCTGGCTGATTTTTTGTATTTTTAGTTGCCCAGCTAAATGTTTCTATTTTTTTTTAGTGGAAACGGGTCTGATTCTTGCTCAGGCTGGTCTTGAACTCCTGACCTCGAGCAATCCTCCTGCCTCGGCCTCCCAGAGTGCTGGGATTACAGGTGTGAGGCACCGTGCCCGGCCTCCAGAGAATTCCTTTATTGCTTCTGGAAGAGTCCCTGCATTACTTAAATTTAGGGACTGCGTGAAGCAGAAGCTGAGCCTCGGGTGGGTCGGGTCAGTGCAGACAGAGGGAAGCAGCGCCTGGCAAGACCTCGAGTGCCCGCCAGGCGAGGCACACGGCACTCAGGCCCGACCCGGGACAGGAGAGGAGGCTGCACTTCGGGTGCAGGGGGGCTCAAGATGCACCCGTTCCATATGGCCCGGCTGCACCCCGCACGCCCATGTCACAGCAGCACTAGGCACGGGAGCCAAGGGGTGAAAGTCACCTGTCGCAGTGGGCAGGTCTATGCAGGCCTGTCCCAAAGTCCAAGGAAGCTGAAAGGCTGACAAATCCAGTTTCAGAAAGAAACATTTAATAGGGACTTAAGAACAGAAGGTATGTCCCTTGTGGCCGAGAGAGGAGACAGTGGGTCCCTGTGCCATCACCCCCCAGACCCAGGGCTGGAGCAATCAGAGAGGTAAATTTTGGTCACAAAAGTATACTTTACCCAATTTCTCCAAGCCATAAGTAGCTGAGAAGGAAAAAGGTTTTCTTCAATCAGAGTGGTGGCCTCCCATGCCAGACGTCTGTTCACGGCGGAGCTGGCGTCCGCAATCCGCTGGCAGGTGAGGGCTGTGTGGGGTCTCCGGCAGCTCCTCCCAGGGTTCCAGAGTCAGCCCTGGGGCGGGCAAGGGCTCCCTGCTTGTTCCTGTCTCCTCCCTGCTCTCCCCGGCTAGCGCGATCCTGTACAAACCATTTCCGCTGGACTGTGGGACTCTTCCAGGCACCGACTTCCCCATTGGTGTTGCTCTGACGTCACGTCAGGGTGTTTCAGGTGTCACAATCATTTTATGTCCTTCAGTTGTAGGGGTGGCTTCAGTTAATGTCCCGTAGCAAGACAGTAAATGCCTGTCGTACGCGAGTGGAAATTCTATACTCAAGGTCCCGGTAGTCGTCCCAGGGAAGTGGTGGCAGGCCTTTGCTGTAAGCCCCGGGACACTGAGGGCTGCCAGGGGAGAACGTCCCCGAGGGCACTCCAGCTGGGACTCTGCACTCTGGGCTGGGCGGTCGTGCTGTTCCCACTCAGCATGTCCCATGAACCTTGCTCAGGGGGCAGGTTTACTGCCTTGTGTTTTGCAATCCCAGGCAGGAGAGAAACCTTCCCGGGTCAGACACAAGGTCCACTTTTATAAAACACTTTGGGAAAGACGTCAAAATTATTTTACGTAAAGCCTGTTTAAACACTGTAACTAACTTCCATAATCTTACCAGCCTTTACATCTATGCCTAAATTCCAGGAACTTTTCCTCTCCACCCCAGGCCACTTTACCCTTTCTTCCGAAAAAGGATTTGGGTTCCCAGCGGAGGATTAAGCTAAGGGACCAAGCCCTTTTGTCATCTTACCTTGATTAGCCCTGTCCACGTTGCACATTGCCCCGGGCGACTGAGGCAGCTTTCAGCTTTCTCTCTGTGACCTTTGCCTTCTGAGCTTTTAAAATGTCTCCGTTCAGGGGCAAACATGGAAAACTGGTTTGGGGCCCTTTAATGTTGGGAGACCAGCAGGGGTTAGGTCCACCCAACCTTTGATAGTTAAGATAGTGTTAAGACTTCTGTTTTAATCTATGAATTTCTATTTATGGCCGGGCGGGCGCGGTGGCTCAGGCCTGTAATCCCAGCACTCTGGGAGGCTGAGATGGGAGGATCACTTGAGCTCAGGAGTTCGAGACCAGCCTGAGCAAGAGCGAGACCCCGTCTCTACTAAAGAATAGAAAGAAATTAGGTGGACAACTAAAAATATATAGAAAAAATTAGCCGGGCGTGGTGGCACATGCCTGTAGTCCCAGCTACTCGGGAGGCTGAGGCAGGAGGATCGCTTGAGCCCAGGAGTCTGAGGTTGCTGTGAGCTGTGACGATGCCACTGCACTCCAGCCTCGGCAGCAGAGCAAGACTCTTTCTCAAAACAAAAAGAAAAAAAGAAAGAACATATTTGTAAAATAACGTTCATAAAAAAATATTTTTAATTAAAAAAGAAAAAAAAATTTCTATTTTAGTCCCTCCATTTTGTACTAACCCCCTGAAGGTTTCCGCCTTGCTGGGACAAGTCCCGTGGCTCTCCCTTGTTCTTGTCTCTTAGTCCCACCTCTGTGAATGTCTTCTTCTTTCACCTATTTCTTGATAACCCTTTAAAAATCTCCACCCAGGTCCTGAGACCCCCCGCTCCCCACGTCCTTGGCTGCCCCCATGCTTTGTCCGCACCTGGAAGGCCGTGCGGGGAGCTGGGGCAGCAAAGCTGATGGGGCTTGTCCGACTGCACGCGGGGCGCCCACGCCAAAGGGCCCCTTGTCCACAGCAGTGACGCCTGGGTGACTGGCACTGTTCGCAGCTGGATCTCCTGGCCTCGCAAGGCCACGCGTAGGAAGTGTGTCGGCTGCTGCGCGCCCCCCCCCACTTGACATTTGTGGGGGGAGTCGGGCAGTCCTCTCAGGGTCAGCAGACCTCACAGGGGCTTTTATCCAGGCGGGCGGGCTGGCTGTCCCCTCTGGGGTAACCTGCTGTGGGTCTGGGTCACGTACACCCGTCTCTGATTGTCCAGTGGTGAGCTGAGTCCTGCGCCAACCTAAACACGCTTCTCCACTCTGCAGCTTGTAAAACCCAAGACGCTCTAAATTAGAGTCTCCCATAATCCCTTTAATAAAATGGAATCGCAAAACGGAACAATTTTGTAAAATGGTGTCCCGAGCTCAGACAGGCCCACACTTGAGCTTGGCCCTCAAGGCCTGGCCGACACTCTCTCGCTGTCACCTTAGCTGTTGCAGACAGCAGTGGCCGAGGTGACACGGGTGTCCCAGTGAAGGGAGGAGGCCCCTGCACTCGCCAGCTGGGTTTCTGGCTTTGCACAGGAAGGAATTCAGAAGGAGCCAATAGCTGCAGGAAGGTTTACTGAGACAGAGACAGGCAAGGGATCCTGCCCCACAGAGTAGGGTCCTCTCCCGAGCAGGAGGGGACCTCTCATGCAGCAATGGCAACGTTTGTGTTCAAGAGCCCGGCCGGGAAACAGCCGTGTGTGGCCAGCATTGTCTGAGGTCACACCATGAAGGTTGATCTCGGTTGCTGTCAAAGCAAGGGGAGCTCAGAAGGTCTGTAAGGCCTGCGGCTTAGTGATTCATCCATCTCCAGGTGGTCCCGGGCCAGCGCCGTGCTGGCGACTTCCTCATTCAGGGTGGTCACAGTCTGGTATTGGCCAAAACAGCTGCAGCTGGGCTCCCGACCGTCCTTTCTGCCTCATCCCTGCGTCACAGGGGTTAACTGCTCCCTCCTTGTTGGTTTGCGTGTCCTCACGCATCCAGGGAGCCGGGCTCCCAAGTGTCAGATCCATCCCTAAATTCTGCCGGGGACTCCACTGTTCCGAGCTGAGCTCAGCACAGCCCAGGGTCAGCGGCTCAGCAGTCAGAGGTTCCGCAGTCCCTGGCCTTGTATCTTCCTTCTATCCAATTAGTTTTATCTCTATCATTTTCGCCTTCATTTTGAAACACCTTTAAGTGCCCTAAACTAGACAACATTACTTTTCGTTTAGCGAAATCCACATCCTCATGTTTTCTTTCTTTCTTTTTTTTTTTTTTTGAGACAGAGTCTCACTCTGTTGCCCGGGCTAGAGTGAGTGCAGTGGCGTCAGTCTAGCTCACAGCAACCTCAAACTCCTGGGCTCAAGCGATCCTCCTGCCTCAGCCTCCCGAGTAGCTGGGACTACAGGCATGCGCCACCATGCCCGGCTAATTTACATCCTCATGTTTTCATAACCACCTCTGCCTGCCTCACACATCTTCACTCCCCGTGTGTGGAGCCGGTTCTTTTATCTGGTGGTTCTGATTACAGATGTGAATTACAGCGTTAACTCTGCAGGACCCTGATTCCCAGTGGATGAGGAAAACCGCCTGTTACTTGGCGCATCAGCCACCTGAGACCCCACCCCTCACGGGAGACCTGCATCGGCTTAATACTAACCCATAACCTGGCCCATCAACTAACCCCACCCCTCGGACCACCCCAACTTAATAAACGTGGGAAAAATCAGGTAGACGGGGCTCAGAATTTGGTGGTGAGACCCCTCTGAGCCCGCTGGCGAATAAACCTTGATTCTCCAGCTCTCCGTGTGCCGCTGGGTTTGTCCTCGGGACCACCCACTATGACAGTTGCTGTAACACAGTGAAAAACCTAGGAAGTAAAAGTAATTTTGTTTTATATCCTCAATTTTTTTTTTTTTTAGACAGAGTCTTGCTCTGTCGCCCAGGCTAGAGTGCCGTGGCGTCAGCCTAGCTCACAGCAACCTCAGACTCCTGGGCTCAAGCGATCCTCCTGCCTCAGCCTCCCGAGTAGCTGGGGCCACAGGCATGCGCCACCATGCCCGGCTAATTTTTTCTGTGTATATTTTTAGTTTGCCAGATAATTTCTTTCTATTTTTAGTAGAGACAGGGTCTCGCTCTTGCTCAGGCTGGTCTCAAACTCCTGAGCTCAAAGGATCCGCCTGGCTCAGCCTCCCAGAGTGCTAGGATTACAGACGTGAGCCACCGTGCCCGGCCTAGATATAAGTTTCTTTAACAGAGAGCATGGGTGTTCTTTTTATCTTAGCTTATTTCTTAGTTAGTTTACTGGCTTTCTGGCGGAGCCCTTTAATAAATACGGCAAAGAAAGTCTGCAGTCTTTAGAGCCTACTATTTAAACTTGTGAAAAGCAGGCGCTGCTGGAAGGCAGAACACTCAGACCCCCCAAATCAAGGATCCCACATTTACACAGAATCCTGGGTCCCCAGGAGAGGCAAACTCCAGGGAGCCAGACAGTGCAGAGTCCCAGTGCCGGAGGCTGGCCGGCACCCTGACGCCGATCACCCCGCCCACCCGTGTGTGCTGAGCTCGTCCCAGGAGAGTAGGCCCCGTAGTGATACCCAGTTACTGTGAACAACTGCCCTCAGCACCCCCAACACGCAGCTCTCACGGCGACCCACCAGCCAGTGTGCACACCACGGTCACGTCCTCACACGGCAAAGTGACTTCTGCTACCCGCCCCCCCCCAAACCTGAAAGATCAGGTAGCAGGATACAAGAGAGAGCAGTGCTTCAGACCGGTGAGGAATCCATTTACAACTCTTGGGGCTCCTCCCAGAAAGAGGGGTCTGTGGCGCCTTTTCTCTTTTCCTTAAGGGATCCCAGGGCGTTAGACATTTTCTTAGGTCCCCTCATGTGGCGTCCAGGGTGGCAAGAGGAAGGACAGGCAGAAGTAAATGGAGAAAGAGACAATTTAGTCTACACGGAAGGTTTTACCGAGAGAGGACAGAGCCTTAGAACAACACAGATGTCCATGTGCGTAGCCTGAGCAACCATCCAGACTAAATCAGCTTTTGACTGTAGAGCTCTTTGCGACAACAGTGACAACGGTCACAGCAAGAGCAGCGCTTTCCTCACTGCAGTTCCTGTGCAAGCCCTGTCCCTTCCAGAAGTGGCCGTGCACGCAGCTGCCCCTGGCGCCTTGCTGGCGGGAGTGTGACAGATGGCCCTTGGTTAGCCATCGCTCTAGGCTCGCCGGCCCTTTGGGGTGTCCTAGAAACACGCGTGTCTGCAAGCTGAGCCACACCACTCCACGTAGAAGCGGCTGCCACCCTGGGACCCCCCACGGATGCCTCATTCCCTTTGTCCTTTTCTCACATGTCAGCGCTTGGCTGACTCACCCAGTGTTCTGTGGTGGGCAGGGTGACGTAAACCCACCCCAAGGTCAGAGGAGGCTGAGAGGCTGAAGAAAGAGGCCGACAAATCCAGTTTCTCAGAAAGAAACATTTACTAGGGGCCGGGCGTGGTGGTGACTCAGGCCTGTGATCCCAGCACTTTGGGAGGCCGAGTGGGGGGGACTGCTTGAGGCCAGGAGTTCCAGACCAGCCTGGGCAACATAGCAAGACCCCATCTCTACAAAAATTAGAAAAATCAGCCCATGTGGTGGTGGCGCCTGTACTCCCAGCCACTCAGGATGCTGTGGCAGGAGGATGGCTGGAGCCCAGGAGTTTGAGGTTGCAGTGAGCTGTGATGACACCACGGCACTCCAGCCTGGACAACAGAGTGAGACCCCTGAGCTCCATCTCTAAAAAAGAGAGATTCTGACATGTACTACGGGGCACAGATGAACCCTGAGGACATGACGCTCTGTGAATCAAAGGACAGACGCCGTGTGCTTCCACTGACAGGAGGTGCCTGGGGTCCTCAGACGCCCATGGACACACGGTGGATGGTAGGTGCTGGGCGCTGGAGGAGGGAGGGGGGAACTGAGTTTCAGTTTGGGAAGATGCGAAGGGTCTGGAGAGGGACAGTGGTGGTGGCTGCATGGCGGGAAGGTGCTTAATGCCCCCGAACTGTGCACTGGGAGTGGGTGAGACGGCGGCTTTTGTGTTACGTTCACCACAGGGAAGCAAACACACACGGTGTGCGTGCCGCCCCCGCACATCCAGAAGTGGCTCTCCAAGCATTTTCGTTCCTGATTTGTTTAAAGGTGCAAACATTGTGGAACAACCTAAATGCCCCTTAATGGATAGATGAGGTGGCCTTGTTGGTGGCACATCACAGCGTCAAAAGGCCACGTCCTTGTGGTTCGAGACAGCAGACCCCTCTCCGGTCAGCTCTGCTCCCTCCCACGCCCAGGAAAATGCCAGGAACGGGGTGTTTGTTTATCTCCTTTTAAGGTACAAGCCGCAGAGTGGAGAGAAGGGGAGAGGGCCCTGGAGGGCAGCAGAGGGGTGGCCCTGGCACTGTGGGGCAGGTGTGCGGAGCTGCAGGTGTGGGCAGCGTCCCTGCAGCACTTCCCCTGTGTGCAGCCGGGAGGGCGGTCTGCCCAGGCGCAGCAGGGGCCATCCAGGACGTCTACACCGCATGGGGCTGTCCATACTGGTCCAGGCCTGAGAGGTGTGTCTGACCCGGAACTGCAGCTCTGGGGTGGGGGTGGGACGTGAGAGGGCTGTAACCCCCTGCCAGCTGGAAAGCGGGGCTGAGGTGGGCATAGAGCTCCGGCCTGCCAAGCTCAGCGGCCCCCGGGGGTGGGCGGTCAAGGGCCCAGGATGACAGAGCCCGGAGGAGCACTTCTGGGCCCCCCCCAGGCCTTGTCCCTCCCAGTCCCTCTCAACAACCTCACCCACAGCTCAGGGAGCCGCGGAAGAGAGGTGACCAGACAGCCTCTTCTGCACCCCTCCAGGAATGGGGGACTCAGTTCAGAGGGGACTGAGAAGGGCCCATCCACCCTGGGGGGTCACGGAGGGAGCATCTTATTTCACCCCAGTCTGGGCTGCCCCTGCCTCCTGCAGGGTGGCCAGCAGCCCCGGCCTGGCGCTGGTCCTGCAGCCCCTGGGTGTCCATCCAGGGTCAGGGTGCCCAGGAAGGCCAGGGAGGGGCATCTGGGATGGGGCAGGCCCAGGGGGGCTGTGGATCCACCAGGATCCAGGGCATGGAGGTGGCAGGGGGGCTGGCCAGGGGGACCTGGGCCTCTACGCCTCCCTCAAAAGCCTGGGGGTACAGATCTTGGGGGTACACCCCCATGCCCAGGTGGGAAGCCCCCTCCTCTCCCCGCCACGTGCCGGTGAGGACGCAAGCCCAGCCTTTAGACAACAGAGTTTATTTCAGACTCAGCCTCCACTCAGGCCCAGGGTTCCTGCTCCCACAGTGCCCACCACCAAGGGCCCGCCTGCTGCCACCATGCCCAGGGCCAAGCTGGGACCAGACGCGCTAAGGAGGGCTGGGCAGGAGTCTCCCTGCAGGCACTACGGGGCAGTGGGTGGTGTGAGGTGGTCACCCCCAAGCGGTTCTACTCTACCTGTTATTGCATTTATACGCTTGTTGGACTCAGAGGATGCTGGGGACAGGCAGGACAGGACAGTCTGGCGGCGCTGGCAGGCACAGCCATGGGGCAGGGCCCTCAACCCCCCCCCCGCCTCCCCGCCAGACCCTTAGACGCCCCCAGGATCATTGTGGCTCTGGGAAGTGGGGTGATCCCAGCCTCAGCTGCTGTCCTGGGGCACAAGCAGGAAAAGGAGAACTCTGGGGAGGCCCCAAGACCAGCCAGGGCAGGGCAGTAGGTGGAGGGGCACCGCGGCCCCGCCAAGGTGACCGCCCGCCTCCGGACGGCCCCACTGCATTGGCAGGCAGACCCCCAGGGGCACAGAAAGAGCAGAAATGGGGAGAATGGAGTGACCACGCCCTTTAATGTCCCACGGGGGCGGGGCCGAGTCAGAACCTATTCCCGCACCCCATACCACACTTCAGAGACCAGTGGGGGGGGGGCTCCTCTGGATGTTGCCACCAGGAAGCCCCCCAGGATCAATGGGGCCTCTCAGGACTGGCACACTTGGGCACATCCACGTGGACACACACCCAACTGGGCGGGGGCCACACACAGGCCCTGCCCATTGCTGGAGCTTGTCCCTGTCCTGCCCTGGAGCCCCGGGGGTTGGGAGGCAGAGGGGGGCTCAGTGTCCTGCTTGGTGGGCTGTGCGTCCCTCTCCGTGGGATGTGGGGCCTACATGTCTATATACCGAGCGCGCGTGTAGGTGGGTAGGTGTGAACTCTGCATGCACTAGCTTCCCCAGGTCTGTACAGAAGTGGCTCCGTGCCCCCACCTGGCATTATTTTTTCCGGGTCAGGAAGGCCACACCAAGAATCAGGGCCACGGCTGCCACAGCCACCCCCCCAGCCACCAGTAGGAGGTTCAAGTTCTCACAGGGCCAGGGGCCTCGGCCCCCAGGCCCCCCAGGGCCCCCGTTGGCGGCCTCGTCCTGCTCCGCCCCATCGCCAGGGCCCTTGGGCTCTGCAGTGGCATCCGGACTGCGGGGAGCCGCCGTGGGGGCCGTGGGGGCTGTGGGGGCCGGCTTCAGGTTGCTGTGGTTGTTGAGAAGGGCAGGGTCTGCCTTGGCGGGGGTCTTCTTGGCAGGTGCCGGGTTGGGGGCTGCCGTCTGCTCCTGTTTCTCTGCTGGAGGCTCCTTTTTCGCAGGCTTGGTCGAGGGGGCTTTCCCATCAGCAGCCGGGGGAGCCTTGGCCTCGGCGGTGGCCTGGGGTACCTTGGTGTCAGGCTTGGGGCTGCTGGCCGACTTCCCTCTGGACTCCATGGTGGGTGGTGCTGGCGGGCTGGGTGGGGTCGTGTGGGACAGGCCGGTGGCTAGACCACAGTGGCTCAGGACGACTCACCGCTGGGCATTATATGCGCCTAGAGGGAGACACAAGTGAGTGTGGAGAGGGGTGAGGTCCCCTCCTGTCCAGCCCCAACTACCTTGTCCCCATGGAGACCCTCCCTGCCTAGTTCTCTGGACTCCCATGGGCCTCCCATGGGCCTCGGACCCTTCTGTCCCTCCATCAGGTAACCGCTGCCTGGGAAGCCCCTGCAGCCACAGAGGCGGGGCGGTGGGCCGTGGGTGTGCGGGAGGGGGAGGGGGCCGGAGGAGACCGGCCGGAAGCCCCCTTTCCTCCTCTGTGAGCCAGTCTTCCCAGCATGGGCTTGGCGGGGGCAGGGAGCCCTCACGGCCCTGAGGACTGGAGGCAGAGTGCTAGGTCACAGGGAGGTGACCAGAGCCATGGTGGGCAGAACCGACCAGGCACCCTTCTCAGGAGAGTTCCTGCTCACAGAGGTGACACCGACTCCTGGGGCTGTGACCTGGCCAGGGTCCAAGTGGAGGAGGGGCACGGCAGGGCAGGGCAGGGGTGGAAGCCAGGGTAGGAGCTCTCAGGTGGCTTGTGGGGGTGAGCATGGGTCCAAGGCCACCAGAACCACGAGGACCCAGATGGGATCAAATGGGTGTCTCCCAGGAGGCTGCAGCAGCCAGGCAGGCCTGGGCCACCCGGTGGGCTGTCTGGCCCTCCCCAGCCTCTGGCGCCCACCAGTCCCCAGCACGGGCCGCTGCTGTGTCAGGCACAAGGGCAGGCAGTCCTTGCGGGGCCCGGGCTGCGCTCGCCTCTGTGGGCCTAGACTGGGCACACACCGTGCCCGGCTGGGCCGCACGTAGGAGAGGCTGTGCTTGACTCGCGACCTCCAGGGTGGGGGTGGGGAGATGCTGAGGAACGAACCCTGACCCTGAGTCCGTGGTGACCCAAGACCAGGACGCCACCAGCTGCCTCTCCCAGGGAAGGATGAGAAAGTCCCTCACCTCCCCCGACAGGGAGAGCAAGCCAGTTTGGGAGGCTGCAGCCTAGGTCCCCCACCCCTGGCCAGGTGCACTGACCACCCTGAAGGTCACCTGAAGGTCACAGAGAGAGAAGGGTGTCCGGTGGGAGGCCCCGCTGCTGCCCCCATTCCGAGAGAACCGGAGGCCTCTTCGCCCCTGCAGTTCCGGAGGGGTCTCAGCTGCCGGCCGCGTTTGCAGACCGCAGGTGGCCTGCTGCCCCTCCGCTGTTTCGGGCCGGCGCTAGATCGACCTCCCGCTCCCGGCTCCCCGCGCCCCGCGCCTCCTCCGTCCCGGAGCCACTATGCACGGAGGGAGAGCCCGGCGGGCATCCCGGTGACCTTCAGGGCTGGGACCCTCCCTCTTCGCCCCCGCCCCCTGCCCCCCGCCGACAGGGCCCGACGCCTTACGCCGCCTTCCTCCGGGCCTCCCGCTCCGCGCTGCGCGCTCCCTCCGCCAGACGACAGCGGGCGGTGGCTGCGGACCGACGCGGAGCCCGGAGTTTCCCACAATGCACCGCCCTGGCGCAGGGAGCATCACGCCCCGCCCGGCCCCGCCCGCCCGAGCTCTGGGCCCAGGGGAGCTGGGCGGGGGGAGGAGGAGAGGGCCGGTCCGCAGGGGGAGGGGAGCCGCTGACGGGAAGATGGGCCTGCCCCCCACCCCCACACAGAGTCCCAGAGAGGAAGCATCTACTTAGAATATTTATTAATCCTCTTACATGACAAGACACAAAAAATTACAACTCTTAAAACTCTTCAAAAGAAAAAAATATAATTCTGTAAGCAGAGCAGCAGCTTCCAAGGTTCAGATGTGATGGGAGGGGCAGCTCCCAGGAACAACCGTGAACGGGGGGCCCAGCCTGAGCCCCAGGTAGTGTCACTGGGAAGGGGCCTCTGTGGGCACCCAGTTTTGGAGACACAGCACCAGCACGTCAGGATCGGTCACCAACACAATCACATGGCCGGGGCGGGGCGGGGAGAGCCTGTCACTGACACGGATGGGGCCGGGCGCTGGGGGAGCTGGTAGGACGGAGCTTTGGACTGTGGTCAGGGGCCTCGTGCAGAGGCTCAGAGAGTAGGGTGGGCCGTAGGGGGACTGGGGAAAGTTCCTGCCCCCCCCACAGCAGGGCAGGTGCTCCCAGACTCCATATTGGTCCCTATGCCTGCCCTTCACCCTGGCCAACCCCAGACAAGGTGCAGCAAGAGGGGCCAGGCTGGAGAAATAAGTTCCTGGACGGGGTCAGCAGAGAGCCTGGGGGGACTCAGCGCATGGGCACAGCACACTGCCCCCTACGTGGGGAGGGGCAGAGCCCCCACAGCCCCGTCCCAGGAGGTAGGCCAGCGGAGGGCTGGGGGGCACACCCTGCTCCCTGTGATAAGCACACACACACAGACTCACACGTCTGTGTGAGCCTTGGTCAACATGGGGGCAGGAGACCCCAGGTCTCCTGCAAGGCTGGCCAGGGAGGCGGTCGTGTCCTGCATGGGAACAGTGGCTCTGAGGACGGACGGACGGACTGGAGAGCCACTTGGGCTCACAGAATCAATAAATAGGTTTGTGCAGGGTCCCCTTTGTGGACCAGGACAGCCTTGGGGACAGGAGCTGGTGGACTTGGGGGTAGGATCCAGCCTGCCCAGCCCAGGCCCTGGGGCCCCCAGCCCAGAGACCAGCTCTGTCCCTGGGGGTGTTCAGGCCCAGGCAGGAATGGGGCAAGGGCTGGCTTGAGGAATGTAAAGGTTTCTGCATTTTCTACATAAATAAGACATTGATCCCAATGGTGCAGGCAGGACCCCGCGGGGCCTGTGTGCACAACACCCACATGGACCCTGCGGCCCCTCCCCTGCCGAGTGGGGAGGGCTGGGGAGGTCTCCCCTCACTAAGGTCTGGGCTGGCTGCCCTGCCGGGCCCCACGCTGGCCCTGCCCGGCTGGCCCTGCCTGGCTGGCCCTGCCTGGCTGGCCAGGGCGAGGCTGGAGCAGGCGCAGGCTCAGGCCCGGGGGCCCTGCAGCAGCCCCAGCAGGGACTCCGCGATGCCCAGGAAGTAGACCACCTGCGCGATGCCGAAGAGCGGCGCGATGACCAGGGCGCGGCAGTAGGCGCCCTTCAGGAAGGCCGAGGGGCCCTCGTGCCGCAGGATCTTCCTGTGGAGGAGGGAGGATCAGAACTGGGGCCCAGGCCCCCCACACCACCACTCCCCACAGGGGGCCTCACCCACCTGGCACAGTCCAGAAACCCCGAGTAGGTGTCCTCGTTGACGCCGCGCTGCAGTGACTGGAGCCGTGTCTTCACCACTGCGGGGGCGCGCAGGCCAGTGTGTGAGCCCCACTGGCCGCCCGCCCCCCCGGCCCCAGCCCCAGCCCGGGCCCAGGCCACGCACTGACCGTCACAGGGGTTCACGGCCACAGCAGCTGCACTCCCAGCCACGCAGCCGGCCAGGAAGGACACGTAGAAGGGCGACTTCTCCTCGGACGCCGGGCGGCCCAGCTGGTTCAGGTTGGCGAAGAGCGGGAAGTAGACGACGGAGAAGGGCACGTCCCTGCGGGAAGGGGGTGGCGGCGGTGACCCAGGGCCGCAGGGGCGGGCAGGCAGGCCTCCTCCCACCCTCCCCGTCCCTCCTACCTGAGCAGCGTGGCCCCGAGTCCCTTGTAGAGGCCGGCGATGCCTCGGCTGCGCAGGAGCTCCCTGGTCAGCTGGGTGGCCGTGGGCCGGGGAGCAGCCGGAGCCTCCACGGAGGCCTGGGCGCCCCCCTGGGCAGCAAGGATCTTCCGCTGGGCAGCTGTGGAGAAATGGGCGCTGTCTCTTCCTCCGGGCGGGGCAGGTCGGGGGCAGGTCGGGGGCAGGTCAGGGGGCAGGTCGGGGGCAGGGTCCCGCCCCTCTGGCCCACACGCGCCCTCACCAATGCGGCCTGCGTCCTGCAGCTGGATCTTCAGCATCTCCATGGGGGTGGTCACGATCACCTGGCAGGTCCCCGCCCCGCAGCCAGCCAGCATCTCCTTCAGCAGGGTCAGCTTCTGCCTGCGGTGGGGCGGGGGGCACGGTGAAGAGGGGGAGACAGGAACTGCCTGCCGCACGGGGGTGCCGGCGCGGCTGGGTGCAGAGTGGGATGGGAAGGTGGAGGTAGACGCAGCCCTGTGGGTGCAGCGGCCCCAGCTCAGGCCGGCCAGCAACAGGCAGCGACCGGCCCGACGGACAGATGGCCCCCCGGGGCAGGGGCCTGGAAGGGCAGTGAGACCATCTTCCCTCTAAGAAAAATGGGGAATTGTGGGGTCTTGAGTGCCCCACTCTCGAGTGACGGGGAGCTGGAGGTGCCCCCCAAATCCTGGCCTATGAGGGCCGGCAGGAAGTGGATGGGGGCCGAGGACTGCTGGGGCCAGAGCCCCCACTCAGCACCTGCCCTGCTCCTCCCCAGGAGAAGGGAGAAGGAAGCCCCCGCCAGGGGCCTGAAGGTGGGCAAAGCCCCCAGGAGCCCCGAGGTAGGGTCCGGCTGGCCGGGCTGACCTCTGTCCTTTGTCTGGGGCCAAAGGCCTCCCCCTGCCATGACCTAGACCCCAGCCGCTGGGCGGACCCAGCCCCTCACCCATCCTTAGAGAGTTGATGGCGGAAGAAGTCATTGGCTGCCAACTTGATGGCCTTCTCAGGGGTGACGAGGGTCAGGTTCACGGCAGCTCCTGTGGGGCACATGGGGGTCAGGGGGAGCCTGGGGGAACACAGGCAGGTCAGGTGGGGCCGCACGCGCTCCGCGGCCGGGGCTGGGGAGGCCCCCAGCCAGCGCTTGCTTCCTGGCTGGCAAAGCCTCCCTGTCACTCTCTGGCTGCCGCCTCCTGCCCTCTCACCCACATTTGGGTCCCGGCTTGTGCCAGACAGGCAGGGAGGGGGCAGAGATAGAGGACACGCCTCCGCCTCCTCCTGGTCCCCCGCACAGTCCTCCCACTCTGCCTCCATCTGTCTCTGCTTCCAGGGACACAGGCCTCAGGCTGCTGCCGCCGGGCATGGGGGTCAGACCCCGAGCCCATGGTGGCCTCCCTGGGGGATGGAAGGCACTTGCGTGGGCAGGGGGCTGGGGGAGGGGACACAGCAGTGTGTGGCCCTGTGTGGGTCAGACTCGGGAGGCAGTGGAGAGCCCCCATCTCGGTCCTGAGGGCTCAGGGCTTCCGGCCAGATCCAGGCTGCGGATTGTTTCCTAAGCTGCTTTGCAGGGACGCCCCCCCCACGCCCTCCCATCTCCAGGCACAGATGGGTCCCCTGTCCCAGAAGGCAGGGAAGGAGGCTGCAGCCACCAGCAGAGACATGGATCCTCTGCGGTGTCCTGCCACACCAAGCACTGGCATCACATGGGGACTGGGGGAGGTGCCCAGGGAGGGCTGAGCACTGCCACCCACCGGAGAGCCAACCCCACCCCAGCACAGGTTCCGCCAGCCCCCACAGACTGGCTGCCCTGCCGCTGCACCCCCTATTCGCCGCCCCACCGAGGCTTCGGGAGGGTGCTACCCAGGCCTGCCTCGCCCCGAGCTCACCCCGGTACATGCCGAAGTAGCCCTCGGAGCGGATGGTCTTGATGAGACAGTCGGACCTGCAGCCAAGGGGATGGGGTGAGCTGGGGGCCGGCGTGGACAGTCCCACTCCGGAGTGCAGGGGGGCGTCAGCTCCTTCCCTGCCCAGGGATTGGGGTCTCTGGGCTGCCCAGGGCTGACAGAAGAGGCCACGTCCTAAGCCCAGTAATGACCCCAGCTGTGACCAGGATGGGACCTCCCCCAGGCCTGCCCCGCCTTCACCTTCTCCTTTTGTCACATGGTGGGGGGCACAGGAGCATAGCTCAGAGGTGTAAACCGCACCCTGCTCCCAGGGCCCACGATGCCAAGTCCACAGAGCTGCACAGCCCCCGCCCCACCGGGCACACTCACATGCTGGTGTACATGCGCTGGCCGTTCTGCTGGTTCTGCAGCCTCGTCTTAGCCAGGTCGATGGGGAACACGCAGGTGACCCCGATCAACCCAGCGATGCCACCATTGATGAGCTTGGCTGGCAGGCTGTGTGGGCAGGTGGGGGAGTGGTCAAGATCTGCTTCCTGGACCACAGGTCAGGGGTGGGGGGGTGGGAGGTGGGGCATGTGGCCAAGGCTGAAGTCTGACCTGATCTGCTTATCAGCCATTTAACTTGATCGGATCGCGCCAGGTAGGAGCCAGACAGAGGTGGACTTGGTGTTGGGGGAGGAGGCCACGCGGAGGGAGGCTGGGACTGAGGGGGAGGGGCGGTCCTCCACCTTTGGAGGAATTTCAAGGCTCAGCTCCCACTCTGTCCTGGAAGGAGGTGGGGACAGCGGTCAGTGGAGGGTGGGACGAACCAGAGGAATAAGCCTCCCACCCTGGCTGGGATAGAGCCATCACCAAGTCCTGGGGGTACACAGGGGAGGCGCCCGCCACCCAGCCCTGTCTCTGGGACCACCCGGTTTCCCCTCAAGCGCGCCCCCCCCTCTGGCTCCTCCCAGCTCACACTTGCTCATGCTCACTTGCACCCAGCGAGCTCAGGCTTTTAAAGGGCCAGGCACCGCTGGGGGACAGCGGCAGGGGCCTGCTTGCCTGCTGGAGCACTTGGACCCGGACTGGGCTGACCATGCCCCTTCCTTGGGCAGAGGCAGGACACCTGCCCTCTCCGGATGGGAGCTGGGGTCTCCTCACTGGCTCCTCCCTGGTACTCCAAGTCCATGCACCCCCCACCCGTCCTGGGCTCAGCTCTCCACTGCCCAGATGGACTCAGCCACCCCAGGTCCAGCCCCACTCTGGGCCCGCAGAGCCCCCACCCCGAGAGAAGTACCAAAGCACCCCCAGCAGCCCTCTGCCCACCTTCACCCTCCCCATCTCCCCGGAGCCTCACTCACAGAGACGCACAGACCCAGCGGGAGCCTCAGGCATGTGTGGCGGAGGGGACAGCTGGGGAGCACGGCTGACCTTCTGAGGCCCCTGTGGTTGACACCCCCCCACCACAGGCTGAGGGGAGAAGGGGCCTCTCCCACCAGGGGCAGCGCTGCTCAGCCCCCCGGGGCCTCCCATGGGCGCAGCCATACAAACTGAGCTGTGGGGGGCCTCCCAGAGTCCTGGCGCCCACGTCCCCCTGGGCCCCCTCAGAGGCCAGCTGTCCTCCCAGGCTCGCACCCGCAGCGCTGCTGCCCAGGGTCACACGGCTGGCTGACACCTGCGGTCTCTCAGAGGACCCGTGACCTTCACCTTGGTTTTTCAGGCCCCGACCCTCCCACAGCCCGCGCTGCTCCGCTCACTGGTCCCGCTCACCCCCCCACTCACCCCGCGGTTCTGAGGACCGGGCTCCTCCGCGACTCCGGCCAGCCGGCTCACCGAGGAGGGGAAGCTGTCTCCGGAGGAGGCCAGGGCCGCCGGGATTGGCCGCGGGGCGGGGCGAGGCGGCCTGAGGGGCGGCGACTTTTTCTTTCTCTTTGGGCAAGCTGGGCTTCCTGCAGCTCTGGGAGAAGGGGTGAGACAACTCTTCAGGGGGGCAGCGGGGCATGGCCCAGCCTTGCAGTCCCAGGGAGGGGCTGGGGGTGGGGCTGACCCCTGTCTGCAGCCCGTGGGCCGAGTCCAGCAGCCCGACGTCCAGGGCGCTGGTACCCAGCAGATGGGACTCTCCGTGCGCAGGCACCCTGTGTGCACGTGCACCGGGAATCCCGTGCTGTGGGGCAGAGACGGGCTGAGACCCACTCGTGTCTGCCGGACCTGTGTGTACGGTATGGGCAGGTACTTATCAAAGGAACTTCAGGCTGGGACACAGAAAGGCAAGTGTGTCCACCGGAAAGGGCTGGGACCCACAGGCCACTGGTTACCACCCACAGGCCCTGCTCACCTGGCAGGTCCAGAGGGCCCGGGAACTTCCAGACCCCTATGCCCCCCACCCGCCACACACAGGGCTTTGCCTCTCTGTGCCCCAGGGGTGAAGGACTGACCTCTGAACTTCAACCTGACCTATCCCTCACCACCCCCAGCGCCCCACTCTCCAGGTGCAGCCTGGCCACAGCCAGCTCTCTCTGCTGCCCTGGGGTCTACCCCTGCCCTCCGGGAAACCCCTTCCTCCCTGCGCAGGGTCAGAGACACCTGGGTGACGGGGGTGGCCCTGGCCTACCAGTCACACAGACCATCCAGGGTGGGGAGGGGTCGCTGGTCTCAGGGAGAGATGCAGGCCCAGAGACACCGCGGCCTATGGAGTGGGCTGTGTGCCCCCACCGCACCCGGCGCAGGCCAGGGCAGCAGAGAGGACGCTGCCAGGCTGCGAACAGATGGTGAGGCTCTACCTGGGGAAAGGGCAGGGCCCTCCAAACCCTGAACCCCCTTTCTCTGTCCTCACTTGGCAGCGCCCACCCCTTGCTTATGAGACAGCTGGCCAGGGCCCTCCGCTGTGCTGCTGTTGTCATAGAAACCTGCAGCCTCAGCCTGGAGCTCAGGCCCCAAGGTGAGGCCACAGGCTGGGCAGAGAGCAGGAGAGCCCACAGAGACCACCCCACTGGGGCATACTGCTGCTTCCTGACCTGCAGGGCTAAAATCTCCCCTAAATGAAGCTACCCAGCTTCCCCTACCTGCAAGAAAGGCGCAGGGGATGAGGCTCAGAGTCTGGGACTGGCTACCCGCGCCCCACCCAAACCCCCCAATCCCTTCCTCTTGGAGAGATGCTTTCAGTCCTCGGGGTGGAGGGTCCCGGGGTCTCCAACTGCGCAGTGCGGCGACCCGCGGACAAAGGGGAAGCGGGTTGGGAGCCGCTCCCTGCGCTCTGAGGCCGGCTCAGGCCCCTGCGCTGCTGTTAGGGCTCAGCCAGCCTCGCTGTCCCCGCCTGGAGACCGCGACTCCGGTCACGCACGTGCCCACACATGTCCGGTGAGGCCCCACGTGTGCGCCCCCCAAGGCCTCTCCTCCTTGGGCTCCGGTCCCCGGCCCCCACCCCCGGGACACGTGTGCGTAGGGAGCGCGCCCGGCACCGCCGGGGCCGAGCACGGCCTCCCACACCCGGGCGGCGGCGGGTCGGAGCATCTGCCGGTTCAGGACCCGCCGAAGCCACCCTCTCCGGGCAGCTGTCACCTCCCCCGGCCGCCGTGGCACCCCTCGGCCCCACAGCCCGGCCGCTCGGGTGGGCGCAGCATAAGGGAGTCGCCAGGCGGGCACTCACCGCGCTCTGCCGCCGCCGCGCTCGCCTCCCCGCCGTGCCGCGCGCCCAGCCAGCACCTAGGCGGGGAGACGCGTCGCTCGGCGCCGAGCGCGCTCCGCCCCCGGCCCAGGCCGGGCTTCGGCTCCCCCTCCCGGCCGCCGCGGCTACTGCGCCGGCCCGGCCACCGCCCCGCGCCCACCCGCACGGGGCACTGGGCGCACCAGGCGCCGGGACGGCCTGGCGGGTAGGGCGGCAGGTGGGGGGCTCCGCGGGCAGAGGGCCGAGCCTGCGTCCCCAGGGCTCTTCTTTGGTCTCCGGACCTCAGGCCCCTGTAGGGACCGGGGCCGAAGGGGGCGGGCAGGTGGCAGGGAGCCGGTGGATGTGGGTGTCCTGGGGGAGCAACGGGTCTCCAGGGCAGACCGTAGGTGCTCAGTGGAAACTGCTCGCTAAGCGCTGGTGGGCAAGGCGGGTGCCTGCTCCTGCCACGCAGGACACTTTGTATCCACCAGCGCTGCTACTTTGTAGCACCAGCTCCTCCCCGTCCACGGGAGGGCCAGGACCAGCAGGAGGCCCAGCCATGGAGGGAAGAGCGGCAGGGGCAAGGGCTGCAGGCAGTCTGCGTGCACAGATCCTCCCGGCAGGGCTGGGCCGCCATCACCCGCCTCCCTCCGGCCTCTCCATCCGCAAATAAACAGGCTCTGAGACCACAGACTACACAGTCCAGGTTTGTTGCCTACAGGAGACACTTCGAGAGGCTTGAAGGTGGGGGGTTCTGGCCAAGGATGGGGCACGTCAGGGGCCAGCCCAAAGTCTGTGGGGCCTAGGCCTGGGCAGGCTCTTGGGACTGCGGAGCCGGTGGGCCTGGGGGCACAGCAGGGTCCTCGGGAGCCAAGCCCGTGCGCCGGATGCCGTCCTGGTACTTGCGGCGGCCGAGCTCCAAGACCGCCCGAACCTCTTCGGCCACGTCCTGCCGGTCACTCTGCTCCAGGGCCTGCACCAGGAGCCCCACGGCCCCTGGCTGCCCAGCCTGGCGCTCAGCCCAGGAGAAGAGCATATGGCGTATCTGCCCATCCAGGTCGTCCCTGGGAGAGGAAGTGAGGATGGAGTGGTCCTGCCCACCTCCCCAGGACCACTCACCACACTCAGGGTCCCACTCCGCCTGGACCTTGGGCCTGCTTTTCCAGGCCGGTGTTTGCCCTGCTCCTACCTGCCCTGGAAGAAAACTCCTACCAGCAGCAAGTGGGGCCCTCTGGGTAGCCAGGGCCCAGCCCTCAGGCTGGCACCAGGCAGCAGTGGGAGGCTCACCGGAACTCATGCCGGATGCGCTGCAGCTCACGGTAGGGCATGCCCAGGTGCAGGGCCACGGCCGGCCAGTCAGGGCCCAGGCGCCCAGCCACACTCAGCAGGTTGCTCTGGGTCAGGAAGCCGGTCTCAGCATCGCCCAGGTTCAGAGGTGCCAGGGAGAGGCTAGCCCCCCGCCCTTGCCCCTCAGACCCCCGTAGCCTCTGTCAGGAGGAGGAAGTGTAGTGAGCCCACGTAGTGAGCCCCAGACCCTGCCCAAGTCACCCCTGGGCCTCTGTCCCAGCCACACCCCTTCACACTGCCCCCAACCCCACCGGCAACTTGATGGGCAGAGTGGCCATCCAGAGGGCATCAGTGCCCTTCCTCCGCCGGGCAGCCTCCGCCTCCTCAGGTACCTGCACGGGCACCGTGCCCCGGTAGAAGGACACCTGAGGGGGATCAGGTAGGGTTCAGAGCTCTGGCCCCTGCCCAGGCAACCTGGGGGGCCCTGCCCCACTGGCCCACCTGGCCCCGCACAGCCTGAGTCTCCCGGTCCAGAGTGGTGGTCACATAAACCTCCTTCACGTTCTTCAGGTGTGAGTAGAAGATAAAGCAGACTCTGCCGTCCACGCAGTCGGGGCGGTCTGGGGGCAGGAGGGGCTCAGGAGGGGGGCGGGGGCAGGCTGCGAGCTCCCGCTCCAGGGCCGAGGGGGCCTACCAGCATCCACGTCGATGCCCCGCTCGAAGGCTGCAAAGAACTTCTCACCCTCAAACATCTCCACGGTGTCGGAGGGCTCGGGGCCTCGGTACCTCTCTAGCAGCCGCCGAAGGGTACCATCCACCTACAAGGCACCCCGCGGCTGAGAGCTCACAGCTCCGAACCCCAGCCCTGCTCGCCGCTGGTCACCATCCTGCTGCCCCCCCGGCCCCCCACCTTGTTTCGGGGCAGGCACTGCAGCAGGACTTGCTCGGGGTCCCGCCGCCGCTGCAGGGCGATGAGGTTCACACGGTGCAGCCGCAGCCGCTCCCAGGCCTTCCGCGCCAGGCCCCCCACGCAGGTCTTGGTGGTGTACCAGAGCCAGTACCTGGGGGGGCTGGGGTGAGGGGAATGTACAGACTGGCGGGGGAGGGGACTGGGGAAGCCGGGTGGACACTGACCAGGAGAAGTGTGTGACCTGGAACCGAGCGTACAGGTGAGAGAGCTCCAGTGCCACTTGAGCTGTGATGTCATCCCAGGTGGCCGCAGGAGGGGCCCAGTACAACAGGTGCAGGCAGGAGCGGTCCAGACTGAGGCCTGGGGACAGGAGGGGCCAGTAGGCTCAGCCCCCCAGCTGAGGCTCCCCCTCCAAGCACTGCCCCTTCTGCACTATGGCCACAGTTCTAGGCACAGCACGTGGCCACCTCTCACCTGTGATGCCAGAGGGCAGAGGCAGCTGCACAGTGACTGGTCGGAGGAAGCCAGGGGGGCCGCTCTGTGAGAGGCACAGCAGGGGGCTCACCGCGGCCTCTGGCTCCCCCAGGAGAGCGCGCAGCTCGCGGCTGGCCATGTGCACCACCTGGGGCAGACAGGCCGTCTGAGCACCCAGCTGTGGCCGAGGCTCCACCTGCCACCCTCGGTGCTGCCCTGGCCCTACCTGCATGGAGACTTGACGAGGCTCCTCAGTGGCCCCAGGGGGGAAAGTGACCTTGACCCCAGGATGACCGGAGGAGCACAGCAGTGTCCCCTCTGGTGTCACCAGACAGGCATTGGACACGGGGCGTGAAACCACAAGGAACCAGGAGAAGTGGGGCACCTGGCAGTGAGCCCAGAGCCGCTGGAACGGGTGCTGGGGGTCAGAGGGGAGAGGGGTCAGGGCAGAGCTGGGGGGTCAGAGGGGAGAGGGGTCAGGGCAGAGCTGGGGGGTCAGAGGGGAGAGGGGTCAGGGCAGAGCTGCCAGACGGAGGGAGCAGGACCAAGCTAGAGACAGAGGCGGGGTGGGCAGGGGTGGGACAGGGGTGGATGGGGCGGGCCCCCTGCAGGCCTGGGCAGCCCTCACTGTGGGTGCCTCTTCTTCCAGGTGGGTCTCCAGGTCACCCCAGCTATTGTCAGTGCGGGTCCTGACCACCACCTCACGACAACGCCGGGCCCGCGGGGGTACAAACAGCAGCCACAGGCCCACATCCTGCCAAGCAAGGGTGGTGTGAGGCTGGGGCCAGACCAGGGGCCTCCACCCCTGCCCCCCACCCCACGCTGGCCATGCCTGCTGGAAGGCCACACCGTGGGGCTGCAGCTCCAGGACACCGCTGAGCAGGGCGTCATGAGGGCCCAGGGGGACGAGGCCTGGCTCCGGCGGCAACAGCCGATAACGGATGGTGATGGGGGTACCGGTGGCCCCTGCCGGGAACTGCAGGCGGGCACCACAGGCCAGGGTCACAGAGCAGCCTCGGGGGGTCACAGGGAAGCTGAGGGAGGAAAAGGGGGTGTCGGATCAGACTCAGAGGGGCCCATGTGGCAGAGCCTGGTGCCTCGAGGGCTCCAAAAGACCCGAGGCACAGGCCAGGGGACTGGTGCACAGACACGCCTGCTCTCTCTCCTCTCCCCGCAATACCTGTCCAAGTCTGAGGTCAGGAACAGCCTGGGCATTTCCAGAACTGGGGCTATCCCTGTGGAAGGGACAGACCTGTCGTCAGGACGGTGGGGGTGCCCACATCCTGTCACGGTCTGCCCCTCCCTAGCACCAAGCCTACCTGGGGGACTCGGAGGGTCTGACAAGGCCTCACCCAGGGGGTTCCCCTGCAGGCGCACAAAGGGGGCGTCTAGTAGCTCAGGGGGCACGTCCCGGAGCTGGTTGTCCCTCAGGTCGAGCCGGGAGAGCAGCGGGAGGCGGGCCAGGCCGGCGGGGACCGAGGCCAGGAGGTTGCTGTGCAGGACAAGGAGCCGCAGGGACCGAAGCCCCGCTGGAAGCAGGAGCTGGATTAGGGTCAGCAGAGGACCACCGGGACACTCGTGCTGCAGCCTCCCAGAGAAGCTGTCTCAGACTCGACTGCGCGCCGGCTCAGAGAGCCCCACAAAGCTGCACAGGGAGCCCTGAAGGCCAGGGAGGTGCAAGGGCCACCAAGGAGGCAGCCGTGGGCCCAGGTGAGGCCGGAGCCTGGCCAGTGGTGGAGGGTGCTGCCCACCAGGCCCCGTGAGCACGGGGGCTGCAGCTGCTACTCACCAAGAGAGGCTGGGAGGCTCTGCAGCCGGTTGGAGGCCAGATTGAGCTCACTGAGGCTGCTCAGGCCTCCAATCTCTGGGGGTAGAGTGTCCAGAAGGTTCTTAGAGAGATCGAGGCGCTGTAGGGTGGACAGAGTCCCCAGAGCTGTGGGCAGCGTTTGCAGGCAGTTGTGTGTCACGGTGAGGAAGGTGAGGGCAGGGAGCGCCCCCAGGGCCTCCGGCAGCTCGGAGAGGCGGTTGTGAGAGAGCAGGAGAGCGTCCAGGCCACGCATCTGCAGGACACACCCTGGCAGTGTCTCCAGGCTGTTGAAGCTCAGGTCCAGGTGGGCCAGTCGGGCCAGGCCGCTCAGGCCAGCAGGCAGAGTGGTCAGGGCGCCCCGGAGGCAGGCTCCCAGTGCGTCCCGGCACTGCCCTCCTGGGAAGAGGGGGAGGCAGATGTGGCCCTCAGAACCAAGGTCCCAGGTCCCAGCTTGGCCCTGCCACCCAGAGAAAGAGCTGCTCGAGTGGCACAGACCTCCCACTCCCCCCCAGCCAGACAGGGACAGATGGCCGCTAGAGACAGAGGGAGGCAGGGATGGAGACCACTGGTCCATCTCAGCTGACAGCCATCACCCATGACCTACCCCAGGAGCAACATCCACACTGGGGTCTACTGAGAGACCCCACAGGGCAGCTTCAGGGTCTGGGAGCTGGGACCCAGCCAGCCTCACCTTGGGGGAAGAGGGTGAAGGGGCTGAGGACAGGGACCAGGAATAGGAGTAGGACAGGAGTTCACACCTGGGGAGCAGGAGGTGAGGCCTGGAGCTGGGGCTGGGGCTAGGGTTTGCCTTTGAGGATCAAGCAGTGGCAGGGTAGAGCTAGATATGGGGACAGGGTCAGGAATGGGTGGGGCTCACCTTTGAGGACCAGGGAGCGGAGGCAGGGCAGGCACCAAGGCACCTGGGCCAGGGTGGCCTCCAGCAGCTGAGGGTCCTCGTGGGTACTCAGCCGCAAGAACTCCACCTGGAGCAGCTGAGGGAGCTGCTGGGCACACAGGTGCAGCAGCCGGTGGCAGCCCCCAGGGTGCAGGTCGAAGCTCAGCCGGTTCCCCCCAACCAGGAGAGGCGGCGCCCCGGGCCCCGCATCCACCGCCTGCACAGCCTCTCCGGCAGCGTCTTCTGCAGCAGCTGCCTCGGGCTCCAGCCCCTCCACCACTGCAGCCATCGCCCACCAACTGTCCTCGGGGGCCAGGCATGTCCTGGCACGCAGGCAGGCCTGATCAGGCAGGGCCCAGGGAGGCTGCAGAGGAAGGGGAAGAGTGGGCAGGAGTGGGGGCTGGTTCCCTCCGCCTATCAGGGGGACAGGGACTCCGGCTGCAGCGGGGGAGCCCTCGAGCCAGGCCATCTGGTCCACAGAGTGGGGGAGACCCTGTGGTCACTCTGCAGCCCTGGAGCCTGGATCATTGCTGGAAAGGGGGTTAGGGAATAGGATCCCCCCTGGCTGGGAGGGGCACCAGGCAGGGAGACCCTGTACACCGCAGAGCCTGGGGAACCCTGCTCCAGGCGTGAGGCTTCAAGTTCTGGAAATCGGGGCAAGTGACTCCCAGACCTGTCAGGCCATCAGGCTGCTGCCATGCTCTGGGGATGAGTCGACCTTCGACCTTCACAGCCATCAGCTCTGAGGCCGCGGGGGTGACTGTACCCCCGCATGTCAAGAGAAGCCAGTGTAAGAGGAGGCACCTGAGGCGTGAGCCACTGGGCGGCTCTTCGGGGCCTTGGGGACGGGATCCCAATTCGTGACCCCTGGAGAAGGGCTCGCCTTCCCTTTCCAGTTCACACCTCCGTCCGCTAGGGAGGGCTCAGACGGCGTGGGGGCGGGTCCCAGCCCGGGGCGCGCGCCCTCGCCCCTCCCTGCCGTCCGCGGCGGAGGCAGGCTGGGGATGCCCGGGCGCCGGCCACGGGGCAGCCCTGCCCTCTCGCAGCGAACGTCCCCGCCGTCCCCTCCGCGCCCGTGGCCGGCGAGTACCTGCCTCCAGGCGGGGCGCAGACCCCGGCGCCGGTCCCCGCGCTCCGCGCCCGTCTTCCCGCCGGCGCGGTTCCGGGCGGGCGGCCCTAGGCCCCGCCCCAGGCCCCGCCCCGTCGGGAGTGCCCAGCGCCGCGCTGCGGTCCCGCCCCGCCCCGCCTGCGGCCCCTGGGACGCCGATGCCGGCAGGTCCGTCTGTCGCGCCGCCCGCTCGGCTGCACTCCGCTTCCCGTCAGCCCGCGTAACTCTGTGCCGTCCAGCACCCGCGCCGGGAGGGCCGGCGGCGCGCCCCGAGTCCCGCCCTTTCGGAGAATCCCGCCTGGCTGCTTCGAGGCTGTGCAGTCCCGGCCCGGCTTCGATCCCAGG
Organism: Eulemur rufifrons; assembly: GCF_041146395.1. Lineage (NCBI taxonomy): Eukaryota > Metazoa > Chordata > Mammalia > Primates > Lemuridae > Eulemur > Eulemur rufifrons. Next base: position 103,788,797 of record NC_090988.1, read on the forward strand.
CCGTGGGGGCGGACTTTTCTGGCTGGTCGCAGCCTCCGCCCCCCGCCCCGGAAGCCACAACTCTGAGAGTGCCTTTCCCCAGTCAACGCCAACGGTCTCCTTCCCAGGGAAGCCTCCCGGGGCCTCCCGGAGCCTCGCAGAGCTACACAACCTGCGCACGGCTCCAACGACCCTCCTTTATTGGCCATCGCCCTGGGCCAGGTGCCCAGGCAGTGAGCTCCCTGGCGCGGCCTCCTTGAATCCTCGTCTGAATTTCCCAAAGGAGGCTCTGAGAGATCAGAGTGAGTGTCAAAGCCAAGAACCTCACCCTATCTGTGTGCTTTCCCCACCAACCGTGACCGACCTGTGCTTCGTTCACCGGCCTCCTCATGCGGCAGAGTCCTGTTTGTTCTACTCCAGATCATATTGTGTGCTCCCTCTTCCTGCCACCTGGGCAGGCAGGTCCCTGCCAGGCCTCACCACTTCCATTTCCTCCAGCCCCTTCCTTTCATTCAGTCTCCACATAGCTGCCAGAGAAATCTTTTTAAAAGCCCAATCACAGGAATACTATTCAGCCTTAAAAAGTAAGGAAGCCAGGCACAGTGGCAAGCACCTGTAGGCTGAGCTATTAGGGAGGCTGAGGCAGGAGGATCACTTAAGTCCAGGAATTTGAGGCTGTAATACATTATGATTGTGCCTGTAAGTAGCCACTGCACTCCAACCTATGCAACACATCCAGACCCATCTCTTAAAAAGATAAAAAAAAAAAAAAAAAAAGAGAAATCCTGATACATGCCACAAAATGGATAAGCCTTGAAAATTGAAACATGCTGAATGAACGAAGCCAGGCACAAAAAGAACATTACTGTATGATTTCACTCCCATTAGGTCCTCAGAGTAGTCAAAATCATAGAAACACAAAGTAGAATGGTGGTTACCAGGGGCTGGGAGAGGCAGAATGGGAAATTTAATGGGTATAGTTTCACTTTGGAATGATGAAAAGGTTTCTGAGATGGCTTTGGTGATGGTTGCACAATGTAAATGCACTTAGTGCTATTGTACCTTTAAAAGTAGTTAAAATGGTAAATGCTGTTATGTGTTATTTTACCATTAAAGAAAATCACAACCTGCCACATCCCTGCTTAGCACATTGAATGGCTTCATTCTGTGATTGCAATAGTCTCATCCTTGCCACTTTACCCTAGATGGGTGGCCTTGGGCAAAAAACCTGTCTGTGCCCAACTGCCCCATCTATAAACTGCGGGTAATGACGGGAGGTCACTGAGGGCGATTATAAAGTTTGAGTTCACACACCAGTGCTTGATGCACTACACACAAGGGTTTGCAGTGTAGTTCAGGCCCCACGTGGGCTGGTGCTGGCCCTAGACTTTGCCACTCCTCAGCTTTCGGTTCAATGTCACTGCCTGAAAGAAGTTTTCCCAGGCTGCTCAGACCAAGGCCTCCTCCTCGCTCTCTCTCGGATTGCCTCCTTTCTTTACTTTGTGTGCCCTTGCACAAGAGCGCAAGTCCTCCGAAGGCAGGGCTTAACCTGTGCCCTCTGGGGACCCCAGAGTGCAGCAAGGTCCCTGACACGAAGGGGTAATTAGTGATATGCGATGTCCACATGGGCACTCAGGTCAGTTGTGGGCCGACCCGGCCAGCTCCTAAGCGGATCACTCGGGTCTCATCCCTCCCAAGGGTGCGGGGGTGAGCCGCTCCTCTGGGCGTGGGTGACGCTGCCGCACCACTTTGTCCCGGCCTCCTAGGCTGGGGCTCCTCTTCTGACCCACAAGCCACAACACGACAAAGTCGGCCTCCCAGGTAGGGCCGCAGTCACTAAGCCTGAGGAGGCTCGCCCATCTAAGAGCCCGGCCGTACACGTGTGCCTCCCGACGTAGGCCCGGAAGCCACCAGCCGGGCAGAGGGCGGCCCAGCTGCCCGCAGTTTCCCCCAGGCCCACGTGCAGCCCAGCGCAAGCCGCGGCGCACATGCACTTCCGGCAGCGGTGCACCATGGGCCTTGCAGTACGCGGACAAAGGATGCGTCCCGGGCGTGGCGGCCGCGCTGCATGTTGGGAACTATAGGCGCCGCGTGGCATGCTAGGGGCGCTAGGCGCTGAAGAGAGATGCAGTCCCCCGGGGCTCGCTTCGTCCGCCGCCCTACAGGTTCCCGGGGACATTTGCCCCGTGCTGTACGAGAAACCGGGTCTCGGAACCACCCTTTGCCTTTACTGGGCGACCTCTTGACTTAGACGGGAAAATGGCCTCCCCCCGTCGTCATTGGCTGAGGGCCCTGTTGCGTCATTCTGAGGCGCCCCCGTACGTCGCCGCGCCCGAGGCCCAGAGGCTTCTGGGTAGCGGTTTACCCCCGCCCCCTGCGGCGGTGCTTTCCTTTCCCTCCCAGACACCGCCGGGGTTGCACGCGTGAGGCCTCTTCGCCGCCGAGTGAGTGTGCCGGCCGGGCCGCGGGTGCTGGGGCCGTGGAGGTGGGAACGGTCCGCGGGAGGGGGGCCTCGCTGGGGCGGGGGCCTCCGGGGTGAGCCTCGTGCGGCCTCGCTCGGCCGGTGCGGCGGCTTCGGGGTCGGGAGGCGGGAGGCCGCCGGAGTAACGCCGCCGCCGCGCGCTCTCCACCTGCCTCAGGATGCGCTACGTCGCCTCCTACCTGCTGGCTGCCCTCGGGGGCAACCCGTCCCCCAGCGCCAAGGACATCAAGAAGATCCTGGACAGCGTCGGCATCGAGGCGGACGACGACCGGCTCAACAAGGTAGCTGTCCCCGCGGGCCCGGGGGTCTCACGCGGGTGGACTCGCTGTTGCCTGACCCAGTTTTCCGCCGGGGCAGCGCAGTTAACGTGCTGCAGAGTTGGGAAGCGGTCTGTGCCCGTCGGGGTGGTGCTTTCGTGGGTAGCCAAGTGAGCAGAAGGGAGTGGGAGGCAAAGCCCTGACCAGCGTAATTCAGAAGTTTAACGCAGGCGGGTTGTAGAACACAAAACAAGTAAGAAAAGGCAAAATCCATTTCAGTTTTTCTGTATTCCATGCAACTTGTTTGAAACAGCTTTTTTTTTTTTTTTTGATACAAGATCTAGTTGTGTCTGCCAGGCTAGAGTGCAGTGGCGTCATCACATCTCAGTGCAGCCTCAAACTCCTGGGATCAGGTGATCCTTCTGTCTCAGCCTCCGGAGTAGCTGGGACTACAAGGCTTGAGACACCGTGCCCGGCTAATTTTTTGTTGTTGTTAGATATAGGGTCTAGCTATGTTGCCCATGCTGGTCACTAAAATGTTTCGGTGCCTAGTCAACATAAGCAACAAAACATTCTGTACTTTTTTATTCAGTATGGTGTCTTAGAATTTTAGTGTCTAGTTTGCACTTAGAGCACATGTCAGCTGAAAAGAGTCACATGTGGCTAATGGTTGCCTGTTGGTTTAAAAGCTCAGAGCATTTTTCCATGTAGTACCCCTACCCTAACTCTAGAAGACAGGGTCAAGGCCAGGGATGCAATTGCATATTTTCGGTAACTGTTGGCTGTGGTTGTGTATTCCAGGTCATCAGTGAGCTGAATGGAAAAAACATTGAAGATGTCATTGCCCAGGGTGAGTTTATGTGGAGAGGATGTTCATTTTCGTGGTCCATCCTAATCCCTGCTGGCCTCCTGTGGCCTGCCAGGTTTCGCTTGTGGACTAGAGCACCCTAGAAGCCTCACCCAAAGAGTGAGCAGGGCTTCAGCTAGCTCATGACAAGGATGCTTCTAGACATTAGTAGGAGTAGGGCAGCAGGGGGTGCCCTGCACTTTCACTGGACCTGCTGGTGGCCTGACTGCTCCTAGCCCTGAGTCCTTCCCCCAGGATTTCTCTGAAACTTAGCGTCTGGACAACTGAGCTTTCGTCAAAACAATTCTCACCAAGTTCTTTCCATGAAGGGGTGGGACTAAGAGTGCCAGGGATGGCCACAGGCTTCTGACCTCTTCGCTGGGCAGATGGTTTTCCGTTGACGTCAGGCTGGAGCTGACGGGATTTGTTTGGAAGTTGAGCTGTTGGGACAGCCACTCCTGTCCTGTGCGTGTGACCTGGCGAGGCCAACTCAGCAAACAGCCTATTCCACGAGCTCATCGCTGTGGCAAAGCTCTGGGTGCTGGGGCAGCAGACTGGTTCCCTGCCCGGTTAGAAACGTGTTTGTGTCAACTTATCTCCAGGGCGTGGGGGCAGAATTCCTAGAAGGCAAATTCTAGACAGAAGAATTGCCTTGGTTGGACAGGGTAGGGCAACAGAGAAGTGTCAGGCAGTGAATGCCAAGGAGTCTCTGGGTGTGGCAGGGTGGGGAGTGACATCCTGAGTCCTGGAAGAAGAGGGGAGCTTTGACACTGGCCGTGTATGACGGGGCCCTGATGTGTTCGGTTCACTGTGCGGTGCCTGGTGCAGTCTGGTTTCCCCAGGTCTCTAAAGCCTTGTGGAGCAACCTTCCAGACTGGGCACCTGCTCTGCTCACTTTCCGTCTCCTCATGTAGGTATCGGCAAGCTTGCCAGCATACCTGCTAGTGGGGCTGTGGCTGTCTCTGCTGCCCCAGGTGCTGCAGCTCCTGCTGCTGGTTCTGCCCCTGCTGCAGGTGAGTGGAGGCCTGGGAACGGTCGGGCCGCTGAAGGGGCCTGAGGCTCAGACCAGGTCCACCGGGAGTCTGGCCCTGGCAGTCGGGCTGTGGGCTGTGGGCTGTGGGCTGTGCTCTGTGCTCTGTGCTCTGTGCTCACTACGCTGTCTGCTTTTCCACAGCAGAGGAAAAGAAAGAGGAGAAGAAGGAGGAGTCCGAAGAATCAGATGATGACATGGGATTTGGCCTATTTGATTAAATTCCTGCTCCCCTGCAAATAAAGCCTTTTTGTGTATCCCTTGAGTGTCAGAGTCTGTCCTTAGCTGCTGCCACACCACAGCCCAGGCTCCATCACAGGGACAGGTGTGGGGCTGCAAGGTGGGTGGGGAAGAGGTTGTCTGTGCAAAATGAGCATGAATCAGGGAATCTGGTCATCACAGCTGCCTGAGGCTACTTCCTTGGACTTTGAGCAGTTTCCTGGGTTTGGGGGACACTCTCTTTAAAAGTGTGGACGGCAGAAAAGCTGATAGGAAGTGGAGTGCCAGGGTGATATCCAGGGCTCTGCTGTGAGGGTCTTGGTACCTGGCCAATGCCCGGGCTGGTGGGCTCTGGGTTTTGCAGATGGAGGCAGGCCCTGAGCCTAGCTTGGGGATTGGGGTGTGTCCCTGGGTTTCTCTGCTGTGGTCACAGCTCCATCTTAACATCCTGAGCTATGTGGGCAGTCACTTCTGGGCCTGTTTTCCTGCTGTTCATGAGCCAGCCATTCCCTGTTGGGCAGGTGTGGATGGGGCTGGGTGGGCCACATGCTCAGCTTAGTAAGTCCTGGGTGGCCTGCCAGGGCTGCACAGGCTCTGGCCTGGAATGTGGAACTGAGGGCGGAGGCTGCCTCCACTTGTGCTCACCCATGCAGGCCTCCCCCATGCTCTGCCCCTCCCTCCCTCTGCTCAGCATCCTGCCAGCTGGCTGTGTGAGGTGTGTCTACTGTGTGCCCGGTCCTCTGGGAGCTGGGGCACTGTGGTGCCTGCCTTAGTTGTGGGGGTTCGTAAGATAAGACAGCTGGGGTGGCTCCAGGCAGACCTTAGGCTGGAGCCAAGGCCTGGAGGGGGCAGAGGCCTTGGAGCAAAGTCCTCATGGGGTATGGAGGAGAGGCAGGAAGGCAGTCCTGAGATGAGGGGCCTCTGGACTGTTTTTAAGTCTCAGCTGGGCATAGTGGCTCATGCCTATAATCCTAGCTCTTTCGGAGGTCGAGGCAGGAGGATCGCTTGAGGCCAGGAGTTCCAGAGCAGCCTGAGAGTGAGATTAGCCCTTGGCCACAGATGAGCCTGGTGTGGTGGCACCTGTAGTTAGGGGGATCACTTGAGCCCAGGAAGCCCAGAAATTTGAGATTGCAGTGAGCTATGACGCCACTGCACTCTGGCCCAGGTGACAGAGGGATACCCTGTCTCAAATAATAAAAGGCCCCTCTGGTTGTCCACTGGAGCAGAGACCAGGGTGGGCTGAAAGCCAGGTGAGGTGTGGAAGAGGCTGGAGCCAGGGTGTGTGTGTTGGGGGAAGGTTACTGGGGATGGGGGGTGAGAGAAAGAAAAGACCAAAGCAGGGGCCCCAGCTCTGCGTGCAGTGAGCAGTGTGCACCATGGGGCTGGGGTGAGGGTGGGGCTGTGGACACCCCAAGCTTGGGGAGGAGCCCTCAGAGGAGAGGACCCAGGCTTCGGGGTGCAGAGTCACAATTCCAGGCTGAGACCCTAAAGGCAGGGCCTGACACTGCGGAGGAGGGGAGGCCTTCTCACTGGGCTGCGGTGGCCTTCATGCTTCTGGGGGACGCCCAGTCCCAGCCAGGGTTCTGGGAAGGACAGCTTTGTTCCCGGCATCCTGGCCTCCCAGGGGCCTGGAGGGAGCCATATGTACCGAAAACAGCTGTGGAAATGGGGGCAGAGGTTTCTTTGCACTAGGGCAGTCACCAGAGTCACCAGCCAAGACACAACAGTCCCTCAGATGGGGGAAGGGCCTGCAACCTGGCCCTTGCTGGACCTCTCCTGGGAGCAGGTCGCGCAAGGACCTTGAAGCGCTGGCTTCCCCCTCCGTGGTCACTCTGATGAGTCCCTGGACTTCCCAGGATGGCCTGGGGGGTCTGCCCCATCCCCACTGTACAGCACCCAGGAGGCTAGTCACCAGGGGTCTCCTGGCACCCCAATCATGCCAATCCAGCTGTGCCCTCCACGCCGCTCCAGCCCTCCTTCCCTGCTCTCCGGTGAGTTTGCTGCACTGTACCTGCATCCAAAGCATTTGGGGGACGGCCCCGGCACAGAGAAGGCCTCTAAGTCAAATTCAGTCCCATCGCCGAGCTCCACCCTCTCCCACTGACCTGGCCCCAGCTCCCCTCCCCTCGGTCCCCCACCCCGGGGACTTGCATGTGCTGTTGGCTGCCTGGGCAGCCCTGTGACCTTGTCAGAGCTCGGTTCAGCGGCACCTCCCCAGGGAAGCCCCCCAGAATCTCTGTGGTGCCCACACACCCAGCTACCTCCTCTCACTCCTCATTTTGAGCTCGTGTAGACAATGCCCACTGGCCCCCCGTAGGGCAGGCCTGGGTTGACCTTCCTCCACTGTGGGATGGCTGGGAGCACGTGGGGAGGACTGGGTAGCATGGCCCTAGGAGGCCCTGTCCTGGGGAGGGCCTGCCTGGACTTGGTGGCCTGAGCCTGGGTCGGGGAGAGCCCCAAGCCCTCGACCCTTCGCAGCGCTCACACCAGCTGGGGCAGAGCTGAGCTCCCGCCTGGGCAGCGAGTGTTCCTGGGGAGACAGGGGCACGCCGCCTCCCACCACCCCAACCTGGGCAGGCCCCTTATTTGGGGGGGGGGTGCAGTGAGGTGCTGGGCTAGATCCTGGATCCAAGCCAAGTCTGGCCTGCTTGTCCAGGCGAAAAATGCGGAAAAGGGGAGGAGGGTGACATCACCCGAGCGTGCTCCACCTCCAGGGGCAATTAGCTGGGGCGGGGCGGCCCCAGTCGACCCAGATAGACCCCGCAGCGCGAGGGGCCAGGGTCCGACCCAGCGACAGACTCAGGTGACAGGCGGAGGTACCCAAGGGCTGCGGGGTGGGAGCGAGCCGACGCCCGGGACGTCAGGGCGTGGGTCAGTGGAGCTGGCGTCCCTCTGGGAAGGGTTTGTGTGACTCGCGTCAGCCTTGGGTGTTTACAGAGTCCGCAGGTGAACCAGTGGGTCCTGGCGGCCCCGAGACCAAGTGGCTGTTGTCGGGTCCTGATCGGCCCTGTCGCTGGGTACCTGTCCCGGGCCAGCTCCTCCGTACCCGGGTGGGTGCGTGTGCGGCGGGCAGACCCCGGAGGGAGGGGCGGCGGCTGCCCCTCGCGGGCGCCCCTAACCGTACGAGGCGCCCCAGGCTCCGGGCCCGGCTCGGCCCTCCGCACCCCGGGCCCGGCTCGGCCCTCCGCACCCCAGGCCCACGGTCGCGGGGAGGCCGGGAGGGGGGGCGCGCTTGGCCCGCGGTGGCTGCGGCTGCGGGCGGCAGGTGTCGCGGCCCCAGGGCCAGAGGGGCGGGCGGGGCGGGGCCCAAAGGGCGCGGCCGTTCCCCGCGCGCCCCGATTGGTCCTCGCGGGCCGGCCCGGCCCCGCCCCGCCCCTCGCCCCACACTAAAGGCGCCGCCCGCGCAGCGTCTCCACCCGGCCGGCGGCGACTCGGAGCTATACTCGCAGCAGGACCGGCCGCTCGCGGAGCCGGAGCCCGGCGCCGCCGCGATGTTCCCCCGAGAGACGACGTGGAACATCTCGTTCGCGGGCTGCGGCTTCCTTGGCGTGTACCACGTCGGCGTGGCCTCCTGCCTCCGCGAGCACGCGCCCTTCCTGGTGGCCAACGCCACGCACATCTACGGCGCCTCGGCCGGGGCGCTCACGGCCACGGCGCTGGTGTGCGGGGCCTGCCTGGGTGAGCGGGCCGGGGCGGGGCTCCAGGCGAGTGCGGGGCGCCCACTGCTCGTCCCCGCGCATGGGATCCGGCCCGCCGCGAGTGCAGTGGGCGCCGTGGGGAGGCATCTGCCTCTGCCCTGGGGGGGTGGCCGAGGGTCCGGTCCGGCGCGCTGGCCCGGGGGCGGGACCAGTTTTGTTTTGCTTCGAGGGTGCCCAGGGATTGGGGTCAGGCCCGGCGCGCTGCAGAGGACGCGGCTGCCGCCCAGGGCCCGCCTCTTGAGCGCAAAGCTTGGGGGGCGGGCAGGTGCGGCAGAAGCTGTTTCATTGGAAAGCGAAAGTCGCTCATGGGCGGGACCGTGAGAGTCGGAGGAGGGACCTGAGCCGCCCTTGTTGTCCTGGACATCCGACCCGGTGCCAGCGATCACTGTGTCCTAGGGCTCCGCTTCCCAGGCGGCCATCCCAGGGGCCCTGGCATGGGGGTGGCCTCCGAGGGGCGCTTGGGCACTGTGGCCTAGTCCCTCCCGAGGGCCCCTGGAGGAGGGCCTGGCTCCCCAACTGTGGGCCACCATTTTGCCCACGTCATGGGGTAGGGAGCTGGACTCTGCAGCTGGAGCGCCTGGGTCTGCGTGTGCCGGGCTGGGCTTCTCCCCTCACACACCTCCGGCCACCACGTGGGAGAGATGTTTACGGCACACAGAGCACTTGGGGCATCCTGGGAACTGCTGCCCAGCCCTCAGCCTGTGAAGGCAGCCAGGGTGACAGAGGTGCCCTGCTCAGAAGGAGCTTGTCCAGGGTTCACCCCTGCCCTCTTCCCATGGCCTTTGTTCTGGGTGGGGGTGGAATGAGCACAGCTCTAATTGTCAGGACCTGGGGGGCTCACGTCTGTGGCTCAGCCCCCTTCCCTCACAGACACCCTGGCCAGTGCCTCTCGCCCACCTGCTGGACATACCTAGGTCCCTGGGACCTGAGTGGAAGGCACTGCTCCCACGGTGCTCCCCCCCAGCAGGGCTCCTTCTCACAAGTGGTCTCGGGCAGCCGGAGCGCCCAAGTTGGCAGCTGTTGGCTGAGGAGAGGCCCTGGCCCCACACTGCCCCACTCTGGACCAGGGTGGTGGTCCCCGAGGAGGGCATGGTCCTTAGCACCTCTCCTGGGTGCCCTGACCACTCCTGGGGAATGGCTCTGTTCTGGTGTTGTCCTGGGGGTGCCCATGGGTCCCCAAGAGGAGTGTTGGGGGAGCTTGCTCTTGGCTGCAGTGGCACCCAGGTGTGCCATTGTGCCTTCCCAGGTGGGAGGCCCCCACTACTTCCAGCTCAATGCTCCCAACTCTGCTACCCCTGGGCTAGGCTGGGCTTTGCGGCTGTGGCCCCCCTGGATCTCGCCAAGTGGGTGAAGGCTGAGGTCAGTTAGGGCTGAGCCTCTGCCTCCCCCCTCCTCGGCTGGATGCCACGCCAGGCCTGGTGACTCATGGGGACAGGCAGTTGGGAAATACAGGGCAGAGGGCAGGTCCTGGTCCCACTTGGCCAGCCCCTGCTGCCTGCTACTCCAGAGGTGGTGGCCTGCCTCTCTTTCCCCAGGGACAGGTGGCAAGTCTCAACTGTGGGCACTGGGAGTCCTCTGGGTTCAAGGGAGGGGCCACACGTCTGTGTGCCATGGGACCCTGGGCATGGAGCCCCAGAGGGAAGGTGGGTCGCTGAGCCAGGAGTGCTGCCCTCTGAGCTTGACCCTGCTATTCCAGGTGAGACTGGTGCCAACATCATTGAGGTCTCCAAGGAGGCCCGGAAGCGGTTCCTGGGCCCCCTGCACCCCTCCTTCAACCTGGTGAAGACCATCCGTAGCTGCATGGTGAAGACCCTGCCTGCTGACAGCCATGAGCACGCCAATGGGCGCCTGGGCATCTCCCTGACCCGCGTCTCGGACGGTGAGAATGTCATTATATCCCACTTCAGCTCCAAGGACGAGCTCATCCAGGTGAGGCCTGGTGGGGCCAGTGGGGGTGCAGCGTGTACCCCAAGGCCCCTGCTCACCACCTCCCTCTCTTCCCTGCCCTGAAGGCCAACGTCTGCAGCGCCTTTATCCCTGTGTACTGCGGCCTCATCCCTCCCTCCCTCCAGGGAGTGGTGAGTATTCCTGCCTGGCCCAGCCCTGGGCGGCTTTTGTGGGGTGATGAGAGTCAGCTACTGTCTGGGCTGTGGGATGGGGGAGTAAAGGAGGAGGCCATCAGAACCCTGTCCCCCACCCCTCACCGTGCCACCACCTGTTGCCTCACTTCCCTGTGTTACTCAAGAGGCAGGCCAGCCCCGCGGAGAGGCACACTTCCTGTGGCTGTCTGTGCCCTGCCCCCACCGTCCGGCCATCTGCTCAGTGTCCAGGCTGGCCTGTGGCCAGTGCCCAGTGGGGAAAGGGCTCAAATCAAATAGCCACTGGGCAGGGCCCCTGTGGGCTCAGTGGGGTGGCCCGCATGCCCTGCAGGCCCCTCACCATGTGACCCTGTGTCTGTGTCCTGCTGAAGCGCTATGTGGATGGTGGCATTTCAGACAACTTGCCACTCTATGAGCTGAAGAACACCATCACAGTGTCCCCCTTCTCGGGCGAGAGTGACATTTGCCCGCAGGACAGCTCTACCAACATCCACGAGCTCCGGGTCACCAATACCAGCATCCAGTTCAACCTACGCAACCTCTACCGCCTCTCCAAGGCCCTCTTCCCACCCGAGCCCATGGTGAGCCCGCCCTAGTGTGACTGTGGCCTGCATAGCGTCTCACTGAGCTCCAGGGGAGACAGCTGCCCCTTCGACTTCTCCCGAGTGCCTGGGGGTGGGCTGGGCTGGGGATACGTGCAGCCTCTTCCACTGTGTTGTGGCCTGCACAACCTCTCTGGGGCAGTCTGTCCAGCCTCTGTTCAGCCTGGATCTGGATCTTGTTCTGGGTCCAACATAGGTTGGTGGGGGTTGGGGGTGGGGGGTGGAGGTGGCTGTTGCAGGGAGGCCAGTGGATCTAAGGGGCAGAACAGGGCATGTCTGACCCCCTCTGCTCCAAATCATCCACCCCCCTCCACAGGTGATGCGGGAGATGTGCAAGCAGGGCTACAGGGACGGCCTGCGCTTCCTGCGGCGGAACGGTGCGTGGGCTCCCCGGCAGGCCGGGCACACCAGCTGGGGGCCGGCTGGCTGGGTGGGCCAGGCCCGCTCTGCGATCCTGCCCTGTTCAGGCAGTAGGGGCTATGGCCACACTGATCGCCTCTCCCTTTGCCCTCCCACCCCTACCCAGGCCTCCTGAACCACCCCAACCCCTTGCTGGCACTGCCCCCTGCCCACCCCCATGCCCCTGAGGACAAGGCCGAGGAAGAGGCCGCAGAGAGGGCCCAAGAGGAGGATCACCTGCAGCCTCCTGGGGAAGATCACATCCTGGAGCATCTGCCTGCCCGGCTCAATGAGGGTGCACACCAGGGGAGCGGGCAGAGTGGGGAGGGGGAGACTGTGGGAGAAGCCGAGGCCAGAGTGGTCCTGGGGCCCTCAACCAGCCGCCAACCTCCCATCCGTGTCCCACCTGCAGCCCTGCTGGAGGCCTGCGTGGAGCCCAAGGACCTGCTGTCCACCCTCTCCAACATGCTGCCCGTGCGTCTGGCCACAGCCATGATGGTGCCCTACACTTTGCCTCTGGAGAGCGCCGTGTCCTTCACCATCCGGTGTGCGCCATGGTGGTCAGGAGAGGGGTGCTGGGGACTGAGCTTCGGGATTGTCCACTAGTGGTGGCCACTCGGGGAAGGTGGGGGCGCAGATGCCGCCTGAGGACGGCGGGTGGGCTCGAGGGCCTGGCCGTAGCCCTGAGGCTGTGCCCTTCGCCCCCTCGGCAGCTTGCTGGAGTGGCTGCCTGACGTTCCTGAGGACATCCGGTGGGTGAAGGAGCAGACCGCCAGCATCTGCCAGTACCTGGTCATGCGCGCCAAGAGGAAGCTGCGCAGCAGCCGCCTGTCCACCCGGTGAGCCCGCCTGCCTGCCCTGCCCACCCGCGGCTCGCGCCAGGGGCGGGGGTGGGGGGTGAGGGTGGGGTGGGGTGGGAGGTGGGGTGGGAGTGGTGGGGGGAGGGCCCACTGAAGCCCTCCCTCCCGCCGTCCCGCCCCTCCCGCAGGGTGTCGGAGCAGGTGGAGCTGCGCCGTGCCCAGTCGCTGCCCTCGGTGCCGCTGTCCTGCACCGCCTACAGCGAGGTGCTGCCCAGCTGGATGCGCAACAACCTCTCCCTGGGGGACGCGCTGACCAAGTGGGAGGAGTGCCAGCGCCAGCTGCTGCTGGGTCTCTTCTGCACCAACGTGGCCTTCCCGCCAGATGCCCTGCGCATGCGCGCGCCCGCCGGCCCCACCCCCGAGGACGCCGCACCCGGGCCGGGCCTGCCCCCTTGCTGAGCGGCTCTGCCGAGTCCCCCGGCCCCCTGGGATCCGCGGGCTGAGCACCTGGCCCCGCAACATTTCTGCCCCGTGAGTCGGGCGGGGGCTGGCCGAGACCCGATCCCAGCCCTCTCCCCCACCCTCTGTGGAGCGAGGAGATGGCCCGTCGCAGCTGCAAAGAGGGGGCTTTGCCGTGAGCCACTCACGCGCCGCGGGGGTTGGGAGGATCGGAGTTCCTTCGCCTCGGCCACGGAGGCCTCACCTGTGCCTTAACCAGTGCAGTGCTGCTCCTGAGAACTTTGCACCTGCTCCTCCCTCCCCATTTTTCCCGTTTTGCTGAAGACTGTGTGTTAAGATTTATTTATTTTCGCCAAAGCAGATGTAATAAATGCCACAGCTCAGCCTCTGCCTACTTCACTTGCATAGGACTCCCCTCCTCGCTAGAAGGCATGGCAAAGAGGCTGCTCCCAACCCCCAGCTGGCCAGGGTCTCCACACACAGCCACATGGCAGGTCTTCTAGGTCGAACTCTCTGCTGGCATTGGGGGCCTGGGCCAGGCCCTCTCCTGCAGGCTTGGGAAACTGCGGGGTTCCCACCCGCTCCTCTAGCTGGGACCACCCGCCCCAACACTGCCCTGAGGCCCCCTGGCTGACCTTTGGGCACAGCTTTGTGAGAACCAATGGAAATATTTGGGACCAAGATCCTTGTTAAACAAAAAGTAAAATGTTTGCAAAAGGTGGGGTCTGCACATCCACTCCACACAGTGATATGGCTGGGGCGTGCAGCTGCTTTTGGGGTTGGATGGCTGTGGAGGGTGAAGTTCCTGGAGCTGAATGCCAAGGTCCTGGGAACGTTGGGCCCCTGCTCCACCTTGGGATTCTGGCCCAAAGCTGTGTTCCTCTGCCATCGTTGCGAGCCTCCTCGGCCAGGTGCACCTGCCTTCTTGTTCCCCTGGCCCCACACAACGTCTCCTGCCAGTATATGGGAGGGGTCTGCAGTACTGAGGCAGGTCCTAGCTGAAGGGCGCTCAACCTTGCTCTGGAAGACACATGGTTCCCTGAAAGCATCCTCTGTGGGGAGTGGGGCCGAGGCCAAGAGAATAAGTCCAGCCCCCCCCCCACCCCGTAACCAAAAAGGAACCATGGTGAGGGGTGCTGGCGCAGGCTTGGCTGGCTACCCAGATCTCTTAGCACTGCCAGGCCCAGCCCCCACCTGCCCCTCCCAGAAGGCGTGGGGCAGCTGTGGCCACAGCCCCCAGCCAACAATAACGGTTGGTTGTGGGACCTGGGACCTGGGACCGGGCGAGCCGGCCAGGCAGGTCCCTGGTGAGCCTGTGCCAGGGGCCACCCCCCTCAGTCTCAAGGTCCTGTCCTATAGGCCCAACCTGCGGTGGTTCAGCTGTATCCAGGCCCCTTCCCTCGAGAAGCAGAGGCCTCACCGGGCCCCCAGTACTGCCGGGCAGGACAGCGAGGCAGGCCCTCCAGGTGGGTGCAGGTGCCAGACTGGGGCTGGGAGGGGACCCTTGGGAAGTGGATGGGGCTTCCTCCCCCAGCAGGAGGGCGGCATTCAGGCTTCACCCAGCTCCCCTTCCAGTCCTCCCCCAAGGGGAACTCCAGTCAGGGCTGTGCCCCAAAAGAGTGCTGTGGGGCCTGGGGAGGTGGGACCTTCCTCTGCCCCCACACTCCCCCTCATATGCACTCAGCGCTGGTAAGTTAAATACCGTTTTCTAGCATATATGTATATTGTTTAAAAATAGGACAAACCAAAATTGAGAAAAAGTAAAGCCTCCCCACCCCTAGAGATAACCATTGAAAGCATTTGGTCCATTTCCTGCCCGGGTTTTCCTACAAACTTTTTTGGCGCCTTAGTTGGGCTCCTCCGGACAGGGGCGGCCCCTCGCCAGACTCTGGTGTCAGCCCCCCGTCCCTGGCAGCCTTGACCCTGCTCCGGGAGGGTTCCCAGGACTCCAGGGGACATCGCTGCCCCACTGCTCTGCTGGGACAGACGCTCTGGCCCGCTGGGGGTCGGGACTTAGTCCTTCCGAGAGAAAGGGACGCGGCGACAGCAGCACACGGCGGCTCCGCCCGGACCCAGCCCACGCAGGGGTCTCGGTGCCTGCAGGTGCCCCAGGCGCGCAGTCAGGGTCCCAGCGGGGCGGGGCGCGCCGCGCGTTTCCGGGAGGAGAGGTCGGGGCGCACGGCAGGTGCGGCGGCGCAGCTCGCAGGTAGGAGCTCGCGGTCCGGCCGCTGAGGTCCCACCGCCGCGCCCGCCCGGCACCCGGCCGCCCGCACCGCCCCTCTGGGCCGCCGTGGGGGACGCGGACCCTGCACGTGGCGGTCGGGGACTCTGGTTGCCCCTCGGGGCGCGCGGCGGCAGGGGCAGGGGCGGGCTTGGGCTCCAGAGGTGCGGGGAGCGCGAGCTGCTCGTGGGCCCCACCGGGCCAGCCCTTCCTTCCCGCTCCCTGGGGCCCAGCTGCAGCGCAGCTTCCGGCTGGAGGGACCGCCGGTCCAGCCCTCAAGACGCCGGCGGGGTGGCGACCCTGCCCCGGTGAGGCGACTACGCGGCCTGGGGGTCAATGACCCTGGTCCCTCGTGTCCCCTCCTCTCGCCCACCGCTTCCTCAGACCTGCCATCTTTGGAGATCTCCCCGCTCCAAGGAGTATCCGTGGGGGAGGATCCCAAGGTCCAGGTCTGGGGGGACGGGAAGTAACTTTGGGAAATCCGGGGTCAGGACGTTATGGGAACAACAGGTGGCTGTGATTAGGGGGCGGAACGTCCCTGCGAGGGGTTGGGGAGGGAAGCCCCAGGAGGTTCTGGAATGGGGAGGGGGCAGGCCCTAGTGGGAGGGAGAGCGGGTGCTAGGCCCAGAGTCTGGGGTGTTTCAGACAAGGGCTGTCAGGCACGGGAACCCAACGTTGGGACCTTGAGTCTGCACCCACCCTGGCAAGTGCGGGACAAGGGAGGAGTTTCCTCTGCCTGCCAGCTGTCGGAGGACAGGGTACACAGGCCCCGGCCAGGCACTGAGGACACGGTGGAGTCCTCCCGCCCAGTCCCAGCTGGAGTTGTGGCAGGCTCCTCCCTCGCAGACCACTTCCCCCCCCCCCCCATCACAGGGTCTCCTGCAGGCAGCTCCGGGGACTGCCCCGCCCCAACTCTCCCTCCCGCTCTCCTCGGGCTCCAGCCCCCTGTGATGCCACAGCCCTGAGCCTGCATCTCCCCACCAGTGATCCCCCAGCTCTGCCTGGCCTTCCACCCCCCTTCCCACCCACCTGGCTAAGCCTTCTGCCCCCTCCCCCCACTTAACAGCACGAGGCGGAGACCCTCTGCTCCCATGGCCAGCGCTGGGAACCCTGGGGCCCGAGAGGCCCAGGAGGAGGACGGGGAGAAGGCAGGGGGCTCTGCTGGGCCTCGAGGGCCGGTGCTAGAGCAGGCCCAGGAGCTGTTTTTGCTGTGTGACAAGGAGGCCAAGGGCTTCATCACCCGGCACGACCTGCAGGTGAGTCCGCAGCCCCAAGGGACTGGCCAGACCCAGAGAGAGCTCACCTCGGCTGCTCACCTCTGCCATTCTCACCTGACCAGGGCCTGCAGAGCGACCTGCCCCTCACACCCGAGCAGCTAGAGGCCGTATTTGAGAGTCTAGACCAGGCCCACACCGGCTTCCTCACTGCCCGCGAGTTCTGCCTCGGCCTGGGTGAGTCCCAAGCCCTGCCCACCCCAGCTGCCCAGGAATCTGCCCTGGGATCCTGAGGCCCTAGGCCAGCGCCTGTGGCCCTCTGTGGGGCAGCCTGTCCCTCTCCTGCACCTCCCTGCAGGGCACATGCCAGTGTCTGTACACACAGGTGCCATGGGAGCCCCCACTGCCGTGCAGCCTATGATGTGGCCTTTCTGTCTCCCCACTCCCTCTCCGGTGCCAATCCCTGTTGGGACTGGGAGCATGGCTGTCACCTCTCATTCCCAGGCCAGTAGGACTAGAATAAGGAAGAAAAACAGGAAACTGGGCCCTGAGACAGGGCAGGATATGTGTTGGGGGAGAGTGGGACCGAGCCAGGGTGGAAACCGCATCGCTCCTTCCCACCGGCAGGGAAGTTTGTGGGGGTGGAGTCGGCCCGGGCCGCGACGCCCTCCCGGACTCCTGAAGAAACCTTTGAGTCGGGCTGGTCGGCTGTGCGGGGCACCGGGGGCGCTCTGGAGGAGGAGGAGGAGGAGGAGGAGGAGCGATTCTACGCTGCGCTGGAGCAGCTGGGGGTGGCCCCGGTCCTGGGCGAGTGAGTCGGCCGCGCTGCCCGGTTCCCTCTGGCGCGCTCTTTCGGTCTGCACGCTCTGTCCCCGTCGCCCGCGTGTCTGTTCCTGCCCAGGTCCTGGGCCCGGTCAGGCCCTGCCGTTCTGTCAGCTGTGACTGCCTGGGAGGGGCCTGGCGTGATTTCCCGCAGAATTTGCATTTCGGGAGGCGGCAGCTGCGGCTGCGGAGAGGAGGGGCGGCTCGGGGCACTGGGCAACACACACGCTGGCACGGCCCGTGAACACACACCCCGCGCGGGCCACGCACAGATGCCGGGCAGGGGCGACGGCATTCGCGAGAGGGACGCCCTGCGCGCGGCACGCACGTCGGGCTGTGCGGGGACGTAGGCGTCTCCTGGGGGATTGCCCTTGGCGGAGGGGACCCCGCCAGCTCCAGCTCAGTCCCCGCGACAGGCAGCGGGCTGTGAGGACGCTCTGGCTCCGGCTGCAGCGCGAGCGACCCGAGCTGCTGGGCTCTTTCGAGGATGTTCTGATGCGCGCGTCGGCCTGCCTGGAGGAGGCGGCCCGGGAGCGGGACGGCCTGGAGCAGGCGCTGCGGAGGTGAGGGCTGGGGGCCGGGCGGGGCCTGGGGGGCACTAGAGGCTGCAGTGCTGGCGAGTCTTCACCGGCTGTCGGCCCTCTCCCTCGGAGGCGCGAGAGCGAGCACGAGAGGGAGGTGCGCTACCTGTACGAGGACATGGAGCAGCAGCTCCGCGAGCAGCGGCAGCGCCTGCGGAGTCAGGTGGGCCCCAAGCCCCGCCCCGCCGGGCCCCGCCCCCTCCGGATCGGCCCCGCCCCCAGCCCTGGGTGACCGCCCCCAGCCCGCGGGGACAGTGCCCGGCCTCTCTCGTCGCCCCGGTCCCGCCCCACCCCACTCCCGCCCCGCCCCTCCGGGAGCCTCCTCTGCATGGTCGGCGGCCGGAGGAGGCTCAGGGGCCCGGTGCGTCCCAGAACCTCCCCCGGGAGGAGCGGAGAGGTCGTCTGGAGCTGGAGCTGCAAAGCCGCGAGCAGGAGCTGGAGCGCGCGGGCCTGCGGCAGCGGGAGGTGAGCTGCGGCGCCCGGCCCGCGCCCCATCCCCGGAGACACTCTCGCGCTCCTGGTGTCCTTGAAGCCCTCCGCGCCTCAGTGTCCCCGCCCTGGGATCGTCGGGAGCCGGGGAGAGGGGCGTTCCTCGCCAGCCTCCTCTGCCCCGCAGTTGGAACAGCAGCTGCAGGCCCGGGCCGCGGAGCAGCTGGAGGCGCAGGCTCAGCACGCCCAGCTGTGGCGGGCCCACGAGGCGCTGCGGGCGCAGCTGGAGGGGGCGCAGGAGCAGCTCCGCAGGCTGGAGGGCGACGCGCGGGGTCGCCAGGAGCAGACTCAACGGTGTGGGGGCGTGTCCTGGGGGGCGGGGCCGGGCCCTCCCTTGCTCGGACCCGGGACACTTCCAACTCCACCCAAGTCCCCGGCCCGCCCCCAGAAGCCTGCCTGCGTCTAGGTCACCACCCTGTCCCCGCAGAGACGTGGTCGCGGTCTCCCGGAACATGCAAAAGGAGAAACTGAGCCTCCTGAGGCAGCTGGAGCTGCTTAGGTGCGTTCAGGCCCAGGCCGCGCCGAGGGAAGGGGCTCAGTGGAGCTTAACACTCTCGGCCGCTGCCCTGTCCCACGGTGGAGGTCCCTTCCTGTGTCTGCCTTCTATCCCTCATGCTGAGGCCCCAACCGGACACCTGTCTTCTGGCCCGAGGGGAGCCAGGGCCCGCCTTCCGCACCCCAGATTGCTGCCTCCTCTAAACCTGAGACCTCGGCCTCTCAGGGCTCGCACTCCCTCCCCAGGGAGTTGAACACTCGGCTGCGAGACGACAGGGACGCCTGCGAGGCCAAGAGGCTGGGCGGCAGCCGCAGGAAGGGTCTAGCCACCGCTCGCCTGCCTGGGCCCACTTGCTGCTGCTGCTGCTGCTGCTGGGCCCGCCCCGCCAGACGCGGCTCCGGCCACCTTCCCAGTGCCCGGTGACCGGGGGACCACAGGTGTCACCTGGAAGCGCCCCTCGAAGGCGACCTGCCGTGACGCGGGGTTGCCCATTCTGGGTGTGGGCTGCACTCGGTGGGCCCCGGGTCTTCCGACCGAAGACGGGAAGGACACAACCTCGGTGGCCGGTGGCCCGCTCTCGTGGCCCCGCTGACCTCCACCCTGCCCCCACCCATCAACTCCCCTTTCCGTTCAGCGGAAACACTGCCCCCCCAATAAAGTCCCCTGACTGCACCGCGTCGTGCCTGCTTCTCCGAGTCTGGGACACGACCTGTGGCACACGGGGGACGTGTGGCAGGCACTCGCCTGGCGCGGGCCCTGTAGGGCCGGGGGAGTCTCGGGTCAGGCCCACTGCGGCCCGTGGAGCGAACCCACACTTCACAGAACTGGGGGATCTGGAGCCACCGGTGGCCTCCAGGTTGCGGGTCCCCGAAGCTCCGCCCCTGTTCGCCCCTCGGTCCGCACCGCTGTCGGCGCTCGCCCAGGGGCCGCAGGCCGCGTCAGAGGAGCTCAGTCCTCTTGCGCCGCGCGGGCGACTCCCGCCCCGGCGGGCCCATGGGAGGGCGGTGCGGTGGGGGCGGGCCCCGCGGCGAGGGAGGGCGGCGGGGCGGCCCTGGGCTGTGGCGCGCTGGGCCCGCGGTCCCAGGTCTACGCCCGCCTGTGCCGGCGAGGGCGGGGCGATGCAAGGGGCGGTGCTACGTGGGCGGGGCCTGCGGGCCGGGGCGGGGCCGTGGAAGGGCGAGACCGGCCTGTGGGCGGGGTCTGCGGGCCGGGGCGGGGCCGTGGAAGGGCGAGACCGCCCTGTGGGCGGGGTCTGCGGGCCGGGGCGGGGCCGTACGTCCCCTCGCAGGTCCCGGCGGTGCGTTCTCTGCGCGCCGAGCTGCCGCCCCCGCAGCTGCAGCTACCCCCGCCCGGACTCCGACGCGTGGTGGGTGAGTTCGCCGCCAGGTCCGGCCGGCCGAGGGGACCTAGCGTCCCGAAGGCCCTGCGCGCCCCGGTCCCGGGGGCTCGGTCGCAGGCGCCCGGAGGGCCGGAGAGGCCGCTCCAGCCGACCCGGCCCAGCCCCTCGCCGGCCCTTCCGGGAGGGAGACGAGCGCCCGGCCGGCGCCAGGTGGGGGGGCGCGAGGGAGAGGCGCTTCCCGGGTCCTCGAACAGGCCTGGCTGCGCCCTTCGGCCCAGGGGCCCCCACTGCGCAGCCTGAACGCCCCACTCATTGTCCCTGGACACCAGCCCCCTCCCTCCGCCCGCAGGCCCGCCCAGTGCCCGGGTGCAAGTGGGCGGGGAACGGCGGCGGTGATTTCATCGCGGTACCCGGTATTCCTCACCGAGCCTGGCAAAAGCAGTCCCCGGTTTGGGGCGCGGGCCATCCAGGGGCCTGGTGCAGGTCCAGGGGCCTGGGGGTGGGGCCGCAGGAGCTATTTCTGGCCGGCCCAGGCTCCCACGCCGGCCCTTTCCCAGTGGGTTCACATCCACCAGGCATTCCTGGGAAGAGGGGCCACTCAGCGCGTCGCCTGCGTCCCGGCTGTGGGGGCTGGATCCATGTTCAGAACCAGCACCCCCGGAAGGCCTGGGATCTCAGAGCCAGGCCCGGACACATCCGTCTGGCTCAGTGGCGGGGGTCTGCCCGCGTTCCCCTCCGTGATGGGCGAGTTCGGGCCCAGCTGAGTCATGGAGGGCGCGTGTCCCGCCCAGCTCGGGGGCTGAGGTCTGTGCCTTCTGTCACAGGCTGCAGCAGCTGCTGTTGGGAGCAGGGGGCTAGTGACAGGGCTGGAGCTAAGGCCAAGGGTGGGACACCTGGGGAAGGCGTGAGGTCCCTCCCAGGATCAGACTGTCCAGAATGTCCTCTGCCCTGCCCCGCCCCAAGCAAGACCAAAATACTGGGCCTGGCCGCTCCTCTTGCTGCCTCCGGAGTAAACCCTGCCTGCTCTGGAAGTGGCTGTGGCCCACAGGCCAGACTGGTGACCTGTGACCTGTCCTTGCTCTTCTAGCCAAGTGTCCTGGGAACGTCTGTCTACCTGTCTGTCTACCTGTCCTACGGGAGTCGGGCCCAGCCAGCCTGGTGAGTGCTGGGTGGGGCAGCACCTCTGCGGTGAAAGTCCAGCCCGTGGCAGCAGTGTCTGTCTGGAAACGTGGCCTGGGGCGCTCAGCCGCTGTCTGCGCTCCTCCCCCGCCCAGAGGAGCCGACTCTGACTGAGAGCAGCAGGGTGCACCTGGGGGCCTCTGGCTGGCACGGCTCCTGCCTTTCCAGGAAGAACCTCTCCCCTGGGTCTGGAGGAGCGCGGGTCTGCCAGGCTCCACCTGCCAGGCCTTCCATTCTTCTCGGGCTGGGAGGAAGGGCTGCCTTTAACAGAAAGGACGCAGGCAGGCCCGGAGAGCCTCAGCAAGGGTCCCCGCCCCTCTGCTGCCTCTGGGGACGTGTCTCCGAGTGGCCTCCTCCCCCTGCCCCCTCTGCAGGCCTGTAGGGTCCTGCCTGTCTAATGTGAGGCCCAGGGAATGCTGCGGGGCGGGCGGGGCCTAGTGAGCTCACCCCGAGGTGTCCACTGCAGCTTCCTCCCCTGGCTGCCAGCAGGGTGAGTCAGCCGGTGATGGCTGGGGGTCCTCCATGACGCTTTCCTGTCTGTGGACACACCAGGGGTCCGCCCTGGCTGCTGGAGGTCAGGGCTCCTGAGCAGGCCACTCTAGGAAGTGACTCATGTCCTGCTTCTGCCAGGACAGGTGGTCGGCTCAGCCCCCAGCCCCGGGCCGGCCTGGGCATCTGTGTCCCCGACTCTGTCCCCACTGGTGTCTAGGTCTAGCTGTCCTCCCAGGCAGGGCCCTGGTGCTGTGGGCTATCTGACTCCCCGGCCCCAGGATGGGTGAGTTCAGCGAGAAGAAGGAAACATGCGGCACCGTCTGCCTCAAGTACCTGCTCTTCACCTACAACTGCTGCTTCTGGGTGAGGAGGGGACGCCCTGCCCACAGCCCCTCCCCTCCCCTCCCCTCCCCTGGCCCGCTGCAGGCCAGGGCCAGAGGTGGTGACTGGCGTGCACTGCTCGCAGCTGGCCGGCCTGGCCGTCATGGCCGTGGGCATCTGGACGGTGGCTCTCAAGAGTGACTACATCAGCCTGTTGGCCTCAGGCACCTACATGGCTACAGCCTACATCCTGGTGGTGGCTGGCGTTGTCGTCATGGTGACCGGTGTCCTGGGTTGCTGCGCCACTTTCAAGGAGCGGCGGAACTTGCTGCGCCTGGTCAGAGGCTGGGGCGGCACGGGGTGGGGGTGACGGGCTGGGTGCCCAGGCGGGGGCTCCTCACTAGCTGCCGGGGGCTGATCCGGGCCCTGGCGGGGTCGAGTGTGCCCCTGCAGGCTGTGGACAGGGCCTCGCTGTGCGCACCTGGGGGCAAGGTCCTTCCCTGCCTGCCCAGTCATGTGGGTCCCCACACCCAAGCTGCACCCGCCGAGGGAAGACACCCGCTTTGTGAGAAAGGGTCAGGGAGTGTGGCAGCTCCCAGCCCCCCCTGCTGCTTGGAGGCCTCAGGGGTGACCACTTGGGAGCTGGGGTCGGGCGTGCTCTGAAGTGCCCGGACACGGGGAATCCTGACTGTCTCCGCCCCCCAGTACTTCATGCTGCTGCTGCTCATCTTCCTCCTGGAGGTCATTGCCGGGGTCCTGGCCTACGTGTACTACCAGCAGGTGAGGGGCCACCCTCGTGCACACACCACCCCCACCCCCACTGCTCCAGAGCCAGACGGCCTGCCCACAGCAGCCAAGCTGCCTTAGGACCCACGGAGGGTACAGGTGTCTGTGTCCAGGGGGTCTGGAGACCCTGCCTGCCTCTCCCCATGGTCACCCTGGTGACACTCCTCGTCCCACTCAACCCCCTCAAGCTGCTCTCTGACCCCAGCCCTCCTTGGGCTGCTCTCCCACAATCCTGGGGCTCCCTTGTCCCACCTGGGAGGGCCTTGGACTTTGAGGCTGAAGTTCCCCGCACCACCCCCAGCTGAACACAGAGCTCAAGGAGAACCTGAAGGACACCATGACCAAGCGGTACCACCAGCCAGGCCACGAGGGTGTGACAAGTGCTGTAGACAAGCTGCAGCAAGAGGTGAGTGGGTGGCATCGGGAGGGCCGAGTGCTGCCAGGGCCTCCCCACCGCTCGTCGGGGACACTGTGTGGGGAGCACCGTGTGTGCGGGAGCACTCTGTGTGTGCGCGGGAGCACTGTCTGTGCAGGGGCCTCTGGCCTCGAGGCTCACCCGCTGCTCCTGCTGCAGTTCCACTGCTGTGGCAGCAACAACTCACAGGACTGGCGGGACAGTGAGTGGATCCGCTCGGGGGAGGCAGGTGGCCGAGTGGTCCCCGACAGCTGCTGCAAGACCGTGGTGGCTGGCTGCGGGCACCGGGACCACGCCTCCAACATCTACAAGGTGGAGGTAGGTGGGCACCCAGGGAGGGGCTGAGCTGGCTGGAGCCTGTGCCTGGTGCTAGGCGTGGGTGTGGCCACACCCCAGATAGCTGAGACCAAGGGGGCCAGGTGCTGCCACGTGAGAGGAGCCACCTGGGCCCCCTTCAGCACCCCACCCCCCACCCCACTAGGGCGGCTGCATCACCAAGCTGGAGACCTTCGTCCAGGAGCACCTGAGGGTCATCGGTGCCGTGGGCATCGGTGTGGCCTGCGTGCAGGTGCGGGCTCGTGGGGGACTCGAGGGGCCGGGGGCCGGGGCCCCACAGAGCCTGCTCACCCTGTGCCCGGCTCCTCACGCAGGTCTTTGGCATGATCTTCACGTGCTGCCTGTACAGGAGCCTGAAGCTGGAGCACTACTGACTGCCTGGGGCTTGGCCCCGAGGCTCCCCACGTCCTGCCGCGGCTTCGTACCCGACTACTGAGCTCCAGGTGGCTGGGGTCCCGGGATCCCACCCACCTGTGCCATCACTCTGACCTCTGGGGACCCCAATGCCAGAGGTGGCTTCAAGTGCCTTTTTCTGCACTCCAACGTCCTGAGGCCTGAGGAAGGGGGAAGGGGTGGCCGTCCTGTCTGTCGGGGCCAGGTGGGGTGGGTTTTGACAATAAGGCACCCTGTCCCACAGGGCACCTCTTTTGTGGTGGCCTCATGGGGTCTTAGGGCCCCTCCATGCCTGTGTTCAGCCCAGGGGAGGGGTTTGAGCTGGGCTCCCTGGACATACTTCCTGCCTGGTGGCTACAGGCAGCTGGGAAAGGGCCCTGCTGGGTGGGTGCTGGGCAGGGCCAGGCCCTTGGTGCCAGTGGCCACACGTGCCCAGGCCCTTCAGGTGCTGGCCTCTTCCTGGAGCCATGTGGCCCCAGGGCACTTGGAGGAAGCGGAGTGCTCCCCGACCCTTGGGCCTGTGCCTCCCTCCTCTTCACAGGGCTCAGCCGCACCCCTAACGGCCAGAGCCCCCGCTTTTTCCTGTTGCTGTCACTACCCTGTAAAATGCCACGTGTCCATTTGTGCATTGCCGTGTCCCCATGTGGGGGCAGGCGTTTACTGGTTTGTTCACTGCTGTATCCCAGGTGCCTAGCACTGCCTCTGCCACACGACAGTGCTCAATAAACCTGCTGTGGAGTGGATGGTGGCTTGCTATGTTGCTGACAGACGTTTGTCCTCGGGGCACGCATGGAAGCCAGGAGGGCCTGTTCCAGGGTCCAGGTTGGCTAGTGTTAGCTGCAGGGAGGGGAGGTCCCATGGCAGGGACAGCACAAAGGTGGTGGTGTAGTCACAGCCCCTTGGGACAGGAAGAGTGGCCTTGGACCTGGACAGCAGAGTTGGGGGTGCATGAAGGAGGCCCCAGGCCTGGTGTCTGGCAGGATGTGGGGTGGAGGCGCCCTGGAGATGGGAGCCAGGGCTCAGCCACGGTGCCCATCAGCCCTGGGGGCTGCCCTGGTTCCTGTCCCTGAGGCTGGCTTGGATTGTACACCCCCGGGCAGACCCCATCCTCCCCCCAGAGGACCTCACCTGGGCAGGTGACGGCCAGCACTGACGGTGCCCAGAGAGGAGCTGCTCCCCCCACTCCCGACTGGTACCCTCCTGCCTCTGCCAGCGGGAGGGCAGTAGGGCCCATCGGCCCCCCAGCCTTGAGTCACAACTCCCACCTCTCTGGCTAAGCCCAAGTTGGAACAGGACAGCAGGGCCCTGGGGGCATCGAGCGTTAAACCCGGCACACTGGGAGCCCAGCTATGGGGGGCTTGGGGCCGGCTGTGGAGGCTGGACACTGCTCTCGGCCCTCCGCACGAATCTGGCCAGGGGTGGGGCCGGAAGTGCTCTGGGAGGAGGACCTCAGGAGGGCAGCAGGAGGGCAGGCAGCCGTGACTGCAGCAGACACTGTTCAGGGCCCAGATCTGGTTCGTTAGATTCTGAGAAGACACGGGAGCCTCTGCTCGGCCCGAAGAGCACCCAGAGTGTGGGGGGAAGCAAGGGATGCCCCAAATAACCCTAACCCTCAAACGCGCCCGGCTGTCTGTGCCTCGGTTGGGCCACAGTGAGCTCGCTGCAAACGGAGACTCCCTGCGGGCTTGGGGTGGCCGGTGGGGACGGTGCTACCTCCTCCGGGGAACGGCCACCCCCAGGTGCCCACCAGACAGCAGGCATGAGGGGCGGGTGTGGAGAGGCCGCAGAGAGCCACAGGTGGAAGGCTCTCTGCGATGCCGCCCACAGGGGCACCTGTGGGAC
Source organism: Eulemur rufifrons (assembly GCF_041146395.1). Lineage (NCBI taxonomy): Eukaryota > Metazoa > Chordata > Mammalia > Primates > Lemuridae > Eulemur > Eulemur rufifrons. The sequence goes on from NC_090988.1 coordinate 103,814,594, forward strand.
AGACCAGCCCCAGAGCCTGGAGGCGCCAGGACCAGCCAGCTGGCGTTCTGCCTACTGCCGCAGGCTCTGTGACAGTGCCAGGGCTGGGACCAGGGAAGCAGAAACAAAAGTCCCCAAGACAGGCCAGGCAGGACCAGCCTTGGGGGAGGAGAAGCCAGGCGGCAGAGGAACGTGGACACAGGGAGCCCCACAAAGCCAGGCCACCAGGGGGACCTCGTGGTGGTTCTGACTTTACTGGGTGTTCCTTCCAGAGTGGGGGTACACGCCCCCGTGCTGTGGCGAGGCATCGCTCCCAGCTCCTGACACCGGGGTTTAATGAGCTCCGGGCAGGACGCTGACTGCCCCTGGGCGGCGCCGCGGGCAGGGCCCGGCTCCAGCGCAGTCACTTCTCCAGGGGCGCGTAGTTGAGCAGCTTCTCGATCAGGTCCACGTGGGCCAGCAGCATGCGGCGGCAGCAGTAGCGCTTCAGGCCCAGGGCGTCCAGGGCGTCCCTGCATCAAGGGGTGACACAGTGAGGCCAGCTGTGGTGTCAGGTCTGCACAGGCCTGAGCCCACGTCCAGGCCACCTCGGGGCACTACCGCCTGCTCACCGCAGCCCCTTGGCTCGGGCAGGGTGGACACAGCCGCGGGGGACCTGGGACTGAGGCCCAGCAGCAGGATCCCAGCTGGAGTAACCTGGAAACGCCCGAGAAGTGCACCCAGACACCTGGGGTGCAGCCTGGTGACCCCCACTCTGGCCATATTTGTGTGTGTGTGTACACAGATATGTAAACATATATAATGAATGCACGTAAAATAAAAACAAAAAGTCATCTGAAGGAACTTAGAAAACCAGGGCCACCAAGCTGCCAATTCCATGAGCCCCTCATTCAACGCAGGCCCCCCACCAGTGGCTCTCCAAGGGCTGTGCCTCAGTTCCCCTTGGCACCTGAGAAAGTGTACCAGTGGGCTTCCCCCTGGCAGTTGCCGCCAGATGCAGGTGCCGTGCCCTGGCCGGAGCCAGCCCCGCTCCGCTGCTCCAGGCTCACCTCTGCTCCCCAAACCACGGCAAGAGACTCTCTACAGGGAGCCATCGCTCCCACATCCCAAGCCCATCAGAAGCTTCCATTTCCCTGGGACCTGGTCCCTGTCAGCCTGAAGGCCTTCAGAACATTCCCATGGCAGCTTGGGAAAGGGAAGGCCAGATGGGGGCCCCCTGCCCATCTGTCCCTGGGAGAGGGGCCTGGACTGGCCGCCAGCCACACACTCCTAACCTGGTCACCCCTGCAGCCTGCCCGCCCACGCATTTGCTTCCCTTGCTCATGTGACACACTCACAGCGAAAGCCTACGGTGCCCTGGCACACATGACCCCCAAGGCTTCAAAGGTGACCAAGACACACAGCCATCCACAGGGGGCAGAGGCTCAGACAGGCATGGTGGTTAATTGCAGTACTCAGGGACAAGAACAGGAAAAGCTCGATGATGATGGCCAGGTGGTCAGGAAGTTTGTCCTGCACCTTAAAGGACTAGCAAGGTTTGCAGGACATGGGGATAGGCCCTGTAGCAGGGACAAAAAGTTAGGGAGGGCCGGGCGTGGTGGCTCACGCCTGTAATCCTAGCACTCTGGGAGGCCAAGGCGGGTGGATCGCTCAAGGTCAGGAGTTTGAGACCAGCCTGAGCAAGAGTGAGACCCCGTCTCTACTAAAAATAGAAAGAAATTAGCTGGACAACTAAAAATATAGAGAAAAAATTAGCTGGGCATGGTGGCGCATGCCTGTAGTCCCAGCTACTCGGGAGGCTGAGGCAGAAGGATTGCTTGAGCCCAGAAGTTGGAGGTTGCTGTGAGCTAGGCTGACGCCACAGCACTCTAGCCCCGGCAACAGAGTGACACTCTGTCTCAAAAAAAAAAAAAAAAAAAAAAAAAAAAAGATTAGGAAGCAAGTGGAGGAGGCTGAGGGCTATACTGTCGGTCAAGTGGTGCCTGTAACCCGATAGGACACCTGTCTTGGGAGACACCAGTAGTTTGACGCCCACTCCCCTCATCTCTCTAGACTTTGGGGAACAATGCTCTCCTGAACAGGTTGGAGCTTGGATGGAGGAGACCTCAGGCCTGAAAATCCTGACATGAGCGCCCCAGCCCCCGAGCCAGGACCCTCCCCACGACCCCGGCCCATCCCGCAGGCTGGGAGCACCCCCCCCCCCAGGACCCCAGCCCATCCCGCAGGCTGGGAACCTCCACCAGGACCCCGGCCCACCCCGCAGACCGGGTCTCCCCCTCCCCACGACCCCGGCCTGCCCCGCAGGCCAGAACCTCCCCACCCCACGACCCCAGCTCACCCAGCAGGCCGGGACCCCCACCCCACGACCCCGGTCCGTCCCGCAGGCCGGGTCTCCCCGCCGCGCTCAGAGCCTCACCCCTCGGTGTACTCGGCCTGCAGCAGCCCCAGGTAGGCTTCCCACTTGTTGCCGACGATCTTGCCGCAGGTGAAGCAGCGCACGGGGATGATCATGATGGCAGCTAGGCGACCCGTCTCCGCACTGCGACCCCGGCGCGACTGCGCTGCAGGCTCCGCCCGGGCGCGTCCACCGGCGCGGGGGTCCTGCTCTGCCCGGCCCGCCCGGCTCGCCCCGGCCCCCCGGCCTCGGCGCCGCGGACGTTCGGGCCCCGCCGCGACCCGCTTGCTTCGCGCGGACGGGCTCCCGGGGCCTGCGCGCCGCGGGAGGAGCAGACGGCGCCCCCCGCCCGCCGCTTTGGTACGTCCCGGCGCGACGGCGTCCGAGCGGGGCCGTAAGAGTGCGGCGGCGGCGGTTCGCGATTCTCGTGTCCGCTTGACTGACAGCTGCGCGGCGGGAGCGCACTGGGGAGCGGACGGCGCGGGCGGCGGGCGGCGCCCAGGTAGGTGCCGCGCGGGGGTGCGGCCGGGGTCCCTCCGCCCGCCGCCCGAGCCCCGCCCGGCCGCGCCAGGACGCGAGGTGGGGCGCGCGAGTTCGAGCCCCGAGACAGACGCAGCAACAAGTGGGGGGCCGGGCGGGGGGCGCGGCGATGCGCGCGGGGCCGGGACGGAGGGGCTGTCGGAGGTCCGGCGGCCGCGGGCGGGCTTCCCGCCGCCCCCGCTGGCCCTGTCGGGAACGCGGTGTCTCCGCCTGGAGCCCCCAACCGTGGGGTGCCGGGGCTCTGCCGCCGAGTTTGGGGCGTTTCATGCTTGCCGCGGGCCCGGACCTTCGGGGCGCCGCCCCAGCCCCCGCCACGCTCGGGCCGCGCAGGAACGGCCCCCGCCGGGTACTTACCTGTAGCCCCGACGGCAGGGGACGGATGGGGGCGGCGGCTGCTCGCCCTGTACCGCCTCTCTGCGCCCCTGTCTGCTATCTTCCGGCTCCTTCCAGGAAGGGGAAGGGGGTCCGCGCCATCCCGGCCCTCGATCGGGGCATCGGCGCTCAAATGCACCTCCGAACACGGGGACAGGGGCCGGGGAGGGAGGTCCGGGAGGACGTGGTTTGTGATCTTGGGAAAGGGCACCCTTGGGCAGAGTCCTGAAGGCTGTGCCTGCAGGACCAGATGACCCCTGGAGGTGATGGGACCTCTGGGGACTTCAGGGATGGGGTGCTTGTGTCTCTGGGATGGGGTGTGGGGAGGCTGGCACCGGCGACCTTCTTGCTGTGCTGGTGGGTGACCCTGGAGGGGTGGGGTCAGTGCAGGGAGAGGCAGGGAAGTCTCCTTGGAGGAGGTGAGCTGTGGATTGTGGGGGCTGGGGTGTTGCAAAGTGGCACCTGTGAGGGCTCAGGGCAGGTTGGGGCTGTGTTGGGTCCCGGGCATCAGCTAACTGCTCTCTGGGCAAATGCTGGAATTTTGCCCTAGTTGCAGGGGAGGGGGATGAAAGGTCTCATGGGGCTGGCCAGAGCCACTGTCCATCTGGGGTTTTTGGTCCCACCCTGGCCTGGGCCCTGGGCAGCTTCCTCCTGGGCATTAGCCGTCCCCCACCCAGCCACGTGCAGAGCCACGAGACACGAGGCCACTTCCCTTCCCTTCCCCCTCCCCTCAGGCTGAGTGGACGCACAGCCTGCCCTGGCCTGGCCAGGGGCCTGGGGTCAGATCTGGCTTGGCTGCCCAGGCTGCTGGTGGCTGTGGAGGTGAGGGGGCGGGGGCGTGGGATCCAGGATGTCAGGAGGGTGGGCCCTTGGGAGCGGGTGGGGGCTGAAGGCTTCCTGGAGGAGGGACCCTGGGCCTGTCCCCCCCAGTTCCTGCCAGGAGGAGTTGTTTACTCTGGGAGACTTGGGGCAGCGAGCCTCCCTCCCAAAACCTGGCTGAGCCAAGTTGACATTCCTGGAATTCCGAGCGTGTGTGCTCCCTGATTTCCCGGGAGGGCCCTGGGAACTCAAGGCTACCCCTGTGCACTGCCACCCGCCTCGCATGTCCGCATAGGCCCCCACATGTGCACGGAGGCCCCTGGGCTCCTCCCTGGCTCTGCTGTGGCTCAGGCCTGTCCTTTGCCCCCACCAGGCTAGACTTGAGGACCCTGGGCAGCCTCAGAGGTCTGCCCTGCCTCGGCCCTGGGTGGCCTGTCCCCCCCGGCACGTGTGTTTGGTGAGCAGGGGTAGGTGGGTGTGCAGTGTCTGTGGGGCCTGGCCTGGGCCTCTGGGAGCATCGGGTGGGGTTTCACAAGAATGGGGCGTCCAGTCCCCTATGGTTGGCGTCGAGGGGCACAAGGAGAGGGAGGGTTTTCTTACATGTGGTTTGGAACCCGCTTGAAGGGGTCACTTCAGGGAAGGGGACAGGGGAAACTCGTGACTGGAGTTTCAGTTGCCCAGCCCCTCCCACCCTGGGTGTTGCCATGGAAATAGGCCAGCCACGGGGGAGGGGAGGGCGCTAGGCAGCTGGGTGGAGCACTGGGCTGGGATTGGGCAGACCTTGCACCCTGGTCTTGGATCACAGCCTCAGTTTCCCCATCTGTAAAGCTCTGGTCGGACCAGAAGCTGCCCACCAGGAGGGTCTGCATCCCCAGGGGGTGTGGTGACAGCCCCTCTCCCCAGCCTGCCCCCACTCCTGTGCCTCTGGCTGGGCAGGCGCAGATGTGTGTTCCCCCGGAGGGCATACCGTGGAGGGCCGTGAACGCGTGTGCCGAACACCTCCCTGGTGCACACACGCCCCGGCCAGCGCCTGCCGCACCCCGGACAACACGCGTTCAGCACTGTCCGAGTGGCCCTCGAGACCTGGCAGTGTGGGCAGTGGTGTGTGCCTGAACCTAGTGACCCACACCTCTGGTGGCATTCGGCCGCCATCCCGCTGCCTGGGCTGACGTGCCCCTGAGACTGTTCTGTAGGGTCCAGGTGACATGGGTTAGGGCCAGGGCTGCGGTGGGATGGACACCTGAGGCTGGGCTGCTCCTGGAGCCTGGGCGGGTGGAAGGGCCCCTCGGCCCCCACAGCCCCCGCAGAGAAAGACCTGAGGGTGCTGTGGAGGGACAGGGAGGACACCAGCCTGTCGGAGCGGGCCTTCATTGGCCCAGGAGAGGTGGGAGGGGCCCTTGGTTGCCTCCCCTGTAGGGGCGTCTCTCCCTCCCCTGGAGTGGGAGGGGGCGTCCCGCCCAGGCTGTGTGTCAGGGGGTGCCGGCTGCCTGGGGCCTGGGTGTCTGCGGTGCCCCTCCCCCATAGTGAGCGGGGGAGGGCCTGTTTGTGTTGGCGGGCCTCCCTGCCTCCTCAGATCCGCCTCCCAGCCTCCGGCCTGGGGGACCAAGCTGCTCTCCACCCCCGCTGCCCCTGCCTGGCTGTGCACACAGGCTGCGATTTGTCGCAGCATCTGGGGAGGTCCCTTTTTGAGTGGGACCTTGGTCTGGCCAGGTGGGTGTCCGTGGCCTCCTTGTGGCTCACATTTCCCCAGCAGCCCACGTGTCTTGGAGCCCTCAGTCAGCCAGGGTGGGGTGTGGAGCCTCTAGGTCCCCTCCTGCCCTGGGGCTGCCAGAGGGCCACTTGCCCCACCCCCAGGCTTGGTCTGAGAGGCCAGGCAGTTGGGCGGCGTTGGGGTTGAGCTGGTGGGGCGAGAGGGTGGTGCCCACCTTCGGCCCCCCGTTGAGCTCCCCCCAGGTGAGCTTCCCCCGGCCCCCACTGCAGTTGCTGGGTGGTGAGACAGGCAGATGGGTGGGCCTTGTGGGTCAGCACCGATGGCCCCTGCGGAGGGCCGAAGGGAGGGGTGAGGGGGGGCTGCCGGGCACCCTGTGGGAAGTGGACACACAGGCTGGTCTCAGGGTCAGGGGCCCCTGGGGGAGACACCACTGCATGTCTCTGTGTGTGCCACGTGTCTGCATGTGTCTGCGTGTCTCTGCGTGTCCCTGTGCTGTGAGTACGTATCTCTGAACATATGTGTTCTCCGCCCCCGCTGCCCCTTCTGCCCTGTAGGGACCTGGCCCCGTGGGGGCTCCCTGTCCCCTGGGTGCCAGCCCCCACACCTCTCCCTGTGTGGTTGTGTGGCTGAGGGTGGAAACCAGGGCTCCGTCTTTCCCTCCGCAGAGCTCGGGCCTGCCTTGGACACCGTCGACCACTCGCCCAGCCCCTGGCCAGCCTGCAGGCAAGCCCAGGTATGTCATGGCCTGGTTGGGCGGTGCGGTGGGGGTGGCACTGGGCCTGCCTCTGGGTGTCACCTGTGCCCGGCCCAGGGGCCATGCCAACTAGACACTGAGCATGTCTCGTTGGGGCCCCACCTCGGGGGGCACTGGGACTCCTGTGGGCGAGGAGCTGGACTTCGGGGCCGCGGCGTTGGGGAAAGACCCTCGCCATGCCGAGCTCTGCCAGCCCGGCCTTGCCTGGCCCCCTCTTTGGGTCTGGACAGCCTGGTGTGAATTCTGGACCTGCGAAGTCCAGACTCAGAGCGAGCCCAGTCCTCACCCTGACCGGCCCTGTCACCTGATTCCTCCCAGGTAGGCTCATCTGCTCATGGGGTGATGTGTGCAGGCTTTTGTAGACTGGAGGGGTGCAGGGGTTTTGGGGACACAGACTGCATCTGAGTGCTGGGCTCAGCGCAGGATCCCAGACCTGCCTTGAGACCCATGAGCAAGTCCAGGGGAGCCCTGAGCTGCCCCTGCCCCTCCCAGCCTCATCCGCCTGCGCTGCAGGAGAGATGGGCTCCAGATTCGTCCCTGCCCCGGGCAGCGTGACCCCACTGCCGCCCTGGGAGCCCCCACCTAGGGGAGCCTCCTCTACCACGGCCCAGCAAGTCCGCTCCCGGCAGGAGCACCCCCAGCCCAGCGTGCCTTCAGGGAGGGCAAGGACGAGTAGTGGGCTTATTTAGGCACCCCTGGAGGCCCATCTCCCTCGGTGGAGTCTGCCTGACGCTGACCTCTGACCCCACCAATGGCGTGACGTGGCAGGGTGCTGTTTTTAGTTCCAAGTCTGGCCTCTCTGAGGGAAGGCAGGGTGGGACTTCTGCCATTAGCCCTGGTCCTCCCTGGGCCCCTGTGGCTCCTGCCCTGCCCGTGTCTGGAGTGCCCGCTCCCCGCTCTCGCCCTCTCGTGAGCACGCCCCGAAGGAAGGGGCGCCTGAGGGTCTGCTGTCGGCTTGGGCACGCCAGGTGGCTCAGTCAGGCCAGGGGCTTTTGGGGGGGTGCCAGAAGTTTCCGGGGGCCGCTGGTGCCACAGGCTCTCTTGGTGAGCTGTGGGGTGGTCTCTGCTGGGCCCCTGGTGCGCAGTCACCGTTTTGACTCTTCCCTGGGGCCCAGACCCGACAAAGAGCCCTCAGGGAAAGCACAAGGTGGGGGGCCATGGGAAGCCCCAGGCTAGTCTGGGGCGGCAGGGGGCCTCCAAGCAGGCTTCCTGCACTGGGGGGCTCAGGCCGGCTGCAACCCACTCAGCGACGGCCGTGGCTGCAGTTCTCCTCGGCGCCACCAGGGGCAGCAGAGGGCTGCCGCCCTGAGCCCTGGTCTCAGGCCCGGGACCTGCCACCTCCGGGCTCCCAGCCTGGCCCTAGGGGGGGCCCGGGCCCGCAGGGCACGGCAGCCTGCCAGTGGCACCCCTATCCCTCCTGCCCTCCTTTGGCCCTTCCTCATCCCTCCCCTTCCTCTCCCCTCCTCTTCCTCCCCCTTCCTCTCCCCTCCTCTTCCTCCCCCTTCCTCTCCCCTCCTCTTCCTCCCCCTTCCTCCCCCTTCCTCTCCCCTCCATTACCCCTCCTCCTCTTCCTTTGGACTTCAGTTCCTGGGACTATCCCATGGGACGTCCACTTGATGGCTCTGGTGACCAGGGAGGTTTTGCCACAGCCCCGAGCCCAGGGTGCAGGGCATGTCTGTGCCTGCCAAGGCTCTTCACCCCAGGCCTGGGGCTCCCCTCCACCTCTGGGCTGCAGATCAGGTGGGGGGATCTGGACCACCTGCTGCTGCCCCCCACACTGGGGGCGCTTCTACCCCTAGCCCTTTGGTAGGGATGGCGCTTCAGAGAATCGAGGTGGGCCATGGGGCCACTGGCGGGGCATCTGTCCCCCGGCTTTGATTGTGGGCACCTTGTGCACACCCAGGGTGATGGGCTAGTGTGTGTCTGCTAGTGTCTGTGTGCACACCCCTGAGTGCAAGGTGCATTGGTGTGTTTATATGTGTTTGGGAGGGAGGTGAGGTCTCTCAAAGGTTGACTTCCAGTGTGGGCTGGACCACAATGAAATTCTAGGCCTCTCGTTCAAGAATTAACAAAAATTTGGCTGGGCGTGTTGGCTCACACCTATAATCCCAGCACTCTGGGAGGCTGAGGCAGGAGGATCACTTGAGCTCAGCAGTTTAAGACCAGCCTGAGCAAGAGTGAGACCCCGTCTCTATTTAAAATAGAAAAATTAGCCGGACGTGGTGTGCAGCTGAGGCAGGGGGATCGATTGAGCCCAGGAGTTGGAGGCTGCAGTGAGCTATGATCACACCACTATACTCTAGCCTGGGTGACAGAACAAGACTCTGTCTCAAAAAAAAAAAAAAAAAAAAGGCCGGGCGCGGTGGCTCACGCCTGTAATCCTAGCACTCTGGGAGGCCGAGGCGGGTGGATCGCTGGAGGTCAGGAGTTCGAGACCAGCCTGAGCAAGAGCGAGACCCCGTCCCTACTAAAAATAGAAAGAAATTATATGGACAACTAAAAATACATATAGAAAAAATGAGCCGGGCATGGTGGCGCATGCCTGTAGTCCCAGCTACTTGGGAGGCTGAGGCGGTAGAATCGCTTAAGCCCAGGAGTTTGAAGTTGCTGTGAGCTAGGCTGATACCACGACACTCACTCTAGCCCGGGCAACAGACCGAGACTCTGTCTCAAAAAAAAAAAAAAAAAAGTCACTGAGAAGTTCAAGAGGGTGACAGTAGAGCATCTAACCAGCGGGGTGCATGTGACTGCCCTTGGCCTGCTCCAGGGAGGCTGCACAGGGGCAGGAGCCCAACTTGGGCCCTGGGAGCCCTGTGTGCCCCAGTGGGGCTGCCAGCCTCCCACCGGGCTCTGGGGGTGCCTTGGGACCACTCCCGCACTCCTGTGTCTGTTCTGGATCCTCCTGTAAAGTCAGGAAACCTTGCGGACACCCCCTCCATGTCCTGCAGAGCGACCCAACATGCCGGGCACCTAGGGTTCCCCAAAACGCCCCAAGCCAGAACCTCCCCAAGTTGCCACCAGACAGCAACTGGGTCACCCCTTCCTTTGCATAGTGCTTTGCATATGGTTTGCGTGGTCGGAGGTCCAGGCTCCCCGGATGGCTGGGTCCGGGCCAGGCACCATGGGCGCAGGTCCCCTGGCTGGGAGCTGCCCAGGCCTCAGCCCCGGCGCTGGCCCCAGCCCCTGCCCTCCGTGAGCTTCTTCCCTCCTAGCGGGCGACAGTGGGGAGGGGGGCGGGCCAGTGCCGGCAGAGGGGCCGGGGCGGGGCGGGGGCGTCGCTGCGGGGCTGCGATTGGTCGGCCGGGGCAGAGCGCAGCCATTTGCGGGGGTCTGCGCGGGGGCGGGGCCTCCTCGCATTGGTCGGGCAGGGGTGGGCGGGGCGGGGGTAGCCGCGGGTCCGCGGGCAGGTGTCCGGGGCCCGCGGCCGGGTCCGAGCGGAGCCGCGCCCGCTGCCACTGCGGGGCGGGAACGGGCGGGCGCGGGGTCGGAGCCGGTGGGCGGGCGCGGGGCTGGAGGGAACCGGTGGGATGGCGCGGGCCGGGGCGGCGGGCGCGGGGCGCTGAGCAGCGGGCGCGATGCGGCGCTCGAGCACCGACGAGTCCACGTACCGGCGCAGCCCGTCGCCGGAGGGCAGGGGCTCGGGCTTCGCGCGCGGCGGCCCGTTCCGCCGCTGCAGCAGCCTGTGCGGGCGCGCGGGCGCGGGCGACGGCGGGGGTCCCTCCTGCGGCCTGCACGCGACCCCCGGCCCCAAGGCGGCCCAGGCACGCTACACGTCGCCCAAGGGCAACAAGTACGTGGTCTTCTACCTGGACCTCTCCTTCATCTTCCTCCTAGAGCTGAAGCGCTGCAGCATGGCGCGCGGCTGCCTCCAGGGCGTCAAGTACCTCATGTTCGCCTTCAACCTGCTCTTCTGGGTGAGTCGTGGCGGGGCCGGCAGCAGGGTCTGGGGGCGCCGGTGTCGCCGCTCCGGCTGGGCGTTGGGTCGAGCGAGCCGCGGAGAACCCAGGGTCGCTGCTCCGGCCAGGGCTGGCGGCGGAGGTTTCCGCTACTGCGGGTGCCCGGCCGGGCCTCTGCCCCAGGGCTGCCCTGCCCGGCACGCTCCCCTCTCTTGCGCATGTGCGCTCGGGACAGGGCCGCCCAGGACAGGGCCACCCAGGCGCTGCGCCTGTCCCGCCGCGGGGGTGGCCCCCGCCCCCCGCCGCGCCCCTCCGAGCGCTGACCCAGGGACCCACCTCCGGAGCTCTGCGAGGAGCGGCTGCTGGGCCCCTGTGGGAATGGGGTGGGGCCCCCGACACGCGGGCGATGAGTGCCTGCAGGGAGGCGCCTGGCTTTCCCGCCTCCTGGTCCTACCAGAGCTCCCCTAACTTCTGCGAAGGTGGGTTTGGTTTGCTCGGCCTTGGGGCGGGGGTGTCCCGTGCGGCTTGTGTGCTGGGTGGAGTAGAGCTGAGGGGCGGGGAGGACAGTGTCCACTCCACCGCAACCCACCCCACCCCATAACAGTAGGTCTCACACCTGGCCAAGGTGGAGCAAGCCTGGTGCGACCTGGACCCTGTCCACCCCTGGACCCTCAGGGGGGCTGGGCTGGAGTTGGGGGCGACCTCGGATTACCTGGGCCGTGCTGGGCTTCACTGGCTGGGCCAGGGGAGGCTCGGTGGAGAAAGGATGCCAAGGTCATTCTGTCTCTGGTCTTGATTCCCGAGCCAACTCTCCTGCACCTGGGCGCACAGGGGCGTGGCTTCAGCTCCTGCCTGGACAGCGGACTTCAGAGGGATGCTCACTTGCCTGTGGTCTAGTCAAGGCCAAAAGCCCAGAAACCTGGGGCCACCTTCCTGCTCTTTCCTTCGCTGCTGGTCCCTGGCTCTTCTCTCTCCAGCTTGGGTAGGGGCTGGGGGTCCCTGGGAGGGACAGCCAGCCTGGGCTGCCTGTGGGGTACGACCCAGGGAGGTTCCTGCCCCAGATGTCCACCTCCAGAAGAGGCCACCCCAAGGGTCTGTTCTCTGCTAGAGGTTCCAGGGAGGGCCGAGGCCCAGGACCAGGCCCGGAGGGTGCCCTGGAGGCTGGGGGCGGGCAGCGGAGTTGGGTGCGGGCTGGAGCCATGGCTGGGGCATGGGAAGAGGTGAAGTCTGCTCGGGTGGCTGGCCAGCAGCACCAGGCACCAGGGTAGTTAGTGCTAAGCACTGGCAGTGTGTGGGTGGGTGTGGCTGTGATGGCGGGGGTGTGGTAGGTGACGGAATGGGGGTCACTGCATGTAGGGGCAGTTCCTGGGAGGTGGGCAGGTCCTGCTTCTCTCTCCACCTGCTCTCCTCGGTCACCTGGACACCTGCCTTCAGGGAAGAGGAGGAGGGGCCTCCAGGGGGCCTGTCCCAGCCTCACGGGTCCCCAGGCGGAACTCGCTCTGCCCCAAGGGCCCTGAAGAAGCCTCCCTGCCCACTGTGGGGCAGACACGCTCCCTGACCCCTGTGGCGGATGGCAGCGGCTGACCCCCTCAACCTGAAAAGAACAAATCAGGAACCCTTGGGACCCCCTCCTAGGCTGGAAAATTCACTTGCTTTTTATTATCTAATTATACTCCCAGCCCAGCGAACTGCAGCCCCCGCTGCCAGCCCCCCCAACCCCAGCCTGGTGTCCGGTGGGGGTCTGAGACCAGAGGGCTAGAGCAGGGGGCCCTGCCCTGCCCAGGGGCCTGCTGGGGCTTGAAGCCACCATGCAGAGCACATGGCGGGGTGTGGATGGGTGGGGGCTTTGTGGAGGTGACAGGCACCCTCACCTTGTCCCTGAGTCCCTGCTGGTGACAAGGCTGGGGGTAGAAGGGCAGGGCCAGTGTACCCCTCCCCCAGCCCCAGCTCCTCTGCTGAGGGGGTGTCTGCGCGACCGGAGGAGGGATTTTTTTCCGTCCAGTTCCCAGTCACGTTGGGAGACCAGAGGACAGAACTTTCCGTGGTGTTGCCTCAGTCTCCCCACTGGAGCCAACCGTGGGGGCTGAGGCTGTGGGAGACGGTCCCCACCGGCTGGACCTCAAGACCCCTCTGTGTCTGTCCTGACCCCACCCTACAGGGCCAGGTGCTGGGCCTCCAGGGGTGCCCTGGCCGGTGGGGAGGGCAGTGGTGGGAGCCGGGTGGGGGGCTGTGCCCGTCCTGGTGCGGCTCCCGGAGACGGGTTGGGTATGGTTGGCCCAGGGAGTAGGTGGGCAGGACGTGAGCCTGCAGGCAGGAGGAGAAGGGGGGGGTGTGGGAATCGGGGGCCCATGCTGTGCACCTGCTCAGAGGTGGGTGCAGTGGTCTTTCTGTAGCTCCCTTCTGCCCACCTGCCTGATCAGGCTGCTCCTCGGTTTCGCTCTCCTGTCCCCCAGCTCCACCCTGGCACCCCTCTCTCCTGCCTGTGCCCCAGGACTCACCTCAGAGCCCCCATTCCCTGAAAGGCAGACCCTCCCCAAGGCCTCCCCTGACACTTGGCTTCCTGAGACCTCTTTCTGGGCCGAGACCAGACCCCTCCAGCACCCCTCACTGTAGGGTTGGGCCCCTGGTGAAGACCACGGTCCCTGACCGGGCCTAGGGTGGCCTTGGGGTCCTACTTGGGGGAAGGGGGAGGGAAGGTAAGGTAGCGCCAGAGGTCAGCTGACTCTTGTTTACGTGCTGAATTTGGCCAGAGGTCAGCTGACTCTTGTTTACGTGCTGAATTTGCGGGCCCCTGGAGGGGGCGCTGCCAGTGAGGGTCTGCACAGGGCCTCCAGCCATGGGGGGAGGGGAGGGGTCCTGAGGCAGCCAGGACGGGTAGATGGCATGTGCCATGGTCCCGGTGGTGGGGCTGGGTGTCCCCTGGGAGCCCTGTCCTCGCGGGAGAGGGCTGCGTAGGGCCCATGAGTGAGGACGGCCGGAGGTGGGGAGGGTAAGGGGTCCCCGCCCCCTTGCTCTCAGCCTCTGCCAGCTCTTCCCGTAATGGAATCGAGGCCCCGGGGGTGGATGGAGAGGACAGGCCGGCTCTTCCTGCCCTCCCCTCCCCGGCCCGACGGGCATCTGGGTAGAGGCTGTTTCTGTGGCTCCCTCGTGGCCAGCTGCGGGCTGTGTAAGGGCTGCCCACGGTCCTGCCTGGGCCCCAGCCAGCAGCCTGTCTCCTCCCAGGAGGGCCCGGCGAGCCCTCCACGCTGCCCCGTCTCCTTCCCACCCACAGCAGCCGCTCGGTGGTTGGGGCCTGCCCGGGCAGCCAGGGTGGGACCCAGGGCAGGTCCTGCCTTCCCCAGGCCTCAGTTTCCTTGTCTGCACCACAGGGCACTGTGCTGGGTCAGGGTCCCCTGACATGGGCTGGCACAGGAGGTGAGCGGTCCCCCTCAGCTCCCACCCAGCCTGCTGACCCCAGCTGGGCAGAGGCCTGGCTGGAGGAGGTGTGGGGTCAGTCAGGTGTGCAAACCCTGCCTCCCCCTGCCCTGCCAGGAGGGGACTCGGGCTGCCCCGGCCCTGCCCAGCAGGTTTGGGGGTGCTGCAGCCTCAGCGCCCCTCTCTCACCCCCAGGGCAGGTCCTGGCAGTGCTCCGGCGTCGATGGCGACTTGCTGGGAGAGGCGCAGGCTGGGCCCTTGGCTTTCTTTCCCTTTGATGAGCTACGACGACGTCCGACGGCCATGCCCAGCCTGCCTGCCACTGGCCTCCAGGCAGGGCGCTCTGATACGGCGGAGGAGGAGGGGACCCCGAGGGTGGCCAAGGGCCCTGGATCCAGCTCCCGGGGCCTCCTTTGCTGAGTTCAGCATCCTGGGTGTTCTCGGCGGGGACGGCAGCAAACACACAAGTCCATTTCTGCATAAGCCACCGTGCGTCTGCTCTTTGGGGAGTTCATGGCTCCTCTGATGGCTTAGGGGTGGCAGCGGTTGGTGGGGGGACCCTGCCTGCCCAGCTGTGGGCCCCAGGCGGCTCTGTCCACCTGGTGACCCAGACGGGGCTCCATGGGGCCTCTGTGGGTTCCCAGAGTCCAGCGTGGTGGCAAGGCAGGCAAGCCTCTGTGTGGAGAGAACTTTCTAGATATAGAGCAAAAGTGGAGGGCTCTGTCTGGGGCAGAGACATGGCCTCAGCTGCTGAGGGCTGCAGGGGACAGGCGGAGAGGCCAGGAGGCCTGTGCTCGGGAAGGGGGAATGCATGTGGTAGGTGTGGGGTCTCAGCTGCACCTGCCCAAGTGAGGCCCTGGCCCTCCGCCTCCTCCACAGTCTCTCCCCTGGATGCCCCTCGCCCCTCCCACAAACTCCTACTCACCCTGCAAGACCCAGCTCTGCTGCCCTGGGAGGGGTGAACTGCTGGTGAGGGCCACTCTGCTCTCCCTGCCTTGGACTCTGGCCTCAGTGGGTCCTTGGTCAGTGGGCGTGGCCAGTCTCCTCATCTGTGAGCGTGGGGGCACCTGGAGAGCCCCCAGGGTCGGGGTGAGTGGACAGGGAGGGTGATGTAAGGATCTGGTGTCTTGACCACTTCCCGCGAGTGCAGTTGCTCAGGGCTGGCTAAGGAAACAAGTCAGGGCTGGCGCGGTGGCGCACGCCTGTAATCCTAGCACTTTGGGAGGCTGAGGCGGGAGGGTCACTTAAGGCCAGGAGTGCAAGACCAGCCTGAGCAGCACAGTGAGACCCAATTCTACAAAAAGTGAGAAGAAAATTAGCCAGGTGTGGCAGTGTGCACCTGCAGTCTCTGCTACTCGGGACGCTGAGGCAGGAGGATCGCTTGAGCCTGGGAGTTGAGGCTCCAGTGAGCTGATTGTGCCGCTGCAGTCCAGCCTGGACGACAGAGTGAGACCCTATCTCTTTTTTTTTTTTTTTTTTTTGAGACAGAGTCTCACTCTGTTGCCCAGGCTAGAGTGAGTGCCGTGGCGTCAGCCTAGCTCACAGCAACCTCAAATTCCTGGGCTCAAGCGATCCTCCTGCCTGAGCCTCCCAAGTAGCTGGGACTACAGGCATGCGCCACCAAGCCTGGCTAATTTTTTCTATATATTTTTTTAGCTGTCCATATAATTTCTTTCTATTTTTAGTAGAGATGGGGTCTTGCTCTTGCTCAGGCTGGTCTCGAACTCCTGAGCTCAAACGATCCGCCCACCTCGGCCTCCCAGAGTGCTAGGATTACAGGCGTGAGCCACCGCGCCCAGCCAAGACCCTATCTCTTAAAAAAAGAAAAATGACAGCCAATTGCACAGATTTTAAGTGACAGGCTCTTCATACTTGGTAACCAACATCGCAGCCAAGATGGGGACATTTCCTCCACACACAGCCTTGGCCTGTGCGGGAACCCAGCCCTCCACTGGGCCAGCTGCCTGGCCATCTGCCACACCAGCCTGTGACTGGAGGGGCAGTGGGCAGAGGGCCAGCCAGCACTGCCCCCCTGGCCGGGAGGGGAGCACATGCCATGGTCCCCACCCCCAGCCTGAGGCCAACCCCAAAATCCACAGACAAGAACATCAAGGGCAGAGGAGGAGGAGGTAAAAGGATGTCAGCAGCACCTGCCACGTGCCAGGCCTGGGTGCCAGGGGTGACTGAGCCTCTTGGCCATCGTTGGCTCAGTCTTGGGCAGAGCCCACAGTCGCTGGTGAAGGTCAAGGTGGGCCGGTGCTGAGTAGGGCTGGGCTGACACCAGCCAGAGGACAGTCCCACACAGTGCTGGGCTGGGGCCCAGATGCCGGGCGGAACACAGGTGTTGCCGCCAGGGCTGCGTTTGACTGGGGAGGGACCTGGTGCTCCTGCCCTCCGGGGCCTCAGCCCTGCTTACCTGGCCTTTGGATGTTCTAATGGGGCCCATTTTCTCTTGCACTTTGAGGCTGTAATTTTCCTGCCAAAATGTTTCAAAAGCTGCATACATAGAAACATTTTCAAAATTACAGGTCATTTTATTAAGCACGTGCATGTATTCTTTAGTGCTGGCGCGTCTGAGAGTGTGCAGGGACGGGGCAGCCTTAGGGCTGGAGGGGAGCGCCGGGTCTCGAGGCGAGCCCGTGACCGTGGGCCTGCCTGTGACGGTACAGGGTGTCTATGATGGTGTGGGCTGGTGGTGTCTGTCTCAGTGCTTGTGATGGTGCCCGCCTGGTGGCGGTGAGCAGGTGGGGGAGGAGGTGAGGATGTTTCCTGGAGTGTTCTTCAAGGAAGTAAGTTCCTACCAGGCTGGGGCAGTTGTGGAAGGGGATGTGGCTTGGGGTTGGGGTACAGGGCTCCTTCCTGCCCAGGCCCCCATGGAACAGGGTGTTCATCCCCTAGCCCAGGCCTGGCGCCAGCCACTTTGCGTGGCATCCTCCCCGAGCCCTTCACGCATCCCTGTGGGGCGAGGGGAGCTCAGAACGGCTCGTTTTCCTGCTGACTTGAGCGGTCTGCTGTCCTTGGAAGGCAGAGGTGGACAGCTCGGGCAGTCTGGCTTTTAAATGACAGTTTTTCCTGTTGAACCAGCACCTCCTCTCTGCTGAGGGACCTGCCATCACCTGGCCTGATCGTTCAGCCCCGGGGGTATGACCCGCAGTGGGCTGCTTGGTTCCTCAAGGGCAGGACATGCTGTTAGCGGGGCATTGTGCCTGGGGTCACTCTGGCAGGCGGCCATTTCCCGGGGCCTCTTCTGTGGGGCAGACACAGAGCTGGGAGGGTGCCCCCCCTTGGTGATCGGGACCCAGGGCCTCACGTCCCCGGTCCTAGGGGCAGCAACAGGGTAGGGCCATGTGTGTGTCCTGTCTGCTCCTCCACTTCCCCCGAGTCACCTCCTGGGTTCTGGAAGGTTCCCTGAGACCTGGGAACCGCCAGAGGCCATGGGGGGCTCCTCAGCTCCCCATGGCCCCATCTCTCCATGTCAGGATGTGTCTGGTCGGAGGATTGAGCCATCGCCTGTCCAGGCCTCTCCTGTGCTCAACAGTGTTACAAGTGTCACCTCCCCTAAGATGGGGGGGGGTGCCCAGAGGCGCTGCCAGGCCCAGCCTCACCCCCTCCTAGCGGCCCTGGCTGCGGTCAGCACCGTGTACATCCCATGGCAGGGGGCCTGGTCCCACAGGAAGGAGGGCGTCTCTGTAGTGCTGGCAGACCCCTGCCCTGCCCTGCAGCTGTGCCCCAAGCCCAGCTCTCCCAGGGGGACAGACCCTGGTTCTGCACACTCAGGCACACCATGCTCCAGCTCGCCATACCCCGGGTGCACCCCTACCCTGGCGAGGCCCAGGCTGCCCTCCTTGGGCTGTGCCCACTCCCACCTCCACGCCCTTTCCAGGTCTCCTGGGTGTGCCCCTCGCCTCTGGGCCGGGGTTGGGCAGAAGCCACCCCAGGCTGGGCGCTGTGCTGAGGCCTCTGTCAGCTCCAGGGCAGCCCCTCCAGGGCCGTGCGGCCAGAGTGGGGGCAAGTCAGCCCTGCATCAGGATGCCCCCCATCCTGGTGCCCAGAGCACAGAGGCTGACCCCTCTGTGCCCAATCTGCCCATTTCTGCCCAGCCCCCACTCCCTGTGCCCTGGGAGAGGCCCTGGGCTCTGGGTGTCTCGGCTCGGCAAAGCTTCCCAGGGCGGGCCCTGAGCCCCAAGCTCCAGAAATGTCTTGTTTGTAGCTGTTCAGCAGAGGTGCTGGCCTTCCGTGGGAAGCCCCAGCAGGACAGAGCCTGCATTCACCCCAGGATGGACTGGGCAGGTGGGGGCTCTCAGGTGTGCTGGGAGGGCGGATTTTCCTGCTCTGCAGAGTCTGGCCCTGAGGGGCCTCAAAGGACCCCCGACATGAGTAGAGGCCTGAGCCTGCACCCCTGGGCGCCTGTGGCTGCTCCTGCCCTTGGGCTGGGAGCCCGGCCATGGCAGTCCTGCGTCCGGCTCTCCCCGGCCAGTGCGTGAGAACCCAGCAGCTGCTGCCCCAGCCCTGGGCTGGGGAGGGGTGTGCGCGTGTGCACCTGGCATTTGTCCCCAGGCCTCCCGGGGCAGGGTCTCGGGCCTGCCTGAGTGCGGGAGGTCCCTGTGTGGGCCCAGGCCCTGGGCCTGCTCTGGCCGGGCGGCTGAGGTGGTGGGATGGGGGCTCCCGACGGCCCATCTCCCAGCCCTAGTTTCTTTGGAAAATGGGTGTGAGTTTGGCCACTGGGGCTCAGGAAGCTTTTGTGGGGTGATGTGGGTGGACGCCGTTTCCTCAAGCCCGGGGGCTCCACGGAGTGGAGGGGCAGCTTTACCAGTCCACGCTCATGTCCTGTCCACTCCTCCTGAGCCTGCCCCCAGCCCCGGGGCAGGAACACACCCTCCCGTGTCATCCCGGGGTGACCTAGAGCCCACAGCCTCAGAGTCTGAGGAATGGGGGGCCAAAGCCACAGCCCACCGGCCAGCCGGGCTGAGCCTTGCTCCCCCAGACTGGACGTCTCATCACGAGAGCCCGCGAGCCCTCAGACCCACTGCCCTTCCCTTCCCCCGACTCCCGTTCCCACTGATTTTCACTGTGACCAGCACCCACCAAATGCAGTGAAAGCCGCGTCCTGGAAGGCCCCGTGGGGAGGGGGCTGTGAGCAGGTGCTCCTGGAGACCCTCCTGTCCCACCAGTGCCCACGTGGTTGAGATGAACCCTGATTAATTATGAGCACAGGTGTGAGGGCATCAGAGCTTCCTTGCCTAGGGCGACGGGGGCACAGGCAGGGATGCCGGCCGCAGTGTGGACGGCAGACACCTGGGGTCTGGTGTTTGGGACCCCCAGGACCACTGGCCAAGAAGCCCGGTTTGGGAATGAGGGGGCAGGGGCAGAAGTCAGCATGGTCCGGGGCATCTGTCCAGGAGGCAGACCTGGGGGGCAGCATGGGCGGGTACAGGCTGGGCCCTGGGGGCTAGAGGAGACGCAGGCCCTCTGCTCCAGGCAAGGGGGTGGGCGGACACTTCCTGGGAGGAGTGGCGTTCTGGAGAGGCACTGCGGGCCCCCCCCCCCCCCCGTTGGCTGCCACAACATCAAGGTCATCTCAGGCAGGGGCTGGCACCCCAGCACTGTGGGTTGGGGGGTACCTGCCCAGGGTGGGGCGCCCAGCCCCCGTGACCCCATAGGATTCCTGTCCTGGGAGGCCAGCAGGGCAGGTGAAGATGGGCCAGGGGCCTGCCCTGGACACCCCCAGGGCCGTTGCGGGCATTTAGTGGGACTCTGGGTGGCTGGGGCTCAGGCTGAGGGGCAGCACAGCCTTGGGGCGGGCTGGGCTGTGCCAGGGGCGGAGCCTGTGGCCCTGGCTCACGCTGCCTCTCCTGCTGTGCTTCCAGCTGGGAGGCTGCGGTGTGCTGGGCGTTGGCATCTGGCTGGCCGCCACGCAAGGGAACTTCGCCACCCTGTCCTCCTCCTTCCCCTCCCTGTCGGCCGCCAACCTGCTCATTGTCACTGGCGCCTTTGTCATGGCCATAGGCTTCGTGGGCTGCATCGGGGCCATCAAGGAGAACAAGTGCCTCCTGCTCTCGGTGAGTGCCGGCAGGGCCTGTGCGGGTGTCGCGGGGGCAGCGCCAGGTGGGGGCTCCAGTGGCTCCCCAGGCCTTGGCTGCTGAGGTCCCCCTGACACGGGGCCTCACCTCGGGGGCCTGGCCTGGAGGGACAGGAGGACCACGCTGGGGCAGAGGGTCCGGGGGCCTGGAGCAGCCCTGGGGGGCCTTGCTGGGTCCTCCAGGCCAGGTTGGGCTCGGGGGCTACTCACCCAAGAGAACATGCTGCAGCTTGGTGTGGGCCTCCCTTGACAAGGTGTGGACGCACGTGAGCAGAGGCACACCCCATACATGTGTGCACACACGTGTGCAGCCACTACTGGGCTTGTTCTCTCCAAGCCTCATCCCTGACCACCTCCAGCCCCACCCTGGGCCTGGGCCTGACCTCTCAGCTCCCCAGGACCCTCTGCTGTGAGCCTGGCAGCCCGGCCGGCCTCAGGGATGGATCTTTGGGCAGGAAAGTGTTTCCCCTCCTCAGAAACGCTAATCACGGGTAATTAAAAAGGGGAAGGATTCCTGAGTGAGCCCAGCTGAGGCCTGGGGCCAGGTGGACACCTGCTCACATCTAAGTCCCGAGGCTGCAAGGTGTCCCCTTGTCGGAGGGGCCTTCCTCAGGTCCCGGCCCTGGTGGAGCCAACCCACGCCCCTCCACGCCCCCATCTGTCAGTCTTCACAGAGTCCAGCACGTTCAGGAAGACGTTCCCAGTTGGGGCTGGGAACCCCGTGGAGGCAGTGAGGGGAACGCAGGGCACAGTGGGGTCTGTAGAAGCCCTGCTGGGGCTCAGGGCTCCTGGGACAGTGGAGGAGGCTGCAGTGTGGCCCCCGCAGGAGCCCAGCACCCTCTGCCCAGGGGCTGGCTCAGCATCCGGAGCCCAGTCTCAACAGAGACCAGGCAGGGACGAGGGATGATGATGCCTGCCCGTGGGCCCGCCCCACTCATGCCCACCCTGTCCACATCTCCCTGCCTCTTTGGGGGTGTCAGTGACCCACATGGAGGGACAGGCTGGGAAGGCTGCCTCTCCCGCTCAGCTGGCCAGGGGCACCCAGGGTGGGTTTGGGGCCGTGCCTTGGTGCTCAGTATGGGGGGGCTGCCTGGAGGGTGAGGTCTGTGCAGTCCGAGCCGGAGGCTTCCTGCAGCTGTCTCAGGCACCTTGGTCTCGCCTGAGGGGGCGCTGGCCACCCTAGCTGCCCTGCGGGGTGTGACTTGGGAGTTGGGGGGGCACTGTGGTCCAGTCCCGCCCCGCCACACAGGTGGGCAGGCACTGAGTGACACACTCAGGAGTCCTCTGCCTCCTGTGGCCACACGACGTTTGGGATCCATCTCAAGCGTCCCAGCCGAGGCAGTCTCAGTGCAGCTGACAGGCTGGTGGCTGGGGGCCTCAGAAATGGGGACTGGTCCTTACTTGGGGGTGTCTGGGTCACTCTGATGGGGCAGAGGGAGTCCAGGCCAGCCCAAGGCCACAAAGCTGAGAGGCCGAGCAAGATACGATGTCCACTGTCCTCAAACCTGGGACCGAGGGTTCCTGGCAGGGTGGGGGTGGCACTGGGGTGGGGGGCCTGGTGCAGGGATCTGGCTGGGGTTTCTGGCAGCACCACGTGGCCCTTGGCATGCTGTCAGGCTTGGGGGTGGCGGGGTCTGGGGTGGCCAGGGTCCGGGTCACCGAGGCCCGTCCCCCCGGCAGTTCTTCGTGATGCTGCTGCTCGTGTTCCTGCTGGAGACCACCATCGCCGTCCTCTTCTTCGCCTACACTGACAAGGTACAGCGACCTGTCCCCTGCCCAGTGAGCACCACGGCTGTGTAGACGGGAGGGGGCCTAGGCACCGTGGGCATGCACTTACCCACAGCCTCGAGGGGTTGCCGGCAGCACTGGGGGCGTGTTTGTGGCTCCCCACGCCCAGGGACGCTCAGCCAGGCCGACCCCCAGCCCTCCGGCGAGAACCTTACGGAGCCCGCGGAGCCCCAGCCGCTGCTCCCCCTCACGCCGCCCTCCCCTGCGTGTTGTCTGGAATTCCGATGGGACGTTCATCTCCTGTCCTGCCTTGTGTACATCAGGATGGGCCTGTTTGTGTTGTACACCCTGGTCACGATCTGGTAGTTTTGCTCACGTTGTTCCGTCTGTGGCCACGGGGAGCTCCTCTGCTCGGCTCCTGCATCCCTCTGACGTGCCCATCAGTGGACTTTCCCTGTGGGAGCGCTTCCGACTTTCTGACATGCGGGGTGCTCCAGGCTCCTTGTGGGACCCCTGCCCAGGCCCCAGGTCAGCCACTTCTCCAAGGAGCCCTGGTCTCCGCTGGAGGGGGAGCCAGAGACCAAGGCCCGCGCGCTCGCCGCTCCTGGGTGCCGCAGCTGCTGGCCCTCAGCTCACGGCAGGAATGCGTGTTTGTGCTAACAAGTGGATGCACACGTATCTGCTCGCCCCGTCCCTGAACCCCAGGATCCCATGGTCCTCCCCCAGCCTGAGGAGGAAGCCGGGGAAGGGCCTCCTGAGCGGACACCAGGCCTGGACTGTGCCCTCAGCTTGATGGGTGCCGCCAGGCAGTGACTTCATGGGGCAGATGGGGGCTGGAGAGAGGTGGCACAGTGAGGGGCCCTGCTGACCCCGCCGCACCCCCAGATTGACAGGTACGCCCAGCGAGACCTGAAGAAGGGCCTGCACCTGTATGGCACGCAGGGCAACGTGGGCCTGACCAACGCCTGGAGCATCATCCAGACAGACGTGAGGCGGGTGGCCTGGAGGGGTGGGCGGGGCCACAGGTGCACCTCTGCCGCGGGCTGGCCTGCCCTCCCCCCCCCAGCTGCAGCGCCAGGCCTGTGCTTGCCCCCCAGTTCCGCTGCTGTGGCGTCTCCAACTACACTGACTGGTTCGAGGTGTACAACGCCACGCGCGTACCCGACTCCTGCTGCCTGGAGTTCAGCGAGAGCTGCGGGCTGCACGCGCCCGGCACCTGGTGGAAAGCGGTGAGCAAGACCTCGCTCCCTGGGGGTTGGCAGGGACCTGGAGGGTGGGCGCTGTGAGCCAGGAAGGCTCCAGCCTGGGTGACGCGGCTCTCCCCCAGCCCTGTTACGAGACCGTGAAGATGTGGCTCCAGGAGAACCTGCTGGCCGTGGGCGTCTTCGGGCTCTGCACGGCGCTGGTGCAGGTACAACACCTGAGCTGCGAGGGCTGTGCCCTGGGAGGGCAGCAGAGCAGCAAAGGCCTTGCCCCTGTGGGGCCGTGATCGGGTGGGCCTGGTAGTGAACGCTCCCCTGCAAGGAGCCAGTGTCCTGGACAGAGGCAGGGCCGCAGGGGATGGGCAGGGGTGGACAGGCTGCCCTGAGTGCCAAGCGTGGCTGTCTCCCAGCAGAGGGTGGGGGGGTGTCAGCCAGGTTCCTGCAGCTCTAGGCCTGGGAGGGTCTGAATCCCGCAGGGCAGGGCCTGCTCACCCAGGCATGGGGGGTGGGGGGGCAGGTCCCGGGGGTTTTAGGGCTCAGCCCTTAGGCACCCCCCTTCCTGCAGAGTTTGGCCACCCACCCTGGGCTCCACTGGCAGTTCTGGGGGTGTGTTCTGGGCCCTGGCGTCTCTGTGATGACCCAAATCGAGGAGCTGGGGGTGGGTGTGCAGAACTCTGCCCGCTGCATCCTGTGCCTGGGTGCATCAGGGCCAGGGCACCTGCTGGGGGCGGGGCCCCTGGGCAGTGGCCTGGGCTCCCTGAACAGCCCCACCCTCCTGTCCCCACAGATTTTGGGCCTGACCTTTGCCATGACCATGTACTGCCAGGTGGTCAAGGCGGACACGTCCTGTGCGTAGGCTGCCTGCCACCTCGCCGCTTCTCTACCAAAGGCTGCCACCCCCCAGGAGATGGCCACACGCCCACCTTTCCCACCACAGGACTCGGTGCTGCGCTCTGGCTGGGTTCTCGGTGCACCTGCTCTGAGCAGGTGCCTGCAGCCCCTGGGAATCCTGTCCCTGGAAGGCCCTGGGGTCTCTGCACCAGGCGGGAGGGGTGGCCAAGTGCTGGCTGCGGTACCCAAGGCTGGGGGCGGGAGGGGCCACCAGCACTTTTTATATCCATGTATCCTCCAGAGCAGTGTTCACACGGGGTGGGGCGGCCAGGCTGTGGTCCCCAGCCTCCCACAGACACTGGGTGGGGTGCAGGGGCTGGATCGCAGCTGCCCTGAGGCACCCACTGGTCCTGGTGCTCCAGGCGGGGCGCAGGCCCCGTCATCCACATTCCGGCGGTGCCCGGGCTCCAGGTGCCTCTCAATAAAGAGTGTGAGCAGCAGCCTCCGTGTGTGTCACTGGTCTGCCCCCAGCTGGCTCTCCCTGCTGGCGCCAGGCAGACTCCAGCTGCCACGCAGCAGGGACGCTCCCACCAGTGCAGCCTGGTGCCTGCCGGGCTGGCCAGGAAAGCGCAGGCCTGGGTCAGCTGCCGCAGGGGACAGAGCCACGGGACCCCTGGTTAAGGAAGTCCATTACATGAGCCACAGGAAGTGGCACAGAGGCCCCTGAGAGATTCCTGAGCCCCTCACTGCGGACTCCCCTGGGGTGTGCTCGAGGTGGGGCTCTGCTCTCCCCCGATCCCCACACCTGTTCTGTTCCCAGGCGCCCTGCCCGTCCAAGTGGGCCAGCAGAAGCAAAGCAGTTGTCAGGCCCAGAATTAGAGAAATGGTCAAAATGTATCAAACTACCTCAAAGACAGGATTCTTACAACCAGAGAGTGAGGAGGGTTGTCAGGGGGACAGCCAGTACTGGGATGACAGTTGGGGGGTCCAGCCTGGGGCAATGGGCACCTCCCAGGAGCCCCACTAGCTCTGGGGCATCTGACCCCCCACACCGCACCCCACAGTCTCCAGTTCCAGCTCACTCCTGCCACCTCCAGGGCCCTACCTGCTCCCCATCACCCTGGGGGCACACTCGGTCCCCCTGGCTGTCATCATCTGTGTGGCACATACACCTCTCTGCACCAAGCACTGACCTCGGGGGGACATGGGCAGGGTGCCGAGTGCCTGGCCCAGAGCTGGGGCTGCCCCTCCCTCCGCCCCTCCCTGGCCCATGTCCCAGCTCTCAGCTCTGAGCTCAATTCCTGTCACAAACCCTTGTGGCTAAACTGGCCCCCGCCCCACCCAAGGTGCGTGGCCCCACTGCTGGCCCTAAGGCATCCTCAGTGGCCAGAGAGACACTGGCAGCCTGGCCCTGCCCACTCCCACTTGGTGTCTCTCCCCACCCAGGACCCCTGACTGGGACACTCATCCACCTGTGCCCTGGGGTCTGAGGGAGCACCCGACGGCCTGCTGCCCCAGCACTGCCGTCAGCCCACGTGTGGGTGGTGATCTGGTGCCGCGGGCAGCGCCCCCAGACCCCAGCCCTCCCTACTTGCCTGGGTCTGTGATGCTGGGGAGGAGCTGGAGGGGCTCCGGTCCCAGCCTCACGCCCTGCGGGCAGGGCACACTGTGCATGCCCACCCCCCATGGGTGCCACACACGCAGCCACAGCACCTGAGCACAGCGACTTCCTGGCAATCTGGGTGGCACGAGGCTGCCCACTGCTCCTGCCACCTGCTCAGGCCAGTCCCACCCCCTGAGGGCCCCTTGGGGGTTGGGATAGGGTGGCTGGCTGAGTCTGTCCACCCCCAGCTCCCCTGACCATCCTGAGCCCCTGGCCTGTGGTCCACACTGGTGGCACTGGGTGGCCAGGGGCTGCCCCAGCCAGAGCCGGGAGGGATGCAGCCAGGGGGTGTCCTGAGGCTGGTTTCCGCCATGGCCCACCCGGCGGCCAGGCTGGACCTCCCACCCACACTGAGAAGCTCCCTCGGCCGAGTAGCCCCGACTAGGGGCCCAGCCAGGCCTGTGAGTTGGGCCAGGCCCTGACCCCAGGGCCAAACATCTGCCCCCTTATTACCCTCCCCCATTCCCGAACCCATGGTGGGGGCATGACTCCTGTGCCCCAGACCCCAAGGGCTTCACGGAAGCTACAAAGCTCAGGGCCGGTCCTGGTTAGAGGGTCTGGCCAGCATGACTGGGTGGGCTCCAGGCCCTTGGTCAGTGATCACAGAGGATCCACCCATGCGGAGCCAGCAGGAGGAGAAAACCCCACCGACACTGATGCCCAGGAAGGGCTGAGGAGCCTCACAGCCATGGAGGTGGGGGCAGCCACACCGGGGCACATGGTGCCTCCAAATGCCCAGACGCCTCCCTGACATCTGGGCTGGGCCCGGCCACGGCTGCCCCGCAGGGCAGGTGGAGCCGCCAGCCTCGAGCCTCATTTTACCAGTCATGCCATCTTCCCCGACTCAGCCACGGTCCCCTCACTATGTTCCAGGCCAGCACGGGGCTCATGCCATCGCAGGTGGCAGAGCTGGCCTGGGGTCCAGGGCCAGGGTTTCAAGGGGGTGGGGCTGGCTCCTCTGCGTCCCCACTTCCGACGTGGCCCCCACACCTTAGCCATGCTGGGTGCGGTGGGGACGCTGGCGTGACTGCTGCAGGTACGAGGCGCCTGGGCACACGTGTGCCATGGCAGGCCAGGTGTGACTGCGGTGCGTGGGGCAGGGCCCTCAGCTCTGCCGTTGCCGGGCCCCAGGGTCCAGGCGTGGGTGGTCTGGGATTGCTCCGGAGCTTCCAAACCCACATCCAACCCCAGGACTCGGGGAGCAGCTGGGAGAGGCCCGTGGGGTGGGGGCTGTAGGTCCTGCCCCCTCAGCCAGGACTCCTCCCAAAACTTGTACCCAGGACAGGGCCCCCTCCGTGTGGGGGGGGGTGTCACGCGGTTCCTGGCCTCCCACTGAGGACGGCAGCAGACGCGTCTCGGCAACAGAGCAGAGCCTGTATTTGGTACAGTCAGTCCCCGCGTGGCTTAGCAAGTGCTGCCCAGCTAGAGCAGGTCGTAGAAGTAGTCCAGGCCCTGGCCCAGCTCCCAGATGGAGATCCCAACGCCCAGCTCCCTGGCCAGCTCCAGCCTCACCTGCAGAGACTGTGGGCAGACAGAGATGTGGGCGCCGGCCAGGGCCCCGGCCCCCCAATACCCCTGGGGACTGTCCTGAGGCCCAGGGGCAGCATGGCCAGACTCGGCTGACTGCCACTGCCCACCGTTGGGGGAAGGGCTGCTGTGTCGCTCAGCCTGCCCAGAACCGCCGGCAGCCACGGCGCGTGAGGGCAGGGGGCAGGGCACGTACCTTCAGAGTTGGGTAGAAGACGACGTGCTTCCAGCCGCGGCTCCTGCAGGACAAGTGGGACTGCCTGTCGTCTCTGTGTATCTCAGCCCCCCCCATGCCCCTCCTCCCCTGGCTCCCAGCTGAGTCAGGGCCCTGGGCTCCTCCCACTGTCCTCCTGTGTCACCTGCTGCCTGGCTGTGCTCAGGGGCAACAACTGAGCTCGTGGATCTGGGGACCCCAGCCCCTGGCTCCCAGGCTCATGGCTGCTCCCCTCCCTCCACCCTCACCCCAGGGCCACATCCCTACAGACGGGCTGGGTCATCCGCATCCCAACACTCACTTCTTGTACTCGAAGAAGTGCTCTGAGGCCTGGCTGTCCCACATGATCCGGGGCCTATGGTCCTTCAGGACCTGGATGTACCTGGGGAGAGCAGGTGTGGGTGTGATCACGAGATCGCCACGGGCACCGAGCCACCCTGCGTCATTAGGAAATGATCCCATGTCTCGAAGGCAGTGGGGGGAAGAGGCAGCCACCAGGGTGCAGCTTTCCTGGGGGAGGACTTTCCGTCACCCCAGAAGGAAGCCCTATACCCTTTTAGCAGCCACATGCCAGCCCCTGGGCTGGCTCTCATTGGGGTCCCCAGCAGGTTCCCCCAGGACAGGCGTAGGAGAGGCCCAGCAGGGCAGGGGGTGCCTGTGGAGCAGCAGGCCCCAAAGATGCAGGAGAAAGGTGCTCACCTGGCCCCGGCCCTGCAGGCTTTCATGGCCACCCCTGCCTGCGGCCTTTGCTCTCTGCCTGGGTGTGTGGTGAGGCCAGGCCAGAGCCTCTGCGCAGGAGGGAGCATCCAGCCCACCAGGGTCTTGGGCAGACTTTCTGCATAGGGGCTTGGCAGCCACATGGACCCTCGGGTGGGTACTCAGACCTGCCCAGACCTGCCCAGACCTGCAGGCATCCTGGGGGAGGAGGGAATGGGCCACTGTCTGGGCCGGGCCTGGGATGTTCCCCACTGCACAAGCCCCTTGGAAGATGGGGGAGCAACCCAGGCCACGCCCTCCGGAGTGCCTACCATGGTCACAACTACCAGGTTCTGCAGACCAGGCCCCCACTGAGGTCCCTGGGGCAGGTACAGACGGCCAGCCCGGCTGACAGAAGCGGAACACAACATGCTGCTGGCCTGAGTCACTGGCTAACTGCCCACGCCCCAGGGTCCTGGCTCTGCCTGCCGCCAAGCAGATGGCGAGGTGGCTGCCCCTGCATCGCCCTCGCAGGGCCTGGGCCCCGTGTTGGAGGCTGAGGTGGGGGTGTCAGGTATTCCTGGCAGAGGTGCCTGGGCTCTGTCATCAAGAGAGCAATGTCATTCTGAAGGAGCTGGAGGGAGCCCAGGGTGGCCCCAGAGCTCCCTGGGCCTGAGGCCTGGCCAGGCCCCCGCTGGAAGCGAGGCGCCGACATTGGGAGTTGAGGCAGCTAGCCAGGGAGAGCTGCACTTCTGAGTTCTGGGCCCCAAACAACGTGTTCTTGCTGCCCCTTCTGCCCCCCCGAGAGGCAGACCACCCCTCTGCCGCTGTCCCTGGTCTGGGGGCTGCCCGCCACGGCTGGCCCCACGGCAGAGAGCACGGTCCGCTCATCCCCTTGCTAACTTCTCTCCTGGACCCTGGACCCACCTCCTGCAGGGGGCCCACTTCGGGGAGGGGTTGCTGCAACTATGTTAAAACACTGCAATCCTTTAGACAAAGCTTCATGTCTTTAACCAATTACAAGCCAAAGAACCTTTAAACCCACCTATAATCTGTAAGCTGCCCCCTTGGAGATGGCCCACCTTTTTGGGCCAAACCAATGTATGATTCCCACGTATTGATTTATGACTTTACCTGTAACCCCTGTCTCCCTGAAATGTACAAAACCAAACTGTAACCCAGCCACAGCGAGTCCACTTGCTCAAGGCCTCTTGGGCGTGGCTCCGGGTCATGGTCCTCAAATTTGGCTCAGAGTGAATCTTTTTAAAATTATTTTACAGAGTTTTTCTTTTTCCCCCTGTTGACAAGGGCTATGCACTCTAGATTTATCCCCTTCTGCCACCCATCTGTCAGTGCTGGAAGGTGACAGACCCCAGGACAAAGGGACGGGGGCCCTCCACTCTGGGGAGGACACAACGTGGGCTGGAAGGCACCCAGTGTGGGTGGCAGATGTCCGTGGGGAGAGGACCCGGCTGAGAGTGTCGACGGGCGGTGCCTGCGGTGGGGTGTGCGTGGGGTGGGAGCTGTCTAGCTGCTCCCCGGGGCTGCAGGGTGGCCGCAACTAATAAGTGAGATTTCAGCTGGAAAAACTTGGTGCCAGCAGCAGGAGGCGAGAGCAGAGGGTGAGGAGAGGTGTGTGCGCTGACACTGACACCACTTCGGTCGTTGGAGCTTGGGAGGACGGCACAGGCACGAGGACAATGAACCCCAGCTTCCAGGCTGGATGGGGAGGACCCCACAGGACACCCCTAAACCGGCAGCCTGTCCGATCCTGTGCACACGGGGTGCAGTGAGCCCTTGGGCTGAACTCTGTGTCCAGTGTGGACGCTACCTGGCTGGGGCGTGGCCATGGGGGACGGGATGGATGGGAGGGGCTGAGGGGAAGGTCCTCGGGGTGGGCAGGGGCGGCTGGGCCCACAAAGGCGGCAGGTCCATGGGGCAGGGCCAGACTCACCGGGGCAGAGGCGGGCCAGGAAGGATGTTCTAAGGAGCTGTGGCCTTGGCCCTGGCTGGCAGCACCCTCCCCACCTCAGACACCCAGGTGGAGGCAGGACCGCTGTCCGCTCTCGGAGGGGACTCTGGCATAGTCTGGGCCAGGAACCTACCCAAAAGGCACTGGCAGTCGTCAGACACACAACTTCCAGTGGCAGGGGAGGGAGCCTGTGTCTGTGATCCCTGCCCGTCTCCCTCAGTCCCTCTCCCTCCAGGGCTCACCGGCCAGGACAAAAGTGGGGGTGCCCTCCCCGCCACATGCCCTCGAGGTGGGAGCCACAGCCGTGCTGTGCCAGCTGGGCTGCTGTAAGGACGCACGTGAGAGCGAGTCCAGACAGCTGGTTAGTTATTTCAGCCCCGTGAGAGGTGCCCTGCTGAGCCAGCATCTGTGCTGCCGCGCCGGCCGGCCGAGGTGAGGCAGGGCCAGGCCGGGCAGGAGCTCCCAGCCTTCCAGGCTGGGACGTGGGCGGGGTGCCCCAGGGGTCCTGCAGGACCCAGCTCTCTCCGTACACCTGCTCCCCTTGTGTGGGCCCAAGTCCAGGCTGGAGCCTGCGGGGTGCCCACACCCCTCCTCTGTGTCACCCAGGCCCGGGGGCATTAGCAAGGGCACTGTGGGAGGGCGAGGAGGGCGGGTTAGCAGGGAGACTGCTCAGCCAGGGTGAGGACCTGGAGGCAGCACCTTTCTGCCCTGGTTGAGGTGCTCCCAGACCCCAACACATGCAGAGCCAGGAAGCCTGAGGGCAGACTCTGCATGGGCCCTCGTGCACACACCCCCCCCCCACATGCACACTCATGTACGTGCCTTCGCAGTCGGAATTCCTTGCCCCCCAAAGTCCCCAGCCCTTTCTCAGAACTATCAAGGGTGGGTGCTGACTGCTTTTTGCGATCTGACCTGGGCTGGGTGTGCACCAAGAGAACAACCGCTCTTCTCCCCTCCGACGGTGTTACGGGCTGAGCTGCGCCCCCCAAATTCTGCTATGGTTTGAAGGTCCCCTCCAAAACTCACGTTGAAACTCAAGCCCCAACGTGGCAGTGTTGGGGTGGCCTTTGGGATGTGACTGGGTCACGAGGGCTCTGCCTCAGGAAGGGATGAGCCCGTCTGCGGGTCAGCGGGCCGTCACGGAGTGGAGCCGAGGGAGCAGGACGGGGGCGGCAGTGAGCACTTGCGGCCCGAGCCGCTGGGGACTGCTCCGAGTCCCACCAGCAAGACGCCTCCCACCAGGTGTGGCCTCTGGGCCTCCGATTCCTTAGCCCCTGTAACTGTAAGGAATGAATACCTTTTCTTTCTATTAATAAATTACTGAGTTTCAGGCACTCTGCCAAAGCAACTGAAAACAGATTAACACAAAGACCAAACCCCCAGTAACTCAGAGTATCGCTGTATTTGGGAAAAAACGTCCTTAAAGAGGTGATTATGTTAAAATGAGGTCGTGAGGGTGGGGCCTAATGCGATAGGACCGGTGTCCGTATAGGAAGAGGCGACTGGGACAGACACACACAGAAGGATGACCGTGTGAAGACACAGGGAGAAGGCGGCCGTCTGCAAGCCACGGAGAGAGGCCACGGAGAAACCAGCACTGCCGACTCCTGACCTCAGACTTCCAGCCTCCAGGACCCTCCTGTCCCGGCCGGGCTGCTCTGTGCCCTGTGCGTGCCGCAGCCCCGCCCACCACAGCCATCGCAGACTGACACGGATGGTGACTCAAGGCAACACCTTGTCTCCCTTTCAAAGGCCTGACTGAGGTGAGGCCTCCCGGCAGGCCTGGGTGGGCAGAGCCCACGGCCGGAGTGGAGTTAGGGCCGGGCACACGGGGAGGCCTGTTTCCTGCTGGGCACAGGGCCCCTGGGCTGAGTAACACCAGCTCCTCTGCAGCTGGAGAAGGTGCCCTCCTGCTCCCGGCTGGCCAGCTAGCAGGTGCCTTGGCCTCATTCCTGAAGATGCCAGGGCCTAGTCTGGGAGCCCAAGCTCCGGCTGTGCCTCCACGCAGCACTATGTCAGGGATGTGGGAAGTAGGGCACAGAGGGGGCGCCAGCCACCCTTCCGGAGCCTTTCTGGCACTCTCAGTGTCACAGGATGGCTGTGGTGGGGCAGGGGTGCAGCACAGAGCAGCCCTGACCAGGACAGACGGGCGGGGGAGGGCAGGGTGGCCAGGCGCTGGGTGCCTCACTCTGCACTGTGGGAAGACGGGGGCCGATACCCCAGGGGCTGATCTGCACCCCATCTCAGCACGGGACTGCCCCCAAGGAGCAGGGCACCTGAAGGAGCCAGGGCCTGGGGCAGAGCCCTCACCTGTGCACGGTGACACAGCCCTGTGGCTGCCTTCTCACTAACCCACCGGGAAACGGCAGGTGCTGGCCACCGAGGCCTGGGTGCTCCCTGGCCTGCCTGCTGCCCAAGCCCTACCCAGGCCCTCCTCAGCCAGTGCCTCGCCCCACCCCCATGGCAGAGTCACGCCTAGTTCTGTGACACAGCGTACCTAGTGCCAGGGGCCAGGAGAACAAGCAGGCATCCCAGGCCTGTGCTGGGACCGAGGACCAGCCGTGTGGACACAGAGGTGTGGACACGGAGGGGAGGAAACCCCAGCAGGACCACCACTCCCTACGCTCGGCCTGGAGCATGGCCCCTGTGACATCCCACCACGAGGGGCCCAGCAGAGGGTAGCCGAGGGAGGGGTCTCAGGCCTTCTGAGCCCTCAGAGCAGGAGGAGCCAGGGGCCACGGGGACAGCTGGCCCAACACACTCTTACTGACTGCCATGGCCCCAGAGCCGCGGGTCCAGCCAAGGGCAAACCAAGTCATCGCTGCCCCTCCCCCAGGGCCAACCTCGGGGGAAGTTCCGCCGTGGGGCCTGCTCTTCGCTCATACACGCTGGGCTGACGCGCACTGCGCCCCTCAAAGAGGGCAGCCGGCGGGGGACCCGCAGAGGTGTGTGAGGACACCAGCCTCCCCCCAAAGGACCGGTTCTCCAGAAAAGCGAGGCGTTAAAACTGTTTCCAAGTACCTGATCTGCACCCAGAACAGCAGTCAAGACGGTCTAGAGGAATGCCAAAATGCCCCGCACCCAACGAGGCAAGATGTGCAACTCGGTGTCCAGCCCGAGGGTACCAGCCTCACAGAGGCAGCACGACGGGAGCCCACGGAGGAGAAAAATCAGCCTGTTGAAACTGACGCAGAACAGGCCCAGATGTGACAACCAGCGACAAGGATGTTAATCAGTTATTATAACCGGATCCCCTACGTGTGAAAGTTGGGTAGAGACATGGAAGATATAAGAAGACCCAAAACAAATCCCGAGACGTGAGAACTGTGACATGTGGAATGAATCCGCTTTCCCTCCCTCCCTGCCAGTTCCTTAAAAAACAAAAAGAATCCCAAAAGGTAAAATGTGTACCAGTGAACTGCCAGACAATTCAGCTGACCTCATACACACGTGTGTAGCCCCCACGAGACAGAGGACAGAGGAGAAACAAAAAAAATATTTGAAGAAACTGACCAAAATTTTTCCAAATTTGATAAAAAGCATTAATATAAACACAGATTGAAGAAGCTCAATGAATACCAAGCACAAGAAACATCAAGACGCATCATGATCAAACTGCTCAAAACCAGCAATAACTAAACTCTTCAGAGCTGGGGTGGGGTACCACACACAGGAGGAACAAAGGCAACAGCAACAACACTCCTCTCGGAAAAAACCCAAGTGAGAAGTCGGGCAGGCAGCATCTGTAACGTCCCAATGAAGGCCGGGCGCGGCGGCTCACGCCTGTGATCCCAGCACTCTGGGAGGCCGAGGCGTGAGGATCACTTGAGCTCAGGAGTTTGAGACCAGCCTGAGTAAGAGCAAGACCCTGCCTCTACTAAAAATAGAAAAATTAGTGGGTGGTGGTGTACACCTGCATCCCAGCACCCTGGGAGGCTGAAGAAGGAGGATCACTTGAGGTCAGCAGTTCAAGACCAGCCTGAGCAAGAATGAGACTCTGTCTATACTAAAAATAGAAAAACTAGCCAGGTGTGCTGGCGCATGCCTGTAGTCCCAGCCACTTGGGAGGCTGAGGCAGGAGCATCACTTAAGCCCTGGAGTTGGAGGCTGCATTGAGCTAGGCTGACGCCACAGCACTCTAGCCTGGGTGACAGAGTGATACCCTGTCATAAAAAAAAAAAAAAAGAAAAAGGAAAAAAAAAAAAAAAAAACCCCAGAATTCTATAGCTCCCAAAATATCTTCCAGAAACAAAGTAAACTAAGGCTGAAAAGAAATCACACCAGCAGAACCACACAGCAAGAAATGGTACAGGACGTCCTTTGGCAGACGAAAGGACACCACGAGGCAGGAACACCGTCCCAAATGGCAGCGGTGAGCAGGTCCCTGGCCCAGGCCCACGTGCTGCAGGTGGGGCTGACAGGTGGGGGAAATGCAAGCCCCAGCCCCGCACAGAGGTGGGGATGGGTCTCCCCAAACCCAGCAGCTGCGTCCAGCTCTCACACACACACACTGCCAAGACCGATGCTCCCAAGACCAGTGACACAACACCACAGCTGTGCCCTCTGCTAAAGCACTGGTGCTACAGGGAGGGTGGTGACCCCCAGTGGGCGCACTGACATAGGACCCAGGGCTTCCCAAACAGCCCACACCTCTGACCCTGCAGTCCAGGAGGCTGAGGGGGCCAGACCCTGCACTCCCCTGACCCCGGCCTCAACTCTTCTCCCCACGCCCACACCCAACCCCCACCCTAAGCAGGGCAGCAGGCACCCTGGGCTCACCTGGCCCCGACGACGGGCTCTCGGGCGCCCTTTGAGGACGAGTAGTCCACGCCGTAGAAATTGAGCCCCAGGAGGATTTTGCTCCGCCACTTGGACTTGGGGTCCAGGACCTGGACGCAGGCTCGAACCCAGGACAGTGGTGCGTTAGGGCCAGGCCTGCAGGGAAGAGAGTGGGTTTCAGCAGCAGGCAGGACGCCTGGCACCTGACCATCGTCCTCAGGGACGTCTGCCATGGGCGCATCCTCTGTGCTGCGGGCGACACCTCTCAAGAGTTGGGAAGGACGAGAAACAACTGGCTATAACCGGCCGTCAGCAAGGTGGGCCAGGCCCCGGCACCTCCCACCGGGACCCGCAGGGCGCCCCACACTTGGGGCAAGGCACTTATGTTCCCAAAGTGGCAGACAGGAGTCTGTGACACACAGCCTTCTGGGGCCTTCCTGCTGTACACCTGCCTGTCTGCTTCGCACAGCCCTCCGGAAGCAGCGTGGCTCAGGCCCAGGCCCAAGGAGGAACAGCAGGCAGCAGTGTGACTTCGCCCGTGCCCCCCGGGCCGTGGCTCCAGCCCAGACAGGGGCCCTCCCCAGAGGACCACCTACAGGGCACAGGGCACAGGGCACAGGGCGGGCAGATGCTGGACGAGGGGAGGTAATTGTCTGCGCTGAGCCACAGAGCCCACGGGAGGAGGGCATCTGCCTGCGAGGCCAGGGTACAGGCCTGCAGCTCCTCGGAGCCCCCAGCCAACCCTGCGGTGCCCACACTCACTGCTGTGCCGTGGAGTAGTCGTAGGTCATGAGGCTGAAGCCGTCCAGCACGGGGGCCAGCTGCTCAAACTCCCTGTGTGTGAACATGCCGGTCTGGTCGGTCCTGCAACGACACGAGTGTGGCCACCCTGGGCTATCACACGTGGCCCTGCCACGCCCCTCCCCAACTGCTCCAGTCCAGCTGCCTGCTAAGCCCAGTAGGGGTCAGAGCAAGCTGGCTGTGGGGGCTCCCGGCCCACACTCCTCCCTCCCTCCCTCCCTCCCTCCCTCTGGGAGGGCCTTGGGTCACCTTCCCCTGGGATGGGGACAGGCTGCAGCTTGGTCGGGGCCACGTTCCAGGAACAGGTGCTGCCTGATGCCCTGCGTGTGCCACAGGGGCCGGGGCTGGGGGGACAGAAGGCGGAGCTTGTCCTCCCATCAGCCCTGTGGCCTGGGCGCCCTGCTGCCTGGAGCAGGCCCACTCTCCAGGGAGGGCAGCAGCAGCTGTGTCCCTTCTCTGGGACACAACACCTTAGAGGACGTCACCGCCTGCTCTACCTGAACTTGTTTGGCTCATGGTTGTGCCTGGCTGGCCAACGCCCCCTTGGGGACCAACGTCAGTCCCAAGCTAGCAGGTGACTGCTCTTCCTCCTGCCCACTTGGCACCCGCACCTGAGTTCACGCGGACAGGATGCTGACGTGTCCCGTGGAGAGGACACACGGGGAGGC
This sequence comes from Eulemur rufifrons, assembly GCF_041146395.1. Taxonomy (NCBI): domain Eukaryota; kingdom Metazoa; phylum Chordata; class Mammalia; order Primates; family Lemuridae; genus Eulemur; species Eulemur rufifrons. Next base: position 103,850,634 of record NC_090988.1, read on the forward strand.
ACGCAGCCGCAGGGAGACACTGGATGGGGGAGTGAGGGGTGTCTCAGCTCGGGATGCTGTGACGAAATGCCACACAGTGGGTGGCTTATGAACGGCATTCACTTCTCACGGTCCAGTGTCCAGCGAGGCCGGCTTCCTGGCTCAGCCTCCGCTGTCTGCACAGGGTGGGAGAGGTGAGGGAGCCCTCTGGGGCCTCTTTTATGAGGGTGCTAACCACGTTGGTGAGGTCCCACCTTCACGACCTCGTCACCTCCCAAAGGCCCCATCTCCTAACACCATCACCTTAGGGGTGAGGGTTCAACATACGAGTTTTGGGGGATACAAGCATTCAGACCATAGCAAGGGGTGAGGGGACACGGGGCCTGGAGGCCTCTGGGAGCAGAAGGCACAAAGGAGGAACAGTGGGGAGACATGGACGGAGACCCCCCCACCCCCCGGTGGCAAGAGCAGCATGAAGTGGCTGAGGATGGGCCACTGCAGAGCTGGGACCACCCAGACAGAGGCGACAGATCCAGACCCCAGGAACGTCCCCTTCCAGGGATCTGCACAAAAGCCCCCCGGAAAGCAGAGCCAGACCCTGGGCCCCAGCCCCCAGGCCCACCCCAGCCCAGGCCTGCATGGGCCTCAGCAGAGCCAGGAAGGACAAGCACTTGGCCCCAGGGATGGTGCAGGGCTGGGAGGGGACCCCCCGCCCCAGCAAGGGGAGGGCCACCTGCCGCATGAACACCACAAGGATGGATGCTTGTGTCCCCCAAAATTCTTATGCTAAAGCCCCAACCCCCAGAGTGATGGTGTCTGGGTGTGGGGCTCTCAGGGGTGACTGGGGTTAGATGAGGTCACGACCATGGGCCCCTGTGATGGGGTTAGTGCCCTTACGAGAAGACACACCAGAGAGATCTCTGCCACGTGAGGGAGGACACAGCAGAAAGGCGCTGACTGCACCCAGGAATGGCCTCACCAGCCCTGCTGGCGCCCTGACCGCAGACTGCCCGCCTCCAGACCGCGAGAAAACAAACTTCCGGTGTCGAAGCCGCTCAGTCCATGGTGCTTTGCACGCAGCCCAAGCTGAGATAAAAGTGGGTGGGTGTTGGAGAACGTTTATCGAGTCTTGCACAGTTAGCAGGGCCCACCGGGATCCGACGCAGGGTGCCGATGTGCCCACAAGTTCCTCTCTACAGACTGTCTGCGTCACACCGCGCGGGTCTGTGAGCACGAGGCAGCAGGTCCTCCGACAGCCAGCTGCTGGGGCCACTGCCACCTGTGCTGGGCTCGGCCCTGCGCTGCCTCAGATGCTGGCTCCAGGCGCACGCAGACTTTGCCAGGGGTCCCTCTGGCACGGAGCCCTCGTCCACACCCCCACGGCACGTGGCACCCGAGCAGTCAGCCCGTGACAGCCCTGCGTTGATTCTGTCCCAGTCTGGCCACACATGAGCGGCACACGCTCCCCCGCGGCTTAATCTTGTGTTTCCCTCGGTACTGACGGGGTCAGGCCTCTCCCTGCCGCCCCTGGCTGCGTGCGCGTGTCCCCCGCGCCTCGTCCTTCAGCACCCAGGCCTTCTGCCCAGCTGTCTCCAGGGTCGCCGCTGTCTCACCGCGTGCTTCTCTCCCTCCCTCTCCTGCCTCAGCCAGATGCTCGCTCGCTCTTGGTCAGGGACGTGGGATCAGCGTTTCTCCCAGCGGGAGGCTCATCTTTCCCCTCCTGCGTGGTGACTTCTGAGGCATCGACATTCTGGTCAGGGTCCTGTCTGTCGGAGCCGCCCATCCCTGCACGTGCACTGAGGCTCTGCTTTCTGACTCGGGTCTTCGCTGCACCCAGGAACGCAGCGCTGACTCCCCGACTCTGCGCCCTCCTCTTCAGTCTCAGTGGCAGCCCTGGCAGGAGCAGTTTCCACCCTCTGGGGGCCTGTCCCCTGACCCACCCCCTCCCCTGCGCCCACAACGCGCTTTCCAGGGTGTCCGGCTCCCTGAGCCCGCGCTTCCCACGCTGCTGTCAGACACACAGCTGTCTCCACAGCCTGCGTCCACGGCGCTACCATGCCCCGGCCCCTCTACTGGGCACACAGCACTGCTCACCCGTTTCCCACGGCTTCGTGGCCTCATCCACACCAGGCACTCCTGGCAGAGCCGGCTTCACCCGCCAGGCTCAGGCAGTCACATGTCCAGAATCTGACTTCCACCGGCCACAGAACATGGCACAGAAACGGTGGCATGTCCCCCACACCTCCACCAAGTCCCCAGGCAGGAAGTGGTTGTCCTGCTGGCGTCTGTGGCTCCACACTGTGCCCTCAGTGCAGCGTGTCCACATGGGACAAGCACAGCCTGCGCTGTTCCTCTCAGGTCTCACGTAGCTGCTCGCTGACCCAGAAACTACTGCGACAGGCCAGGAGCACCGACTGTGGCCCAAAGACTGGGAACAGTCAAGTTTTTATTTATTTATTTTTATTTTATTTTTTTTTGAGACAGAATCTCGCTCTGTCACCCAGGCTGGAGTGCAGTGGTGCCCTCACAGCTCACAGCAACCTCCAACTCCTGGGTTTAAGCCATCCTCCCGCCTCAGCCTCCCAAGTAGCTGGGACTGCAGGCGCCACCACAAGGCCCGCTAATTTTTCTATTTTTAGTAGAGACAGGGTCATGCTCTCACTCTCGCTCAGGCTGGTCTCAAACTCCTAAGCTCAAGTGATCCCCCCATCTCGGCCTCCCAGTGTGTTGGGATGACAGGCGTGAGGCCAGGAAAGGCGCCAGGCCGGCCTTCATGTTTTTAAAGGGTTGTAACAAAACAACAACATGCCAGACGCTGCCCAGAGACAGGAGACGCCTCCCAGTGTGGTGCCCACCAACGGGGGGGGGATGCTACCAGGCCTGTCCCCACGGCTCCACCTACCCCTGTCCACCTGGCTCTGGCCCTGCGGACCCCCTGGGAATGTGGTGCCCCTTCTCTGACCCGTGGCATCCGGACAAGAGGGAGATCTACACAGTCGAGAGACGCAAGAACAGCTTGTCACGGATTAGGCCCAGCATGACTTCCGATGAACAAGCTTCGCTGCTCACGCTTGAAAACCTCACGCTCAGAATTCAGTTCTGAGGAAGGAGAAAAGGAAAACAAACATGGCACAGGCAGCCCCCCCACGTCTCAATGGGCCCCAGGCAGGTGGCAGCAAGGAAAGGAAGTGTCCACTCAGCCTCTGACCTCTTGCTCCGACTCTGCTTCTGCGTTGCTAAGTGCTGTGGCGGTTTGCTCTGCGCCCTCGGGCCTGGGGGTGGCGGCCCAATCAGCTGCCATACACCCTCCACCCCAAGCCACCTCTTCCTTCCAGAAAGTGGGACTGGAACGACACCCTGGGCAGGGGCCTAGCCAGGTCTCTCCAGCCATGTGGGCCCCTTCACCCCAAGACCCTGCAGCTGCCAGAGGCTGGGAGAGGTGCCCAGGCAGCTCCAGAACAGTCTCCTCTCAGACACCGCGGGGCCCCCCCCACCCTCCTCCCTCCTTACTGCTCCTGTGGCAGCACCACCTTCTCCTACGTTCTACTTCGGACCTCTCCCAGTCCCCCAACCCTGGGTGCCCTCTGCCCCCCAGCCCCACATGGGGACGCCTCCCTCTCCCATCGCCTCACTGGCCACCATCTCTGGGCAGCGTCTGCATTGTTGAAGGGTCAACGCCAGGCAGAAGGACACAGGCTCGATGTCAGCCTGCCCCACCTCCCAGCCGAGACCTCACCTCCTTCCTGCCCTGTAACCCCTGGGGTCGTGTCCCTGGTGTCTCAGTCTCCATCTGCCCCAGACTCATCTCCCTGCTGCTAACCAGAGGGTGCGCTCAAGCCCATCTCTGACCAGCCGCCCTCCAGGCAGACTCTGTAGGGATGGCCCAGGCGTGGCCCACAGTGACCAGTCCCTGCCAGCCACACCACCAGGCCCCGCACGCACATCAGTCCCCATCCCTAACAGAGACGTGGCGTCACTGTCCACACGATGTGCCCACTCCAGGGTGCCCAAACCTGCCACCCCCTGCCCTGTAGCCTCAGGGAGTGTCCCTTCCAAGGGCGGCCCTGCCATCCGGGGGCATCTAGGCAGCTCCCCTTCTCCTCCGCGCTGACCTGTCAGAGGCTTCTGAACCTGCTCCCCACGGCCCCAGGTCACCCGGGTCCCGCGTGCTACTGCTGCCCCTCGCCCGCTCAGCCCTGGCGACCTGCTCCCCCACTGCCCGCGATGGCTGGCTGCTCCGCACGGCAGCTGCAGGGTCTCCAAAACACCAGCCTCATGTCCCACAGCGCTCCACTCTGCCCACCGGCCTGCACCCTTCAGCCCTCCAGGGCCTGACACTGCACCAGGCCTACCATCCCCCTACCATCCCCCACAGAGGCCTCAGCACACACTGCTGGCACGCTGCCCGGCCGGCCCCAGGCTGCAGACAAGACAGATGGGCAGGGGCCTCTGAGCGGAGGTGCTGCAGTCGGCTGGCGCCCTCCTGCTCATCACTGTTGGGCCTGCCCCAAACCACGGAGGTTGGAGATGGTCAGAGACACAGCCAGCCCACCTCAGGGTGGACCACAACCCGTGACAATGCCAGCAACGAGGGGTCAGCAGGGCCCGGGAAGGAAACCAGCCCTTCTTTGGTCCCTGTGATCACATCCCTGATCCCGAGGGGGACCCAGTAGCTAAGGATGCCCAGCAAACACCAGCGGCTGACTGGAGACTGACTGCAGAGGTCTGCTCGCACGAGCTGGGATACAGCACCACCACTCACCTTGGGGACAGCCCAGGGCGCAGCCTACTGGCCCTGCAGGCCTCGGGGGTTTACGCGGTGGCTCTGCCCTGGGTCCACTGCTGAGGCTGTGACCTTGTGAGCAGGGCTTAAGGTCAGCATAGCACCTCAACTACCAGCCACCCAGCCCCAGGACCAGGCCGCGGGGTGTGCAGTGCAGTGGCAGACTGGTGGGGGCTGGGCCCCCTCCCCAGCGCGGCACCGCTCCCCGTCAGTCCCCACCCGCAGGCCTTGGCCCTGCTCCCAGCACAGCCACACTGCCCATGGCCCCCTCCCCAGGGCCGCCCTCTAGAGCCATGCAAAGGGAGCTGTGAACCTCGCTCGCTGCGGGGTGGGGTGGGCTGGGCCCCATCTCTCACGGCCCACTTCCTGCAGAGAAGGTGACCCCTGAAGCCACTCCCACGCTGACCCCAGGAGCAGCCCACTGAGGCAGAGCTGGTCACCTCCTGCCCAGCACCACTCACAGGTCAGCCCAGCCGGCGCCACGGAGGAGAGGGAGTCGGAGGCTGCAGAGCAGGGCCTGCGGGCACACAGTGAGGCTGGCCCACAGGCAGGAGGGGCTCTCCCAGGGCTCAGTCTGGGACAGCACCCCCCAACCCAACAGTACCGGGCAGAGGGAGTGGCATCTCCACACAACGCTGCTAGTGTGAGAGCAAGCTCAGGCTCTGTGGGAAACGGCCCCCATGGCTCACACCGGGGGCAGAGCCATGGGCACCCCCTGTTTGCCCAGTGCCTGGAGGATCTGTGCGCCCATCCCCAGCTCCAGGAGAGGGGCCACCCACCCACAGTGGGGCCACAGACACAGGCCTGGAATCCGGTCTGCAGAACAGGTGCCCTGTCGGCCTCGCCCAGCTCCACCCCCCCTGAAGGGCTGAGAGCCCTGGGAAATTTGGGGAGAAAGGTGGATGAGAGGCCAACACCCAGGTTGTGCAAAGGGCCCTTGGCATCCTAGAGGCTGGAACAGAAAACCACCAGCTGCCCGCACAGCTCAGGGCTGAGGGCGCAGGGTGGGTAGCCAGCCAGCTGAGTGCCACCCTTCTGTGCAAGTCTGTCTATCTGCACCCTCAGGCCCTGAGGTGTGGCCACCCACATGAGGCTCCACCTGCCACTGCCACTGGAGACAGCCTGAAGGCCGCAGAGGTGAGGGAGGGGCTGGCTGCTCCCCTCCTGAGTGGGAGGCCGGGAGCCCAGCACCCACCTGAGGGGTGAGAACTGCCCCTCGGAAGCTGGTGGACACCGGGCAGAGCCCTGGGACTCCCACCCCAATGCCTGGGATGCCCCCAGCCAGCCCCTCCACCTGGCCTGCTCCTGTCCACTCGGCCCCCAGGTCTGCTCTGGGTTCTCATGTCCTGACTTGGAGCCCTCTCTGTGCCCAGCACAGCTGAGACCCTCCTGGCTCTTTGTGCCTGGTCACTGTGCCTTCCTGCTCTGGGGCCAAGAAGAGCTGCCCTGCAGGGCTGGGAGGGCTGAACGAGCCCACTCACAGGACTGGCCCAGCCAGCCAGTAGCCCCTGGACTGTGTCAGCCAGGCCCCACCTGGCCTAATCTCCCGCAGGCGCAGGGGTGTAAGTTGGGCCTGAAGCACCAAACGCCTTTGAGCTCCAGGGCCTCTACTGAGAGTCATGCTGACCGTGAGTTTGAAAGAATGCAGTTCTCAAAAACCAGGATGTCTCAGCACAGTCTTCAATATGTTTGGGCTGAGGGACACAGTCTTCAACCACAAACAGCCGAGAACGCGTGAGGCTGGTTGCAAAGAGACCCCCAAACTCTGGGTCACACACTGTGTGTGCCGCGGCCACAGCTTCTACACAGACAGGGTTGGGGTGCAGTTTGTGCCAACCAGATAAGAAGAAAGGGCCTGGGCCCCGAGCCAACACCCTGCGCTGGCTGCCCCGCAACCCCAAAGCCCTTGACACCCCCGAGAAAGAAAGAGAGACAGAGAGAGAGAGAACACAACCGTGTGGCACTTACTCAGGCGTGACAGCAGGCGGGATGGCCAGGATGACGAGCAGCCGGGCCTGGTGCAGCGCCTCGGCCAGGTGGGTGAGCATGTGTATGAGGCCCCTGAAAGAACCGAGACACGGGGTCAGCAGCGCCGGCACCAAGCACCACCCAGAGCCCTGTGGGGCTCCTTGACCCCACGGCCTCACGGACGAGGTGAGGCTGGTCCTCAGCTGGACACCCTGCTGCAGGGAAGGCAACAGCCCCTCTAGGAAAGTCCCCACCCCACCTCTGGGTGTGGTCCCAAAAGACACAGCAGCCCTGCGGACCCTCTGCCCCACGGGGCCCACCCACAACCTGGCTAAGCCTGCCCTTCCCACGCCCTGGGGTCCCCCTAGAGTAGGAGTCTGCGCAGTACCCCATGGGCCCCCAGAAAAAGAGCCCCAAACGACCAGAGACAGAGCCCATCATGCCACGTCATGCTCCGGACCCCTAAGTACAGCAGGTGAGGAACGACCCCAGTGATCCAGGGCACTTGAGGCCCCCTGTCCTCCCCAGGCCTGGCATCGGCTCTGCAGGTGGCAATGTGGGCACAGCCCTCGGCAGGTGGCAGAGTCTCGGGGCAGCCTGTCCTCAGGCCTTGGCAGCTGGCCCTGCATCCAGAACTCTCCGGGTGCCAGAGACTGTCATATACCCGAACGCCACTTAGAGGTGGTGGTCAGGAAGGGTGCTGCCCGTGTGCCGAAACACTGGAGCAGAGCAAGGCGCGCCCAGGTGCTGAGGAGCTCGGGAAGCTGATCCCATCTGGGGGACCCTCCCATCTACCCTGTGGGCTCCTGTGCGGTCTGCAGGTATCCACGACTGTCCTGAGGACCACATCAGACCTGAGGGCCAAAGGGGCCCACGGCCACTCTGTGAGGGGCCCAGGAGAGAGCCTGCTTCCACCTGCAAGCAGGCCCCAGGGTGGATGTGGAGCGGGGCGGGGGCTGCAGGCCTCTGAGCTGCACCACCTCCCCACTGCCTGGATGCCGAGGATGGCACCAGACCCCACCCCGGGCAAGGGAATGGTCCCTCTGCCACCTTCCGCAGGGCAGACACTGCATTTTGGCAGAGCTGGAGGAGGTGAATCGGCTGGGCTGCTTGAGCAGGACGCAGGAGAGGCCGCCTCTCAGGGCCGAGGCCGTCCTAAGCTGGACCGGAGGAGCTGCCGGCACCCCCCTCACCTGCTCCTTTCCTGGTCACTCTGGCTGAGGGGAGTGGGAACCCACAAGTGTCGTGGTGGGCTGGGCGCCCACATGGCAGTGAGGAGGACTGACGGAGCACAGGGCCACCTCCCTGTGGGCCGCGACAGCCTTGCCCAGAGGATGCCACCGTGGTTCACACCACAGGGCCTAGCCGTGGCAGGCTGGCACCTTCTTGACATCCCTAGAAAGCTCCTTCATGCTCCTTCATGCTCGGTGAGGAGGTTTCTGCCTACGCCCAAGCCCGGGCTCTGCTGCCAGCGTCCAGGCAGCCCTCTCTTGCCGAGTCCTCATGGCGAGGCTCCTCGCCTCCCTTTACCACCCACAGGGAGCGTCAGGGCCAGCCGCCTGCCCACAGCCACACTAGCTCCTCTGAGCAGGTCTCCATCCCCACGCCGGGTGCAGGACTGTGGGAGGAAGGGGCTCCCAAACGGGGCTCCCTGTCCTGTCCCCCGGTCCTTTCTCCAGCCTCCTCCAAACACGGGGGCCAGGGGAGCAGCCCCACCCGCCCCGCCCCGCCCACCCGGCCGGCTCACTCACACGTGTTTCTGGCTCAGCAGCTGGCTCCAGACCTCCACCACGAAACCGTCAAAATGCTGGTTCTAAAAGAAACAGGAGCAGGTGAAGAGGACCTGGAGGCACAGGAGGACGGTAGAAAGACAGACACGGAGCACAGCACCTCTGCCACCTGGCCAGGTCACGGACCAGTCTACCCAGTCACTCCCGAGGCAAGACCCAAGCCTGTGCTGCACGCCCAGAAGTCCCTGCCTGGAGGAGGCAACATGGGGGGGTCCCCACAGGAGCCGGGAGCAGAGGGGCCAGGGCTCCCATGCCTCCCCCACCCCACCCCTAGGGGCCTGAGGGCCCTTCCCTCCTGCGGCCCAGATGTCCCAGCAGCCTGCAGGGACGGGCCCCTCCCAGGAGGGCAGCAGGCAGCTGGGCTTTGCCCCAGGAAACGCCCAGCAGACCAGTCTCCCACCCCTGGGACCTGTGGGGGCCAAAGGGAGTGAACAGTGGCCTGCGCGGGGCTAACGCTGTCCTCCCTGGAAGAGTGGGCCACACCAGAAAGGCCCACGGAGGAAGCCAGGCAAGAGAAGGCAAGTGCTGGCCCTGTAGGAGCCCCTGCCGGGGGCCGGCAGAGCCCGCCTGTGCTCAGAGGCCTGGGGCAGCGCACAGGTCTCACCTTTGCCACCTGCACCATGGCCCTGCTGAGCTCCTCGATCTCATCCTCACTGTCCAGGACGCTCCGGAAGTCCTCGTAAGTCCAGTCCTCAAACAGAAGCCGGGGCACTGGGTGGGGAACAAAATGCACAGAAGCTGTGGCTGGGAACACCCAGTGACCCTCCCCAGAGGGCATCCCCTCGGCCTCCCGAGTGGAGCGAGTCCACCCAGTGACAGCAGGAGGCCGCGGGGAGCCCTGCAGCCTGGCGGCTGGCGAGGGAGGGGTTGGAGATGGAGTGAGGTGGTGCTGGCCACACTTCTGCCCCACACCCGCCATCCCCAGGCCCCACTCAGGCCTGCCACCTGCCCCTAGGCGGCCCTGTAGCCTCTCCCTCAGCCTGCTCCCCACTTCCTAACCCCCTGCCCAAAGCTGCTCCTGGACACGGGGACACGTGTTCCTACCTCGCCAGCCAGCCACGAGCTACGAGGGCACAGATGGGGCAGGGTCAGCACCACCCTCAGGTTGAGCTCAGAGCCTGGCCCCAGCTGCTTGGATAACACTTGTCGGGTGAAGGGAGGGAAAAACGGGAGGCAGAGCAGCGTGGCAGAGCCACTGGCCAAGGCGGTGCTGGCCTTGGTGGGCCATGGACTGGGTGGGAGGGAGAGCCCGTGAGTGCAGGCCGGGGCCAGCCTCGCCTCGGAGCAGCTGGAGGAATAACCTGTGCTTGAGCAGCACAGTCTGGACGACCAGGAACACGAGAAGATCCTGGCCCACTTGCCCAGCCGCAGGGAGGTCGGAGGTCATGCCATCCGGGCCTCCATCCCCTGTGGCTGGGCCGCTCCCAGCTCCCGGGCCGCTCCCAGCTCCCAGGCCCCAGGCCTACCAGACTTACCTATGCGCAGGCCCTTGGTGTGCTTCCTGACAGCTCGCATCCACCCTGTAGGACATGGAGGGGACAGTCAGCACAGGGGCATGTGTCCTGCCAGAAGACTCGGCCCATCTGAGGAGGAACACGCGGCACTAGGAAAGGGGAGGGGAGGCTGGCTGTGAGAACCCAGTTCCCCACTGGCCCTGGGGCAGCCCTAAACACCACCTCCCGGCCCTGCAGCCTCCTCCTCCTGGCCTGCAAAGCAGCTCTGAGCTTGCCCTCCCTGGGCTAGGATGCCTCAGAGCTCACGGCTGGTCTGCGGGACAGGTCACCCCAGGGGCCTGGGGAATGTCAGGGTGTTTCTCTGAGCTGAGGGGCAGTCGGAACCCACCAGGTCCTGACATTTGCCAACACACTCATCTCCCCACAGTTCTTTCAACATCAGCACCACAGAAAATCACTCCTGGTCCTGGAACTCACAGATTGGCTAATACTTCCCCTGATACTGTCTCTGTCAGAGGCCCCGTGTGAGGCTCAGCCGTGTGAACTCGGGCACGTTCCGTGGGGATGTGCCATCAGAGAGCAGCCCCCACCCTGAGCCCCACCCTCCTGAGCATCACTAGGGGAGGAACAGAGGGGGAGCCAGCAGCCTGTGCCCATCACAGCCTAGAGGCTGCTGGAGTCACCTCAGAGCCCACCCTGCACACACCTGTGCACGGTCTGGATGGGTAAGGGAAGGCCCATCTCACGCTCACTGGGACCACTGGGGCAGAGCTTTCCCCACCGAGTAACAGAAAAACTGTGCCAGCCTGGAGTGCTCAGCAAAACTGTGACAAAGTAGATTAAGCGAATACCAAGATAACTCCTGGGGGTGGGGAGCCCAGCGCTTTCTTGCCTTGAAGCAGCTGGCTCTGGCCAGTCCTGACTGCTTTAGCTGCCCTCCGGTGCAGCGGCCCCCAAGCTTTTTGGCCCCAGGGACCAGTTTCGTGTAAGACAATTTTTCCATGGATGGGGTGACCGGGCGGGGTTGGCTTTGGGATGATTCAAGTGTCTTACGTTTATTGCGCTCTTTATTTCTATGATTATTACATCGTCACTTGCCACTGACAGGAGTTTGATGAGTCTGCAAGCAATTGATTTGTTGTGGTCTCTGTGCAGTCAAACCTCTCTGCTAATGATGGTCTGTGTTTGCAGCCACTCCCCGGCACTGGATCACCACCGCAGCTCCACCGCAGATCAGGCATGAGAGTCTCACAAGGAGCCACAACCTAGATCCCTCACACGCACAGTTTACAGTAGGGGTCCTGCACCTGGGACAATCGAATGCCACCGCTGACCTGCCAGGAGGCGGAGCTCAGGCGCTGATGTGAGTGATGGCGAGTGACTGTAAATACAGATGAAGCTTGGCTTGCTCACCCACCACTCACCTCCTGCTGTGCGGCTGGTTTCTAACAGGCCACAGCACAGGACGGGTCCTCACCCCGGGGGGCTGGGAACTGCAGCTACAGTGCCCTTCAGCTAACGGTAATGCCGAAATCCCCACCTAGTGGAGAACTGTGGTATTACTAACATGATGGGTGGCACGCATGATGGCGGTTCTGTGCATGTATGCCATTTGTTTCACTGTGAACAGGTGATGACACGTCACTCACTGGGAAAGGACTGAAGGCAACACCACACCTGACTTCTCAAGCTGGACTTGTCTGAGTCATTCTACGGCCTCTCAGCTCCTCAGCTTGATGGGCGGTTTTTCTATACCATCCTGGGATCTTCCCGAAACACTGGCTGGATCATTCTGAGGCATTGACCTCGCCCTGCAGAGGGTCCCACGGTGGGGACCACCTCTCCAGGCCCTACTTGCCTTCCCATCCTGCATACCAGCCTGCACCATGGGATGCCTCTCTGCGCTCGGGCATGCAGGGTGACAGCTCAGGCCTTGGTCATTACACTCACATCACACCCATACTCTCAGAGTCACGTTCAACACACACTCTCACTCACAGTCACACACACCCCCACTCTCACACTCACACTCTTCTCGGCCCTTAGGACAAGCACAGACAAGCAGGAAGGACAAGAACCTTGGTCCACATCGTGGAGGCCCGTGACCTCGAACATTTCACGGCCACGTCTCTTTAGCTGCAGCCAGACTGGCGAGATATGTGTGAACTTGCTCCCAAACACCTTGGTGACATCGTAGCCATGGCTGTTCCACTGGCAGAGGAAGGAGATGTCAGACAGAGAACAGGTGAGCACGCACCTACCTCACCACGCTGCTGCCACTCTGCCTGCTCTGGACGTACCCAGGACCAGCCGGCCAGTAGAGACAGCCTTTCGGCCTGGGCTGACATCAGCCCCCTGCCTGGGGGGCCCTTCTCCCACTCCGGACCAGCACCCACAGCCTGGGATCCAGGCCATAAAGTCCCCTTCACCAGAAGTGATGGCAGCTCCTCTTGATGAGCCCCCTCTGAGCCAGTGCACATGCTGCTGCCGCTGGCCACTGAGGCCAGATGGCCCGACGGTCCAGCAACAGGGTCACCTGCAGCAGTCCCCTGCTGCCATGAGCAGTGAGCCCCTGGAGAAACCCCCAGTCCCCTTCTCTCTGACATCTCTAGGACAGCATCCCTCCCACTGTGGCTTCACAGCTGTGGCAGCCAGGAAGATCAGAACCCAGACCCCACCACTGCCTGGTCAGCCTGTCACAGAGGCTGGGGTGGCGTCTGAGCCTCAGGACCGCCCTGTGCACCTACTGGAGTGACGTAGCCCAGCACGTCTCCAGTGAAGTGTCTGTCTCGGGCCCTCGCTGAGCAGTAGCTGCGATGCTCCAGAACCACGTCCTCGGCTTTGAGGTCCGTCACCACCAGACCCCGATCTTGGACGGGCTTATCTGAAAACTGACTCTGAAATTAGAGGAATGGGGAAAGCCATCAGTCATCCGTCCTCGGCGCAGAGCACAGCACCCTAAGCAGCAGCAAGAAGTCCTTTCCATTGGGCCAGCGGCTGTGTCTCTGCGTCGACAGGGCCGCTGACCTGGGACATGGCAGGCACTGACGTTCAGAAGGCTCTGGCCATCAGAGAGCAGACGGTGGCCGACTGTGAGGGGCCGTTCCCACCCTTGCTCTGGCTGGAAGGCAGGTGCAGCCTACGGTGGCTCCCTCCACTCATGTGAGGACGGACAGTCAGCACCAGCTCTGGCCACGTGGAGCTCACGTGGGCACCCCAGGGCCACACACCGTGCTGGTCAGATAAGAACATGCCAGGTACACGCCACCTCACTGGCCAGCTGCCACATGCCACCTGCCACCTCTTTCCCAGTGTGAGTCTTCCCATGCCCTGTGAACACAGCTCCCCTACCCTGCCTCGGCTCCTTGAAGCCCTCCACCCGGTTCCCGACCTGCCTGTTCTGTCTACACCCCGGGCCTGGCTGATCTTTCCCTTGACATCACCCACTCCCTGGCCTGGCCCCAAAGGGGCTCATGAAGGACAGAAATGCCACTGCAGGTGTTCTCTGCAGAGAGGCAGGACCGGGGAGTGTCTGCCAGTCTAGGACCAGGTCCTGTGACAACTCTGGCCAGTGGCATGGTGACTGCTGGGGCTGAGGGATGGGTTCACTGGGGACCCACCCTTCAGTTTACAATCCCTGGGACCACCCCAGAACAGCAGAAAGACCACAACGCAAACACAGCTCACGGCCATGAATATTAAAGACGCGATGATGATGGTGGGATGAGGATGCAGCTGTTGAGAGCAGGTGAAAGGTGGAAATCGGCACAGAGACGGGCCCAGTGTGGGGCAGGTGGGGACGCCAAAGAACAAGCCACCAATCCTCAGAACCCGGCTCCTGAAGCTGCTTACTCAGAGACACACAGGCCACCCGCCCGCCTGCCCACTGCTGGCTCAGCAGCCCTGTGTGAGGAGCCAAGCCTCCCAGCCTCCCAGCCTCCCAGCTCCCAGGTCCCAGCAGGCAGGAGGGAGAAGAGTGTGATGGGTCAGTCCTTGGCTAGTGTGGTCACCTCAAGTCCTCAGGCCACCCCTACCTTCTCCAGCAGTGTCTTTGAGGCAGCTTTTTTGGCATCTGACTTTGACAGGGTAGCGTGAACAGAGCTGTAGGCCAGAACAAGCCATAGGAGGTTGAGCAGTTTCTGCATGGTGCGTGTATCACAGCAGGGTCCAACCTCCAGGTCCAGGGGGCTGCAGGGAGAGCAGAGCACATGGAGACACCCGGCAGGGAAGTGCAGCGTGGGCAACCCCTCTGCTGATGCGAGCACTTTCTCCTAATAGGACCTGGGTCCCCACAGCTCCAGGATGGGCCTCGGCCACCGGGACAGAGCCCCGCAGCTGCAGTCCGTTCTCCAGAACTTCTGCCCCTCTCCCTCCCCCACAGGTGGAGCACCAGCTCCTCGGACACCAACAAAGGAGCTTCCTCACCGCCAGCCACAGAGCCCTGTCCCCACTGCCCAAGGCTGCCCTGATCACTGCTGGCCATCCGGGAAAACACTGGCTCCCATCTCCCATCAAACCCAAAGAAATCCTGGCCATGTGTAAACAATGGAGCCACAGAAAGTACTAGAAGAAAATGTGGATATCTATTTATGCAATGTCAGGCTGGACAAGGCTTTTCCAACTATATCAGCAACAGAAGAGATTATGAAAGAAAATACCTCTAGAGTTTACTACATAAAAATGTAAAACTTTCATTTAGGAAACAAAAAAGCAAACTTAAAGAAAATAAGCCCCCCCCCGAAATATTTGGAACACATTTGACGATGGATTTCTACCCATAATCTATCCATAATATGCAAAGACATCTTACAGATCAAGCATAAAAGACAGGGCTGAGGTGGGAGGATCTCTTGAGGCTGGGAGTTCGAAACCAGACTGGGTAACACAGCGAGACGCTGTCTCTACAAAAAATTAACAAATTTTCTGGGTGTGGTGGCTCACGCCTGTAATCCTAGCTTGGGAGGCTGAGGCAGGAGGATCACTTGAAGCCAGGAGTTTGAGGCTGCAGTGACCTATGACTGCACCACGGCACTCTAGCCTGGGCAATGGAGCAGAACCGTGTTTCAAAAAACAAAACAAAACCAACAAATGAAAGAATAAAAGACACACATTCCAGTAAAAAATGTCCCACTACAAAAATAAGAAAGGGATGAGGCCAGGTGTGGTAGAGGGAGGCAGAGGTAGGAGGATTACTTGAGGCCAGGAGTTTGAGACCAGCCTAGGCAACACAGCAAGATCGTATCTCTACAAAAAATTTAAAAATTAGCAGGGTGTAGTAGAGCATGCTTGTAGTCCTAGCTACTTGGGAGGCTGAGGCAGGAGGATCACTTGAGCCCAGGACTTTGAGGTTGCAGTGAACAGTGATAATACTGTACTCCAGCCTGGGTGACAGAGTGAGACCCCAACTCAAAAAAAAAAGAAAAAAAAGAAAGGGATGAGAAGAGTTATCTGAGCCCCAGAAACGAGCAGCTAAACCAACTTCATCAGTGATCAAAGACGTTAAAGCTGGAACAAGACAATATCCCCACCCAAGTGTTAGGATTCAAGAGAACGAGGACATCGTGAGGACCAGGGCAAAGCACTTCTCCACAGCTGTTAGTGGGGATTCAAGTTGGGAAAACCTTTTTGGATAACAACCTGGTCATAAATATTTACCTTTACTTCAGCTCAGGGGACTTCGGTGGATGCAAAGGCATTACGAAACGGTATTTTTGCAGCCCAGTCCCACAGAAGAAAGCATATAAGGAGGCATGCTAAAAAGTAAATGAGCAGCCTACCTGCAATCACATAATCATTTTGTTTCTTCTCTTTTGCTTTCTGTGTTTTCTGATTTTCCTGCACTGAACTTTTATCACACAATTCATTTTTAGGCTCTAGAGACCTCCCCACCCTCCCCAGCCCCGGCAATTCTGCCTTCTGTCTTTCACTCAGGGGCAGCTGAGCAACAAGCACAACCCAGCAAAGCTGTTGGTCCCCCACGAGGCTTCAAGACATCAGGTGTGAAGGAGGATGTCCACCTACAGTCTCACGCCCTGGCAGCACGCACCCCTGCACACCAGCGGAGGGGCCACACTGCCCAGGCAGAGGCAGAGGTACGCAGGCTCAGGCTCTAGAAACCCCAGCCAGGCAGGCGTGCCTCGTGAGGAGGGGCTGTCAGAGCCAGGCCCACCACGGTGCCCACCCTCCCACCCCAATGACCTCCTGGCCAGGAGCCCGCTTTCCCCTCCTCTCGACCTGCCTCCCTTTGCCCTGTCCCTTCCCTGGGTGAGACAGGTACTCCCAGTGCAGACTCCCCTGGGCAGCCAGTTTCCACGCTTTGGCCACAACACACCTTCCTGGAGCAGCAGAGAGAACACAGCCCTGGGGCGGGGTGTGGTGGCTCACGCCTGTAATCCCAGCACTCTGGGAGGCCAAGGCAGGAGGATAGCTTGAGGTCAGGAGTTCAAGACCAGCCTCAGCAAGAGCGAACCCTGTCTCTACTAAAAAATAGAAAGAAATTATCTGGGCAATTAAAACAATAACAACAAAAATTAGCTGGGCACAGTGGCGCATGCCTGTAGCCCCAGCTATTTAGGAGGCTGAGGCAGGAGGATTGCTTGAGCCCAGGAGTTTGAGGTTGCTGTGAGCTGGGTTGACGCCATGGCACTCTAGCTCAGGCAACAGAACGAGACTGTCTCAAAAAAAAAAAAAAAAAAACAAAACATATATATATATATATAGCCCTGGAGTGAGGTTGCCCAGGAAGCTCCGCCAGCCCCCACCTAGGAGGCAGGGAGCCACAGGTCAGCAGGGCGAGTACAACAGCACCCAGTACACAGAGCCACAGGTCAAGGCAGCAAATGCTGGAGCTCCGAGGGGCTGGCACGGGGTGGGCATCAAATTCAAGGGAAGCCGCCTCCTGCCACCTCACCCCAGCCCCACCGTCTCTCTGCTGCAGCTGTGAGGCTTGGTCGGCAACAGCCCAGGGGAAGTCGGGGGAATTCTGGCCATGGCACAGGGTGGACGGCCCAGAGTCTCCCAGATCTTGCCCGGCCAGGCTGAGGCTGCAGCTGCCCCAGCTCCCAGGAACCCCACCTTTGACTCCAGCCCCTTCCCCTTCCATGACCACAAGCTCCTTCTCTGTCTCCTGGGTGGAGAACTAGGTCACAGGGCAATGAGGATGAGAAACCAGACAGGAGGGTGGTCCTCCAGGGAAGTGGTCTAGGAGTTCCCTGAGGGGCACCCAGGTGTCCAACCACCGACCGCAGGGTTGGGCCCCCCCCGCCACCACCTGCCGTCCTGCAGACTTGAAACAAGGCCACTGTCCATCCACCTAAAGGTCCACCTGCCTGTGACCTCCCTGACCCCTGACTTCATACCCCAGGGAAGGAAGGAGGCAGGGGCGGAGGGATGGGGCTGATCTGGACACGTGGGCGAGGAAGATGGTGCTGCCAGCTTCTGCTTCTGGCGGAAAGGGCACTGAGCACAAAGCCAGGGCTGGTACTGCCACCGACCGCTGGCACCCGGCAGCCCGGCCCTGGGACGAAGTGCTCGGATACGGGGCTGGTCCTCACTCCAGATAACTGCCCCGGGGACATGATGCGCGTGTGACACATGCGGGGCGCCCGTGCTGCCAGACCCTCGTCTGCGCTTCGGCTCCCCCGCGGCTCCCCACTGCCCGCTCTGCCCCAAGGCCCTGAGGGCAGACCCTGTGCCACGCTCTTCACGCAGCGCAGACGCCCCGGCTCACGCACCACGTCCTCGCGTCAAAGCAGGTTTCTTCCCCAAACACCCATGAACAGCCCTGAACAGAAGGGTGTGGTGTGTGACGACAGGGCACAGCCCCGACCCTGGTCACCCGGAGGGGTCTCAGAACCTGCTTGTAACAAGCCACTGGCCGAGAGCCCAGTGTCCCCGCTACTCCAGGCTCCCAGTCCCACAGCTCCCGAGGACTGTCTCTGCAGTGTAGACAGGGAGTCGGGGCAGATGTCTTTCACGGTGACAAAGAAATGCCCTTTGCATCCAGCCCAGCACCCGTGTGCACGCGTGGAGTGGCGGCCGCGGATCTGCAAGGGCCCACCCTGCCGACGGCTGTCCTGCGTGGGGGGCCGCGCTGCAGCCCAGCCGGATCCCACGCTGCGGGAACCCACAACTCGAATGCGGGCTGATGAGCCGAGTGTCTGTCACTGGGACACCGGGGCCCCCTTAGCTGACTTTCTCATTAACACACGCTGCCGTCCTTACACAAGCACAGCGGTCACTGCGAGCTGTCACCGCTGAGCAGTTTTGGAGCCAGCCGTGTCCCCTGGCGAGGAGAGCACGAGCTCAGAAGTGAAGCAGGGGTAAGAGGCGGGACACCCACGGCCCCGGGTGACCTGAGTTGACCACACGCTGCGCGCCAAGCCCTGTGTGTCACCCGCAAGTTCTGTCCATCACCGCAGGACACAGGCACTGTCACCCCCTCCACAGACGCGGAGACCGCGGGGGGCAGCCTGGCCACCACGCTCTCCCCTTCCGCAGGGCCGTGGACACAGGACAGCGCGGGACGGCTCAGGCCTGGTTTGTCACCAGCCCTGTTCCTTGACCTCTGTGGGCTCAGGTCTAGTGACCGGTGCAGCGAGGGGCAGGCGAGTCACCCCCAGTTTGGAAAGTTCCGGGCGTGGGGTGGAGAGAGGGTGGGCTCCAGCCGGGCGCCTGGACACCGGCCGTCACCCGGGGGACACGCCGCCCACCTGCCTGGCGCCCTCCCGCCCCTGACCAGGTCTGGGGCTCCCAGGGAACTGACGGCCACCAGGCTGCCACAGAGCTGTGCGCTCACGTGCGCCACACCCGCCCGCCACCTCGGCCACGCAGACCTGTCTGCACACTCACACGCACTCTCGCCCACGCTCCCACACGGTCTGCCCACGCTCGCCTCCACACGCTCCCACACGGTCTGCCCACGCTCGCCTCCACACGCTCGCTGGCTGTCTCACACCCCCTTTCCCACACGCTCACTCGGACACACTCGCCCGCTCACACCTCACCCTCCAGTACACCCCCCTCACTCTCACACCTTTCCACCCGCTCACACCTCACCCTCCAGTCCACCTGCCCTCACACTCTCATCTTTCCACCTGCTCACACCTCACCCTCACCCTCACACCTGCCTGCTCACACCTCACCCTCCAGTACACCCCCTCACCCTCACCTTTCCACCTGCTCACACCTCAGCCTCACACCCGCCTGCTCACACCTCAGCCTCACACCCGCCTGCTCACACCTCACCCTCACACCCGCCTGCTCACACCTCACCCTCCAGTACACCCCCTCACTCTCACACCTTTCCACCCGCTCACACCTCACCCTCCAGTACACCCCCCTCACCCTCACCTTTCCACCTGCTCACACCTCACCCTCACACCCGCCTGCTCACACCTCACCCTCACACCCGCCTGCTCACACCTCACCCTCACACCCGCCTGCTCACACCTCACCCTCCAGTACACCCCCTCACTCTCACACCTTTCCACCCGCTCACACCTCACCCTCCAGTACATCCCCCTCACCCTCACACCTTTCCACCCGCTCACACCTCACCCTCACCCTCCAGTACACCCCCCTCACCCTCACACCTTTCCACCCGCTCACACCTCACCCTCACACCCGCCTGCTTACACCTCACCCTCCAGTACACCCCCTCACTCTCACACCTTTCCACCCGCTCACACCTCACCCTCACCCTCCAGTACACCCCCCTCACACTCACACCTTTCCACCTGCTCACACCTCACCCTCACACTCACACCCGCCCGCTCACACCTCACCCTCACACCTGCTCTCACACACCCTCAAGCTCACTCACACTCGCCCTCCACACCTGTCCTCACACACACTCTCACTCTCTCACCCTCACCTTCACACACTCACACTCGCCCTCACACGCTCACACTCGCCCTCACACGCTCACACTCGCCCTCACACGCTCACACTCTCTCGCTCCCGCGCATCCCTCCTGCTCCCACACGCGCCCGCCCGGCGTCGCCCGCGCCCCCGACGCCCGTTCTGTCCAGGGCGGAGCCTCGGTGCCTGGCGCGCCCACTTCGCGGAGGAGAAACTGAGGCCGTGCGAGGAGGAGTACGCGCCAGCCACCGCGGGGCTCACCTTCATGTCAGGGAGGCCGGCCGCACCACCTTCGCGCGGCCGGAAGCCGCTCCAGCGCGCCGGAAGTCCCGCCCACAGGCCACCCGGGCCCCGCCCGCCGCGCCACGCCAGCTTCCGCGCCGCCGCCGCGCACGGCGCGCTGGGCCGGGGCAGGGGGCGGGGCAAGACGGCCTGGGGCGGGGCGAGGCGGCCTGGAGGCGGGGCGAGGCGGCCTAGAGGCGGGGCGAGGAGGCCTGAGGCGGGGCGAGGCGGCCTGGAGACGGGGCGAGGCGGCCTCGGGGCGGGGCGAGGCGGCCTCGGGGCGGGGCGAGGCGGCCTCGGGGCGGGGCGAGGCGGCCTGGGACCCTGACCTGCGCCGGCCCGGTGGACTCAGGTCGTACTCTGCGTACTGTGGGCTCCGCTCACGCCCGCGGCGAGCGCCCGGTGCCGCTCGGGGCCCGGGTTCAGGATGCCGGGGCGTCGCCTCGTGCCCCAGCACAGGGCTCCTGGAGGGCTCGCGCCCGCGGGGACGTCGGGGCAACTGCGCCGCTGGCGTCCACTCCCTGCCTTCTCTCCCGCGCACAGGCGACGCGTCCAGGCTGTCCTCCTGCGCTCCCGCTCCGGTCCGGCTGTGGGCACGGCTCACAGGCCAGTGTGCCCCCACGCCGTCTGTGCTCCCGGCCGTGGCCGCCGGGCCGTGGGTGGCCCTGCACCGGGAAAAGCCCGCTGTCCACAGCCCCATCTTGCAGATTTCACCGCTGGAGCCCCCAGAGGCAGACGGAACCCCATCCCAGCCCAGCGGGAGACGACTGGACGCACACTCAGTCACGAGGCATCTTCTGCTCTGCCCAAGCCGACAGGTCCCCACGCCCATCTCTAGCTGTTCCCAGCAGTTTCCTGCCCAAAGCCGCAGGGCGTCCCCACCCCGCCCTGACCTGCTGTCCCCCAACGGGCGCTGGTCAGCCCCAGGGCGCAGTGGGCCGCTGTTTCCCCTTTTCTCTGCTAGAGAGGCTCCTCCCTGGACTGAACTTTGTTCTCTTTCTCTCCAGTCACGTTTCCTTCTTTTCTCGTGCCCGTGTTTCCTGCTGGCTGCCCCTAAGCCTTTCCAGAGGGGCTGAGGCCCAGGCACCTCACACCAGCTCAGCACCGGGTCAGCACTGGGTCTCAGCACATGGCCTGGGTGGCGGTCTGCGGCCTGGCCTTTGGGATGACGGCCCTAGGTCAGGCCGGCTCTGGAGAGGGCTCCAGTGAGCTAGCTGTGCCGGCGTCCTGAGAGTTGCCAGCCTGAGCAAAGTCTAGGAGGTCAGGGCAAGATCAAAAGTCGCTGAAGTAGTAAAGGCACTTGGCCACCTTAGGATGCCATTGAGGTCAGTGGTCTTTAAAGCTAAAAAATTGCAAAATCCACTCAGAGTTCACTCTGGGCCAGCACTGCAGGCCCCAGGAGAAGGTGGGGAGGAAGGACAGGAGCCCAGAGGCAGCCGCCTCTGCAGAGCTGCTGCTGGGCAGGGCTCCTGGCAGGGGGTCCCACTGAGTTGGCAGCCTCAGCTGGCGTAGCTTGTCCCCATGGGCCCCGGTGCCTGGATTGAAAACTGACTTCCTTAAGGAGGTACCCATCCTTTACCTACGGAAAGATGTAGAGTGAGGCGTAGAAAGGTTTAAGAGAATCAGAACCAAAGTATTACCACTTCTGTATTAAGGGAAAACTGAACACAGGCCGGGCGCGGTGGTCACACCTGTGATCCAAGCACTCTGGCAGGCTGAGGCGGGAGGATCACTTGAGGTCAGGAGTTCCAGACCAGCCTGGGCAACATAGTGAGACCTCCCTCATCTCTACAAAAAATAAAAGAAAATAAAGAAATTGGAGTTCGAATTTATAACTTCAATAAATCGAATCCTAATTATTGAAATTTAATGTAAATCTAAGTAAAACCCCCTTGCCTAGGCACTAAGCCAGCTCCCAGCCCCCATTCCCAGGTCCCCCTACCAGAGCAGGGTGTGGGGTGCCCTGGCCAAGTCCAGGCTCTGAGCTGTGAGCTTGGGTCTGCCCACCCTGAGACCGACCTCCTCCTGCCCCTGCCTGTCTGCACTGGGCACTGGGGCTCGGGGGAGGGTGGGGCAGCCCCCGTGGAGTGAGGGCCCTACAGAAGTGAGCCTTTCTGCTGCCAACTGCACCCCTGTTCCTGCTCTGGGGACACCCACAGGGCACACCCTCGGGGACAGCCTTGAGGGCATCCTTGAGTTACCTCGGGGAGCCCAGCATGCCGCTGACACCCCAAAAGCACTCACACCAAGTTGTTAGAGGTGCCTGGGGCTGGGAGGCCGCTGGGGCTGGAACGTGTCTTCCCCAGGCTGCGCGGTGCTCCTGGGTGGGGTGAAGGTGGGGTCCCCGGCCTCACAGTGGCCCTGGCTGCCCCCATTTGCCGAGTCAGCATGGGCACAGCCTGTCCCGACAGCGGCAGCCCTGTGACTCCATCCTGTTTTAAACGGGAGGCCTTGGCCTGGGTCACCCGGAGGCCAGGACACAGGCCACCATTGCTGACCGTGTCCTGTCACTCCTGGGCCTTGAAACATTCCAGTTTAGAGGCCGGAAGCTCAGGAAGAGGGACACACACACCAGGACCCCCTGCTGCCACACCCTCCCCCACTCACAGACAGACATCCTCTCCGGGTGCTGGGATAAGCAAATCCAGGGTGAGAAGCAGGGGAAGCAGCATGCTCACACACAGCGGAAGCTTCCAGATACAGCACTAGAGCCAGCACAGCACAGTCTCTGTCTGTGTCCCATGTGTGGGCCCTGCTGGCTAGGCTGGCTGTGGCCAGCTCGATGGGTTTGAGTAGGTGTTTGGTCAGCTGCTGGGCAGGCGCCGAGCCCTGAGGTGGGCGTCTGTGATGGCGGGTGGCCCTAGTTTGTGCGTTTGTCCTTTGCAAAAGGCATCGTCCATGGGTTCCCCACTTCTCAGTGTCCCACAACCAACTTAAATACCCAAAACAAAAGACAGCGGCTGGCTGGTCTCAGTGGCTCACGCCTGTAATCCTAGCACTCTGGGAGGCCAAGGCTGGTGATCGTTTGAGCTCAGGATTCGAGACCAGCCTGAGCAAGAGCGGAAACCCCGTCTCTACTAAAAAAATAGACAGAAATTAGCTGGACAACTAAAAATATATAGAAAAAATAAGCCGGACACGTTGGCACATGCCTGTAGTCCCAGCTGCTCAGGACACTGAGGCAGGAGGATTGCTTGAGCCCAGGAGTTGGAGGCTGCTGTGAGCTAGGCTGATGCCACGGCACTCTAGCTCGGGCAACAGAGTGAGACTCTGTCTCAAAAAAAAAAAACCCTAAAAACACAAAAGACAGTGACTGTGTGTGCGTGTGTGTGGCATTGATAGGGCTCAAGAGGGAGCACTTCTCTGTGGTTACAAGGGGTAGAATGGAGGACGCCCCAAAAGGTTGTCTAGGTCCTGCCCCCCAGCACCCATGAATGTGACCTGATCTGGACATAGGGTCTCTGCAGATGTGATCAAGTTAAGGATCTTGGGATGGGATCATCCTGGATACAGGGTGGGCCCTAAATCCCATGCCTGGGGTCTGGGGTCCTCACAGAAAAAGAAAGAAGAGGGAGCGTGAGACACAGACCCAGGGAAGAAGGCCACGTGAGGATGGTGGCAGAGGTAGGGGTCACGTGGCTCCAAGCCCAAACTCCAAGGACGCCAGCGGCCCCCAGCAGCCTCCCTCAGAGCCTCCAGAGGGAACCGGCCCTGCTGACACCTGGCGTTTAGACTTGTGGCCTCAGAGCCATGAGAATAACCTCCGCTGTTTTGAAGCCTCTGGTTCGTGGTCATCTGTTCTGGCAGCCCCAGGACACTCGTGCCGCGGTGTGGAACGGCCCGAGAGATGCTTTCTTACCTAGAGCTCTTCTGCTCAGGCCAATCTTAAAATTGACATGTATGGCATCGGCTCACCCTGGCTGGGCCTGCAGGGAAGGAGCCTGGGCTGGACGCCGGGCGGGTGGACGCTGGCCAATGTGGAGCCCACCGGTGATGGACAGTGGACTGTCAGCGGGGCTGGTCTGCCCGCTGGGGCCCCGGGGGCACTGCCTGACAGGGGGCTCGGCGAGCCCGGAGGCCCTGGGTCCCTGCCTGGGGGTGGATAGGACAGGATGTTCGCAGCCCCCTCCCCTGGCTGGTGCCCCCAGCTGGACTGCTTCTGTGGCTTTGTGCATTCGGGAGGGGAGGGGTGGACATTTGCTGATGATCGACAGGTTAAACCTCTTCAAGACCTGAGGGAGTGGATGTGGGTGGCATTGATGGTATCGATGACATAGGACAGGATGGGGGATACCCTGATGTGCCTCGGGCCCTGAGAGTCCCAAAAACTTCAATGACAACCCCTCATACTGTTTTGGGGGTTCATCTGCACCCCCAGGTATAGTAACGCTTAGGTATTGATCAGGATCTAGGTTCGGCTGGGTATTACAACAAAGCCCCAGCAGCAGCACATAAACCTGAGCTGTTTCAGGCTGGCGTGGCGGTGCACAGCATGGGGTGCAGCCTCGCGGTCCAAGATGGAGCGCCAGCTGTCAGAACCATTCCAAGTCGGGGTGGAAGAGGGGGCAGGGTTTCCAACGCCTGTCCTCAAATGTGCACATGCCACCTCTGTTATGGGCTGAATCGTGTTTCCTAAAAACACATGTGGAAGTCTTAACCCTGGTACGTCAGGACCCAATTTGGGGTTAGAGTCATGGCAGACGGGGTCACTAGGGTGGGCCCTAGTCCCATAGGATTGATGTCCTTGTAGAAGGAGGAGGTGAGGACACAGGCAGAAGACGCCATCTACAAGCCAAGGAGAGAGGCCTCGGAAGGAAGCAGCCCTGCCGCACCTTGATCTTGGACTTTAGCCTCCAGAGCTGTGAGAAAATAACTTTGTTGTTTAAGCCACCCAGTCGGTGGCACTTTGCTATGGCAGCCCCAGAAACTAGTACAAGCTCCCTTCACTCTCTGCTGTCACCAGGCGACACCGAGCGCCAACGAGGCTGGGAAGTGTAGTCTTCGTTCTGGGTGGACCCGGTGGACGTGGGCCCCCTAAGTCAGGCGCTCAGTGTCAGGGCCCAGCCAGCAGTCGCTCCCCAGCACGCAGAGGTCTCCCCAAGGCCCCTAGGGTACATGCTGCTTCCTGCTCCGGGGGTACCCAGTAACTGAGTAGCACGACTATGGGATGACGCAATGACCAAGTCCCTGGGGACAAAGCCATGGCAGAAGCCCCTCCGAGTGGTGAGCTGCCCCAGCAACCTGTGTTCCCAGGAGTCAGTGATGTCCCCACCTAGTACCCAATAACCCCTAACTGTGTGGGTGTCTGTTCCCCTAGCTTTGCTGATAAGTCATTGAGGAGGAAAACTCACAGGACATGGTTGTGATGTTCTCGAAAGGTCTCTTCTCCCCCAGGGGCTGCCTGGTTCCCTTCAGCAAGGTGCCAGGGTCTGCGCCCTGAGCTGCCTCTGAAGTCAGGTGAGGGAGCGGATGGTGCAAATCTTGATGGCACACCTTGAGCAGGAGCCCCTCGGGCTGTCCCTCTGTTGGCTCAAGGGTCCCCTGAGCAGGTAGCCCCCACCTGGGGCTGCTGCCAGACAGGCCACCTTGGGGACATCATCAGCCCTGTGACCTAGTAGGGTGTCCTGCCTCCATGGCCTGTGTCACCTCAGGCCACCCTTCTCCTCTGAAAGCAGGGACCCCACTTCTGCCGCCGTGGCCCTGCCTGTGGGCGTGCAGGTCCTCTGTAACCTACATGTTTCCATGGCCTTGGTGGGAAGCGGCCTCCCTGTAGTGGCAGGTTCGGTGCTGAGTCCTCTGAATTCCCTTCTCTGCACGATGTCCAGGAATTTTGGCTTCTTAACTGTGTTTTAACAATGGCCGCCCTGAGTCCAGCGTCCTGGAAGTCACCAGCAGCAGCAAGAGGGACCATTGCCGCCTGAACTGGCTAGCTGACCCAGACGGCGGCAGGCCTGCTCTCTCAGAACCGTCCTGCACACTCTCCACAGGGCTTTGCTGGCGTACAGTCAACCTCCCGTGGTCCTCAAGGCTCAGCCTTCCTTCCCCCTTGGGGGTGACCTTGCGTGTGGATGTGTTGGGGCCTGGCTCTCCCAGGTCTCAGGGCTGGGCTGGGCAGGGGCTCTTGGGAAGTGGGCTTGGGGTCCCCGGCTTGCCCCACGTACCCATTCCTGTTCTCTGGCCCCACACCGTGGTCCAGCTTTCCCCTAAGACACGTGGAGAGGCTGCACGTTCATCTGCCGTGGCCACAGCCGTCTGAGTCCAGCTGTGCATGGCTTTGGGCTCCCTGTCCCGCAGCCGTGAGAAGCGAGATTTGCACCGTCACAGGGAGCCTCCCCTGCCCTGTGACGAGTGCCAAGGAGTCTGAGCTCACCACTTGTCTTCTTCAGGTGGTCCGGCTGCACCCCCAGCACCCCCTGCCACAGGCTGCTTGCATTCCTCGTGCCCCAAGCACTATATTCTCCTGAAGGTGGCCTCTCCTTTGCAGAGGAGTGGCCGTGGTCAGAGAGGCCCACGTGGACTCAGACCTGAGTCTGGGACGGGAACAAGTGTCTTAAACTGCTTGAGCACCTGCCAAGGAGAAGGCGCTGAAACGAAGTGGGGAGTCCTTGGTATGGCTGCCTGTCAGGACCTCTGGGAGCCCTCAACACACTGTGGACAGGAGGACATCTGCGGAGGGGGAGGAGGCAGGACCTGCCAGGGGAAGTCCCCATAGCCTCCCATCCACCTGTTCTACGAGTGGCTGCTGCCAGGCCGGCAGGGCCTGCTTGTCCGAGTGAGTTAGGCAGGACTGGGCTTCTGGCGCCAGCCAGTGGCAGGGGCTGGTCCTTGTGGATTCCTGGACTGTCCACCAGCACAGCCCAGGGTGCCTGTTAGAGCACAGAAGTATGCTCGTGTCCAGAATTGATGTCACGTGTCTTCAGGGTCAGGGGAGGGCAGGCTCCAGATGGAGGGACAGGCTGAAGGAGAAATGTCCCCTGGCCCACTTCCTCTGCCAAGAGTGGCAGTGGGAGGGTCACCTCACTGGTGTGGGCGTGGGGACCCTGGGAGTCTCCCCTCCTCCGGGAAGCCCTCTGCTGGCCTGGCTCCCGGCCTCGGTCTCCGAAGGTGATGGACTTGCTGTCTGCAAGGATCTGGCCTGTCACAGGGCTGGGTTTTCCCCAGGGGTTCAGGGGGGCCAGAGCCTCAGTGGGGTGCCTGGCTTACGGAGTGTGGGGCGCATCCTGCCTCTTCCTCCTCCTGGCCGGGCTCCACCCAGGCCTAAGCTCTCAGCTGGGGCTGCGGAAGTGACCAGGGTGGGTACAGGGCCCGGACAACCCCTGATGAGGAAGGAGCTTCCTCTTCAAAGCCATCTGGCTTCCCGAAGCAGAGCTCAGCAGGGCCATCTGCTCTCTGGACTCCCTGGGGTCTGTTCCTGGCCAAGGCCCGTCCAGGGCAGCACGGCCCAGCCAGGTCCTCTCTCCTGGAGGGTCCACAGGGGTGGTCCTGTGCCTACACCCCACTGGGGAGCAGAGGGGGGCAGTGGCAACAATGGCAAACAGTCCTGGCTGGGCATTGAGGCATTGCAGCCACCTGCTGCTGTCACAGGGAGGGGCACGACAGACCTTTCTCTTGGGGCCTCGGTCTCCCATTTGCAGAGGAAGGGGCTGGCTCTGCCCAGCCCAGTGAGGGGAGCAGGTGCCTGGGCTCCCTCCACAGACCTTGGGCTTGGGCAGGGGCAACGTGGCCCCCTCGCCCAGCTCAGAGGCTGCAAGAGCCTTTGGCCGGGCTGGCTTAAGGCCTCGGGCGGCGGGCAGTCCGGCAGTACCGGGTCCTGGGCCGGGGGAGGATTTCCTCATCGGAGCCAGGAACAGCCAAAAGGTCGCCCTGGCTTCCTCCCGGCGCACCCTGCGCATGGCTGGGTGGCCTGGGCCCCACCCAGGGCCGCCGCGGACCCCTGCCGATGCCGGCCGCGGAGGACTCCGTCGTTCCCCAGCGGAAAATCGGGGACCTGGCGAGCGCGAGGCAAAGACCGCACCGGCCCTACGCCGGGGAGGCCGCAGTGTCCGCCCGTTGCAGAGGCCGCGAGGGCCAGTCGTAACAAGGGAGGCGGCCACGCTCCGTACGCGTGTTCCCGCCTGGGCCCGCGCCCCTCCCGAGCGGGACAGCGGCCGCACGGCCGGCCGGGCGCGGCCCCGGGACGCGAACCCGAGGCCTCAGAGCGACCCAGGCGCGGCCCCGCCTTCGCGCCCGCGCCGCCTCCAGGGGGCGCCCGCGCCCTGCCCTCGACGTGCTCGCCCCCGCGCCGCCGCCCCGACCGCCGACGGTCGCCGCGCGCGAGCGTGCGCGTGCCAGACGATGCGGGCGTCGTGCGTACGCGCGCGCGGCGGCGCAGAAAGCGGCGCTCGGAGGCTGAGGCGGCTGCGCGGCGGCTTCTCGGCGGCTCCGGCGGCTCCGGCTCGGGCTCCGGCTCCCCGCGCTCCTCCGCCCGGGCCCGCCAGCCGGGCCGCTCCCGGCGCCCGGAGATGCCGGCCGTGTCCAAGGGGGACGGGATGCGGGGCCTGGCGGTCTTCATCTCGGACATCCGCAACTGTGAGTGGCCCGCGCCGCTCGGGCCTGCGGGCGGGGGGCGGCCTGGCGGGCGGGGCCGCAGGTGCGGGCGGGGGGCGGCCTGGCGGGGCGGGCGAGGGGCTGCGGGGTCTGGGGCGGGGTGCGGGGGGTCTAGGGCAGGGTGCGGAGTGCGGGGTCTGGGGCGCTAGCGGGGCGCGGGGTCTAGGGTAGGGCGCCGGGTGCGGAGCGCGGGGTCTAGGGCGGGGTGCAGGGTGCCGGGCCTGGGGCGCTGGCGGGGCGCGCGGGTGCGGGGTCTAGGGCGGGGGGCGCGGGCGGGGCGCGGGGCGCGGGGCCTGGGGAGCGGGCGGGCGGCGTCCTCCCCCGCGCCCCACCCTGGTCGCTGGCCCGCGCGGGTGCGGGGTACTGTGGCCCCGCCGAGGGGGTTCCAGCCAAGACGCCCCTCCCCAGCATGATGTCATCCCGGTCTTTCTAGTAGCGGAGCATTTAACCCCGCGTTTTCCAAAACAGCGTGGCTTTGCGCTGCGGGAGCGGAAATCCGCAAATCCGCATCTTCCTGGGGAACATCTCCGACCTGGGTTGGTGGCTTATTGCGCCCTGATTAGATCTCACCCGCTGCGATTAAAATGACTCATTCCCCCAGGGGGCCGGACGGGAGCAGGCCGGTGTGGGTGGCCTCGGGACTGCGTGGCCCGCGGCTCTGGGCGCAGCCCTCTCGGCCGCACGCTTGTCCCCGGGACAGGAGTCCACGCCAGGAGTGAAACCGGCCAGGCGCTTGGCCTGTTAGAGGGACGAGCAGGGTGGGTGCACGGCCCACCGATTGTTTTGGCTTTGGTGTGCAGAGACGATCCCCTTATCCAATTTAAGGGGGGAAAAAAGTCAGTTTCCTGTCTGGTATGTTTATTTTTTCCTTGTTATCCAGCCAATAGTTAGTTGACTTGGTGATTTTTGTTACCTTAGATTTAATGTATGTCTTGAGGAATTTTTGTGACCTCATCTCGTGATCAGTGTCATGGTACTGAACCTTCCCTTTGAACTCTCACCTCCTTACCCCAGGCGGAGGATCAGGAGGACAGTCTGGTTCTGCCACAGACTGTGTGGAAGGTAGAAGACTTCCTGCCCCTTCCCTACTCTTCGAGAAAAGGCTAGAAACACACTCCCAGATCAGCACCTTTCCTCTTCCTTTGCTACATAATGAAATTTCCAAGACAACAACATTCGTAATCGTAATGCGTTTTGTAAAACTAAGTGTGCATGTGACTTGCTAACGGACCTCTTGGGCAAAGGCTCAGCAGCCTTAAATTAGGTATAGCATCTGCTCTTCCATTTTTGAAGAAAATTGCATTGGGCAGGACATTGAGATTGCAAACCGCTTTCTCAGACAGTCACCCACTTATTGGATGCACATTCTGTGCCAGGTCCTCCATGTGACAAGACGGTGCCTGCCACATAGTACAGCAGTCCTCCCTTCTTCCAGGTTTCAGTTACCCACGGTCAACTGGGGTCTGAAAATAGGTGAGTATAGTACAGTAAGGTATTTTGAGAGAGAGAGAGACCACATTCACATAAGTTATTTATAGGTTTTTTTTTTGAGACAGGGTCTCACTCTGTCACCCCAGGCTAGAGTGCCGTGGTATCAGCCTAGCTCACAGCAATTGCAAACTCCTGGGTTCAAGCGATCCTCCTGCCTCAGCCTCCCCGGTAGCTGGGACTACAGGCACGCACTACCTTGCCTGGCTAATGTTTTCTATTTTTAGCATAGACAGAGTCTCGCTCTTGCTCAGGCTGGTCTCGAATTCCTGAGCTCAGGTGATCCTCCTGCCTCAGCCTCTTAGAGTGCTGGGATTACAGGTGCGAGCCCCTGCGCCCAACCTTACAGTATATTGTTATAATTGTTCTGTTATTAGTTATTGTTAATCTCTTACTGAGAGATTTTTAAAAATAAAGCGTATTTTGTAAATTAAACTTCATGATCGGTGTGCATGGGTAGGGAAAAACATAGTTTGTATAGGGTTTGGTAGTATCTGAGGTTTCAGGCATCCACTGGAGGTCTTGGAACATATCCTCTGTGGAAAAGGGAACCACTATACTCTGTAAATGCTTGTTGACTGTCTGTGTAGACCAGACTTTTCGCACCTTGGCACAGCTGACATTTGGGGCTGGATCATCCTTTGTTGTGGGGGACTGTCCTGTGCCTTGTAGGGTGTTCAGCAGCACTAGATGCCTCAGTTGTGACAACCCAAAATGTCTCCAGACATTGACAAATGTCCTCTGAGGGGCAGAGTTGTCCCTGGTTGAGAACCACTGGTGTAGACCAGTGAATAAGACAGTCCCTGCTATAAAGGAGCTGTTAGAAGAAGAGGGCGCCTGGTCCTTCCTGGGGGAGCCGGCTTGCTGTCTAATGCGGCCCTTCCTCAGAAACAGCTTCCCAGCCTTGCTGTCGCGTTAGCTCTCGTCGCCACGGCGCTGTTCTCCACGCAGTGTCTTCAGTCTGTGGTGCTGTTCCCCAGCGTGGCTCTGTGTCCCCCACAGCACCGTAGGCTCCACGAGGGGGGGACCGTGTCTTGTTCGTCACATCACGTTCCTCTCCCAGCATCTGGCACGTGAAGTGTACCCAGTGAGTGGATAGAAGAGTGAGCTGGGGAAGACCTCCCCCAGAATGTGATTCTTGGGCCGGTTTTGTCCAAAGGGCACATCAGGCAGAACACCGAGGTGTTGGAAGAGCAGCAGGCAATTAATGTTGCAAAGAGTGTGGGCTGGTGCCCGGAGATGGGATTGGAGAGCCGGCCGGCCCTAGCCGGTCTGAGCCGGGCCCGTGTTGCAGGGAGAGGAGGCACTGCTCCCCCTCCCCCGGCTGGCTCTGGTTTTGGTGCTTGCGGGGTTGCCATTGTGAGGGCGAGTGGCAGGAGCAGCCAGGCTTGTGGAGAGGTCACTGAGCAGGCGGCCAAGGCACTTGACCCTGCTCCGTCTCTTACCAGCTCCGTGGCCGGATACCAACTGCGAGATGAAGGGGTGGAGTTTGAGCTGAAGTATCGTTGAAGCCTGTTTCAACTCTACATTGCAGCTCCCTTTTACTTTTCTGACCAGTTTCTTAGGTTTCCCGTCTGAGACCCTGTGCTGAGAATCCGAGGGCAGAGGTGAGGGGCACCTGGAAGCAGGCCGAGCGGCCCTGCGTCTGTGCGCGGCCAGGCTGGTCATCTGCTCCCGCCCGGCTGGCAGCCTGGCTTCTCCTGGGCAGGAACGAATAGGCTCCAAGATTTGGAAAGGTCTCCTGCGTCACGCCCCGCCACTCAAAGCTGTGGCTTTTGTGGCTCAGGTAGTGAACTAATTAGTGTCTCAGGAGATTAACTTGAGCCTTTCTGATGAACTTCAACCCAGGTGCCACTGAATTTGGCTAATATGAGTTCAGCATATGGGAGTTAATAAACTATTTCTCTTTTTTTAATTGTCATTAAAAGCAATTTTAGCCTTTTTATTTAGTCTCAGTGTTTTAAATAATTATTTTGAAATAATTACAGATTTACAGGAAGTTGCAAAGAAACGGACGGGGGCGGGGGGGGGGGGGTCCCTGGCATTCTCCTCCCCACTCTTCCGAATGCGGACGTCTGGCCTAACTGCAGGACGTTTTCAACATCAGGAAGCTGACGTTGGTACAACTCCTCGGGCGTGTTCAGATGTCATTAGTTTTGCATGTGCCCCGTGTGAGTGTGTGTGTGCGCCCGTGTGTGTGTGTGTGTTTGCGTGGGGGGGGGTTCTGTGTGGTTTTAGCACCCGCAGCTTTGTGTAGTCTCCACCTCGTTCGAGACGTAGAACTGTCCTGTCACCACAGGGCGCCTCCGTGCTGCTCCGTGTAGCCACGCCACTGCTCCCTGCTGAAGCCGCTGGTCTGTTCTCTGTCCCTGTGATTTTGTGATCTCGGGGGTGCTGTTTCAGTGGAGTGGTGTCATGTGTGACCTTCTGAGACTTTTCACTCGGTGCAATCCCAGCGAGGTCTGTCCGGGCTGTCGGGTTGATGGGCGTTACAGTGAAGGAAAAGATTCCAAGAAAACAAGAGAACTGCTGAGACTGGGGAAACGAGAGAAGTACTATTTGCTGTTTGCTCAGTTGTTTTGGAACTTTCGTGTGCTTTTCCCTAAGTGAAACGTCCTCGAAGAGGAAGGAGTCCTGTCTGACGTAATGGTCACATCTTTATGCGTTGCTGCTGACGTGCCAAAGCCGGGCTCTGAGAATGGCCTGCAGGATCATCAGGAGAGGTGACAGGTTCTTGTGAGACCAGTCAGGTTGCCAGGAACGTGACTTCGGGCAGGAAATGGCCACTTGTTCCCTGCCTGTGGCGCTGGGCTGTGCAGATGCATGTTACACACACTTCCCTCCGTGGCGGCGTTTGTTTAATCCCCCCAGGGTCTCCCAGGAAGGGCAGCAGGTGTCAGCCAGTAGGTGGTGATGAATTTCCGTGTCTTTGAAGATGGGGTGCAGTTTCTCTGCAGGTGTGGTGTTAAACTGGAGAGTAATTGTGAGCGCTCTGCTCACTGAGGTCAGCGCAAAACTTGGTCTCTTCCATTTCTGTTAACTTTATTGGTATATGACTAAATTAAAAAAATTTATTTGTTCATAAAATTCCCTTGTTACGGAGTCATACATTAGACATGGAGAAACTGAACATAAAAATTTAAATTGTGCTTTAAACTTCAGTGTAAAAATTGGACATAAAGTTGTACTTGATTTTCCTGCATAGTAATAAAGATCAGAATCCGAGTTGGTCAGTCTGCTTTTAAATTTTTTAAAGAACCTTAAAAGTTAGGGCCGGGCGCGGTGGCTCACGCCTGTAATCCTAGCACTCTGGGAGGCCGAGGCGGGTGGATCGCTCGAGGTCAGGAGTTCGAGACCAGCCTGAGCAAGAGCGAGACCCTGTCTCTACTAAAAAAAAAAAAAATAGAAAGAAATTATGTGGCCAACTAAAATACATATATAGAAAAAATTAGCCGGGCATGGTGGTGCATGCCTGTAGTCCCAGCTACTCAGGAGGCTGAGGCAGAAGGATTGCTTGAGCCCAGGAGTTTGAGGTTGCTGTGACTAGGCTGACGCCACGGCACTCACCCTAGCCCGGGCAACAGAGCGAGACTCTGTCTCAAAAAAAAAAAAAAGAAGTTCATTTTGTCTTTTTGACTGTACATTTAAAAATGCTGACTTTTAGAAAAAGAATGCTCTTCTTGCATATCTTCTTTTGCACTCTTATGCATAATTTATATTCCTTAGAAACCAATTCAGGAAGTGTGGTGGGAGGGTTAGCGGAGGGTTGGGCCGCTGGGCCAGAGGGAAGTAGGTCTTTGCTGCAGGTTGAATTTTTCTGCCAAGTGGTAGTTGCTGCGTCTAGGAAATACGTGGGTGGTCTCCACAGTCTTTCCCTCTGGCTCCTCTGAAGGGCAGGGTCACTGCTGCTTGTATGGCAAGTTGACCTGTCCCAGCGACACGCATATTCTCTGCCAGATACTTTGCATTACTTCTCTTTCCTCTTAAAATGATTTTCACTCTGTTGCTTTTGGCAACAGTCTGTGTCAGGATTTTGTAGTGGAGGAGTTATTGGAAAGGCTGTCTGTGGGATTAGATGGCATTTCCTTGGCTCTTAAAAAAATCAAACAGGGTCAGGTCAGAGGGGAAGACTGGATTCTGATGTAGAAAGTGATATTCCAGGGAGATTTTGCACTGATACGAACGCAGAGTTTGAATGCATGGCTTGGCTCCTGGGCAGGAGAGGCGGGGAGCCCCTCTGTGAGCCCCTCCGAGCCTCCCGTCTGCTTTACGTCACCTTGAGCCTGGGACCACCCTGCCTTAGCTCAAATCTCAAAAAAAATTATATGGTTCTCAAAACCAAGAAGTCTTTCTGTAAGTCTGTAGTAAACTTGTTTGGCAAAAGCGCTGGACCCGTGCTGCCAGGAGGCTGCGTGTGGCCTCCCTCCCGAGGGGGAGTTCTCGAGTCTCCTGCCCACTCTGGTGCTTGCAGGCCCTGCCCCTCTGTGACGGCTGGCGTGATGTGCACGGGGGACACACCGTGCTCCCCAACGCCTGAGCAGTGCTGAATTCTGGAACACATTTGGCCTCAGAGTTTGGATAAGAGATCAGGACCTGTTGAGTTGAGACTATGTGGAGTTTGGAGAAGCAGAACCCATCCCTGCTGCCCAGAGGAGCTCGCAGACGGATGGGAGCCGAGTTCTCAGAGTGTGTTGCTGCATTCGGGACTGCCTGTGTGGGACCAGGAGGACATCGGATGGACAGGCGGGTCCTGGCCCTGAAGGCGCTCTCCGTGTGGCGGCAGGGAGGTCACAGAGGGAGGCAGAGGGAAGGGATGGGGCACACAGGTGCTTGGGCATCTGCAGAGGCCAATTCCAAGTTGGACTTTGGAACACTTCACGTGTGTGGCCTTGTCAAGCAAGCATTCTTTTTCCTGTCCAATATGACTGGTCCAGTCTCCCTCCTCCCCATCCAGTGTGACAAGGTGACAAGGTGAGTGTGGCATGAATGGGAGTGTCCCCTCCCAGCCCACCCTCTCACGTCGTTGGTCTGCACGGAGTCTGGCCTGATTTAAGCAGCACTGAGGTTTGATACTGAAACAACAAGCTGGGAGTTAGAAAGTTGGATGGCTTCAGGTGGCTTCCAATGCCGTATGGAGGAAGTTAAATAACTTTTATCCCAGCTAAGAAAAAACTGAATGAAAATCACTTAAAGAAAGAGAAGTGAACAGTTTTCACCAGGCCACACGATGTCTCAGACTTAGGTCATAAAACCATATTTGCTGACTGTGGCTGCATCTTCCTCCTCCGAGTCTTCCTGACTTTGGTACGGAAGCTGAGCAGGTTGAAATGTCTTAGAGAGTCGTACTGCAGGTTTATCTTGAGGAAATGTTAGGGTGGGTAGGACGGGCTCCAGTGGGCCTTCTGAGGCCGTGTGGTGAGGACACGGCTGCGAGGGTCTGGCCGGGGGGCAGCCTGCTTTGCACCGGTGCCCTGGGCACTAGAGTTGGGAGGACGACCAGGAGGAGCGGGGGCAGCGAGGCACACGGTGCCGGCGGGCGAGGCGGGTTGGGTGGTGTGTCTGTGCCTCGGGCGCTGGGACAGCCTGTAAGATACGGTGTGAGCTTGTGACCACACTCTGGCCCCTGCCTGCATTTCGAACGTGACGTCCTGCCAGCTGCTCACACTTTCCCCTTCCACGTTGTTGGCAGAGAGGAGCAGGACAGGCCCACGCGTAGCTGGTGATCAGCCTGTGGGCAGTGGGGTTGTACAGACTTCTGGGGGTGGTGAGGTGGGAGGAGCTCAGGGTGCGAGGGGGGGCCTGGGGTGCTGGGCAGTGATGTGCCTGCCTCTGCCTCTGTCCCGGCCCCGGCCCCGGCCCCGAGGGAGGGGTCCTTCTGCCCTGCCCTGCTGAGGTCTCACTTAGCCTTCTGAAACTGAGCTGTGGCTCAAGAGGCCGGGTTTGTTCGTTTAGGAAAAAAACCAGCCAGGGTTGGGGTCAGGTCCTGTTCTGCTCTCCTTTCCGCCTTTGCAGAGTGTGGTCCTGTTGAGAGCCTGGAGTCTTAATTTTTGCCTGAAATTTAGACTCAGGGTTGTGGTGGTCTTACATTCAACCTTGTCCTTGTATTTAAGGTATTTCTCATTTACCTTTTTTCCTGCCCACCTGAAGGTTGGTATCTGTCTACAGGATTGCTTACACATGTAGAGGCCATATCCGAGTTGGATTGCCTGGTTTTGTCCTGCATTGTGGGTTTTTTCTTACCTTTAAATCCCTTCGCAGCCTGAGCAAGAGTGAGACCCCATCTCTACTAAAAACAGAAAAAAGTAACTGGGCGTGGTGGCCTGTGCCTGTAGTCCCAGCTACTCAGGAGGCCGAGGCAGGAGGATCGCTTGAGCCCTGGGCAACAGAGCGAGACTCGGTCTCAAAAAAAAAAAAAAAAATCCCTTCCACTGGCAACGCAGGGTGTAATGAGGATTAGTTAGTGTATCTAAAGCACTCTGAGCTCCTTAGGGCGGTGGTACTGTCTTAGGATTTGTGTTTTGCTTTTTCTGTGGACAGCCTGCCTTCGTGTAGTATAGCTGAGATGGCAAGTGTATGTTTCTGTTGCAGTTGAGAAGTGTAGAAAGAAGGGCGCTAAAGTGACGTTGAATATTGAATAGTCTTTAAAAATGGCCAAAGAAAATGTATCAGTATTTCAGAATACTTTTGGATTGCATTTATTGCTATTGAAAAATACGGTTTTGTAG
Source organism: Eulemur rufifrons (assembly GCF_041146395.1). Classification (NCBI taxonomy): domain Eukaryota; kingdom Metazoa; phylum Chordata; class Mammalia; order Primates; family Lemuridae; genus Eulemur; species Eulemur rufifrons. The sequence continues at coordinate 103,887,550 of NC_090988.1, forward strand.
CTGTTTTTTTGGTGATGGATAGTACAGCCAAACCAGAGTCTTACCTTGAACCCCATTTGCCGGTAAGAATTAGAAAGTCTGGTGCCGGAGTCTGTGCTGATCGTTCGGGGCAGGGGCCATGCGCCCACCGCCAGTAATCTTCAGCTCGTCTTCCTTCCCTGGGTAGAGTCCTCACAGTCTGTTACTTTTAATTAACTTGTACCTTCTCAGTTAAGTCTTTATTTTAAACTTTTGTTGCCTTAGGTATTTGTGATCTGAGTTGTTGCATAGAGTAGCACGTGTAGCTGAGACCGTGGAGCAGGAAGAGTGAGGTGAGGTCTGTGGGTCAGTCGGTGCCAAGCGGTTCCGTCCCTGAGGTTCTGCCTCCTTGCGATTGTCCACAGAACGTGGCTGTGGGTCCCTGAGCCTGGACGCTGGGTGCTCTTGAGTGTGGAGGTTTGTGCATGTGCACTGTTTTTTCTTAATCAGTCTGTTGGGCTTTGATTGATGCGTATTCTTGAATGCAGCATTTGCGGAAGATCTAATTTCAATCTGTGTTCTTTTTAAGTAGCCAAGAAAACACAGGTCCTCATCTGACGTTCGCATTGGTTTGCTGTGATTTTGCCGCACCTGGAGAGTGTGCAGGGTGCTTCGAAGGAGACCTGTCTCAAAGGTGGTTCTTCACGTCTCCAGGCTCTGTCTCCTGACACAGGTGTGCCGTTCGCTCATCCGTGTGGCAGACCCGCTGGGTACCTGCTGGGTGCCTGCCGGGTGCCAGTCACTGCTGTGGGCCCTGGGTTGGTTCGGTGCTCTGCCACGTGGACAGAGTCCTGTGTGTCTGTTTACCTCTGTCCGTGCATGTGTCCCTCATGCAGAAAGATACAGTGGGCAGGGGGCTTGCAGTTTTGAGGAAGGTGGTCAGGTTGGCCAGAGAAGGTGGGTTTAAGGAAGCGTGCAGGCGTTACGGAAGGGGGCCATGGCGTGGGCCACACAGGCCACAGGTGAGCGTGCAGGCATGTGAGGCAGAGGCCGCAGGTGAGCGTGGCGAGTAGCAGTGAGAGTAGGTCATGTGTGGCCTGTGGGAATTCCTTGGAGGTGCTGAGCGCAGGAGTGGTCTCATCCCAGTTATTGTTTTTTTTTTTTTGTTTTTTTTTTGAGACAGAGTCTCACTCTGTTGCCCGGGCTAGAGTGAGTGCCATGGCGTCAGCCTAGCTCACAGCAACCTCAAACTCCTGGGCTCAAGCGATCCTCCTGTCTCAGCCTCCCGAGTAGCTGGGACTACAGGCATGCACCACCATGCCCGGCTAATTTTTTCTATATATATTTTTAGCTGTCCATATAATTTCTTTCTATTTTTAGAGGTGGGGTCTCGCTCTTGCTCAGGCTGGTCTCGAACTCCTGAGCTCAAACGATCCGCCCACCTCGGCCTCCCAGAGAGCTAGGATTACAGGCGTGAGCCGCCGCGCCCGGCCCAGTTATTGTTTTTAATAAGCTCCTTCTGGCTTCTCTCTTGTGAATGAACAGTGGGGGGAACGTGGCCGGTTGTTGCCACGAGCAGTTGGAGGGAGACGGTCTGGCCTCCCTGGACCTCAACTCTGTCTCCTCAGCACGGGGAGACCTACAGGCCGATCGGGTCTCTCCCCCCGGCAGTGGGCTGGAGTGGCTGTGAGGCCCCATGACCACTGTTCTCCGTAGTCTGTTGTCCCGTGTCTAAAACTAGTGTTTCATATATTTTTGCTCAGATTTTTAGTTATTTTAGGTGAGAGGGTGAATCTGGTCCCTGTTTGTGATGTGGCCAGTAGGTTTTGGGCAGAGATGTTGAGTTTGGAGCTGGACAAGTACGACGGGTTCAGAGAAGAGGTCTGGGCTGGAGGGAGCACGATGGGGCAGAGGGTGGGTGGTGGCTGAGGCCTCACGCGGGCAGCCACTGAGGGGGAGGGAAGCCGTCAGAACCCAGGCGGCACACGGCACTCCCCTCCCCTTGGTGGCGGGCAGCGGTGGCGGGCTGCCCTGGGGCTGTCTGGTCTTCACAGCAGTCGTTTACATGGGTGCTGTGACGCTCCGTATCTTACGAGTGAGGAAACTGAGGCACAGCTGCAGGAGCACACGCCTGCCTGTGGAGAGGTCGGGTGGGGTGTGCAGCCCCAGGCTGCTGAAGCGCAGGTGGCAGCTTCTCCAGAAGGGTGGCCCCCTGAGTGGGCAGGCGGGGTCGGCGCCCAGAGGGCTGCTGTACAGAGGGCAGGCGGGGAGGAGTGTTGGGTTCTTTTCTGAACGACACCCGTTGTCATCTCACAGGTCCCCAGTGTGGGGTCTCACAGGCTCCTTTCCGGAGCCTCTGGGGCTGAATTCAGCTCCTGTACCAGGGACTGGGGTCCCCACTCCTCGCTGGTGGTCGGCTCCGGGCAGTCCTTGGTCCTGGACCCTGATTCCTGCTCCCTTCTCCCGCCTCCAGGCAGAGAAAGCTTTCTGCCTGTCGGGGCTCCCTTGATGCCAGCGGCGTTCCCTGCCTCCTTCTAGCCGCAGCGTACGGTGCCTGCAGGACCCTGGAGCTGGTTGTGGGCATTCTGCCCACCACAGTGGGGTCAGGACAGTTCCTGTTTTTTTAAGGTTAATTTATTTGTTTAACAAATTTAGCACCTATTTTGTGTAGTAAATAAAACAAGTGAGGGTACCTGCCCTCCAGGCTTGCTTTATAGCCAGATGACATGAGGCCTAGTATGTTAATACTGTGTTAATGGAAGAATAAAGCAGGAAAGGAGTAAGACGTGTTGGTGGGGATTGCTGTCTGGAAAGTATAGCTGGGGTCACCGGGAGGCCAGCGTGGCTGGAGTGGAAGGAGCTGGGCAGAGAGTTGAGGACATCAGAGCTGCTGGGGGGCGAGGCAGGCGGGGGGCTCGCAGGCCATTATGAGAACTCTGCTCTTACCCTGTGGGCACGGGCGCCAGGGGAGGGCGAGCAGAGGCCTCACGTTTTGACAAGGGTGGGGGGCGGCCAGGCCAGGTGAGAAGTGAGGAGGATGCCTGGGAGGTGGAGGAGTGGGAGCATGTTGTCTCCTGGCAGGAGGACCAAGAGGGGCCAGGAGGTTGGGGCTCAGAGAGGCAGAACCCAGGGCAGAGGCGCAGGTGGCTGGTGACTGTCCCCATGGTCTCTGGAGGTGAGGTGGGGGTGGGGGTCCGAGAGGCTGGGCTCACTGCACACCCCGCTCTGCGGGCTCAGCTGCCAGTTGGTCAAGAATTGGATCTCAGCGGGGAGGGTTTTGCCCAGTGAGCAGCACACCGCCCACAGGGGGGCAGGGCTCGAGGATGTGCGTGCCGGGCATCGACAGGGATGGTTTGTGTGACGGGCTGAAGCTGGTCGGGGGGAAGGCCTGGAGTGGGAGGGGGCCGTGGTCCTGCGGGGCCAAAGGCTGTTTAGTGTTTGCTTTCTCCTACCTGGAGCTGAGGTTGGGGCAGGGGGGCGGCTGCAGCAGAGTGCAAGGAGGTCGTCACACCACCAGGGTGTCACCAAGAGCTGGAGGCTTCAGGGGTGAGGAGTGTGGCAGGGAGGAGCGAAGGAGGGGGAAGGACAACACGGGGAAGTGGCAGTGGGGAGCGGCAAGGACACCTGCCCCGCTCCAGGCTGTGGTGGGAGAGGCCGAAGCCTGGCTGGACCTTTCAGAGAGCATGCCGGAGGGGAAGGCTGTCGCCATCATCACGGCCGCTACCGTCCTCCGTCCATGGCACAGCGGTGGGATCGTGGGCTCCCCGTGGCTGTGGAGCTGGGGTAGAGCTCAAGGTGCAGCCCCTTTCTTCAGGAAGTAGGGGTAGCTGGAGTGAGAAGGCTGCCAGGCATGGAAAAACGGAATGTTCAGGTTCACGATGGGACCTGGAAGGCCTCGAAGTCAGGGTGCAGAGTAGCAGGGCTTGGAGGGCTCATTCAGGGGGCGGGGTCTGCTGGGGTCACGGAGTGCATGCTGGGAGGGGGGCGGGGCCTGTTGGGATCGCGGAGTGCATGCTGGGAGGGGGGCGGGGCCTGTTGGGGTCGCGGAGTGCATGCTGGGGGTGGGGCGGGGACCTGCTGGGGTCGCGAAGTGCATGCTGGGAGGGGGCCAGGGCCTGCTGGGGTCGCGGAGTGCATGCTGGGAGGGGGCCAGGGCCTGCTGGAGTTGCGGAGTGCATGCTGGGAGTGGGGCAGGGGCCTGCTGGGGTCGCGGAGTGCATGCTGGGAGGGGGGCAGGGGCCTGCACCACCCCACACACACCCATGACCCACGCCACCCACCAACACCCTCCCCCCATCCCCATCCGTCTGTGGAAAACCAGTCCCTGGGGCCAAAAAGGTTGGGGACTGCTGCTGTAATGCATTCTCCAGGTTTGTGTTTTACAGGCTGTTTCTGTGCTTTCTAGTCTGTTCCTTGAAACTGTTGATTTATTTTTAGTTTTATAGTGAGTGATTGGGCAGGTCTTCCCAGTCGCATTCCGTCTTCTTTTTGGAGACAGTCTTGCTGTCACCTGGGCTAGAGTTCAGTGTCGTCATCATAGCCACAGCAACCTCACGCTCCTGGGCCCAAGCGATCCTCCTGCCTCAGCCTCCCTAGGAGCTGGGACTACAGGTGTGTGACACCATGCCTGGATAATTGTTTCTGTTTTTTGTAGAGACGGGGATCTCACTCTTGCTCAGGCTGGTCTCAAACTCCTGAGCTCAAGAGAGCCTCCTGCCTCGGCCTCCCAGAGTGCTGGGATCACAGGTGTGAGCCACCACGCCCGGCCAGCATTCACTTTTGTTTTCTTGTCTAGTCTTGTCCTTCCTTAAATGTTCCTAAAAAATTTACAAAAAAATCAAAGAATGTAGTTTGAAAAGTTAATTCTAAGACACTGGCCACTGCCTGCCTTCCATTCCTAAACCTGAGTCAATTATTTTCATTTTATAGCTGTTTCTTCTCATATTTACGTAAACAAGGTTACTTATTAAGTCTAAATTACATGTGTATACTTACTGGTGTTTCCCCACAGTTAGTCATTACTTGCTGACTTCTTACCGTGCAAGGTGAGGATTAACCCCTGCCCAAGTTCCTCTCCTCTGATTCTCTACCATGTCTAATATTTTATCAGATTAATGTTTGAAAATATTGTTCTCAGCTGAGAATAATGGTTCAACTTTTGGTTCAATTTTTAATTTCTTTGGAGTTAACATTGCCCTTTTGCTTAGTTTCTGATGTATCTGTTGCTCTTTAGCCACAGACTTTTGGACCTCGCTGTGAAACCCCTTGGATGTGGTCACACCCCCAGCGTCTCGGCCCCTTCCCTGTTGGAGATGCCCTCTGTGGAGAGTCTGCCCGGCTCCCACCCTGGCAGGCGCCCCCCACCCTCGGGGCCTTGCCTTCGCCGGGGTCCTCCTCGCAGATCAGCGCCAGCCCTCGCTGCTCCCCCTGCGCTGGGGCCACGAGTCCCTCCTCCTGGTGCCCGTCTGCACCGGGTTAACTGGCGCATTGCCGCCACCTGAGAAAGAGCAGACAGGAGATAAAAATGTCTTGGGATTTTGCATTCTTAAAAAAGTGTATTTTTTACATTCATATTAATTTAGAATTTAGCTCAGGTAAAACTCTAGACTGGAAGTGATTTTTTTCGTTAAGTTTGGAGGCAGGGTTTTCCTCTCAGTTTCCAGGGGTCTGAAATTGTAAGACGGTGTGCCCACGTGTGGTATTTGGTGGCCTGATTCAGTCTCGAAACTTGTGTCTTTCGGGTTTGGGGAAAGTGTTGTTATTTTGTTTTTTTGATAGTTCTCTTTATTTGATTTCATTTTCTGTTTTTTCAGTATTCTTCTAATAATAGTTGAAATTTCTACTTCCTGGCTTAAATTTTCTTACCTTTGTGTCTCCTCTTGGATTTCCTTGTTTCTGTGGTGTTCTGTTTTCTCAGGCTCTGAAGTTTGTCCTCTAGCCCTTTTGTTGAGGTGGTTTTTTTTTTTTTCCCCATCTTATTATGGGGGGATACAGAATTTCAGGTTACATACGTTGCCCATGTACCGCCTTTCCCCCCAAGTCAGAGCTCCAGGCGTGTCCGTTCCCCAGACAGTGCGCGTTGCACCCATCATGTAGGTATATATCCCTCCCCTCCCCACCCCCAGTCAGCACCTTCAAGCGTGACCATTCCTCAGACAGTGCGCATTGCACTCATCATGTAGGCATACACCCATTCCCTCCCCCACCCCCCACCTCAGTCTGATATCCGATTGGTGTCGTTCCCAGATGTGTATTTAGGTGATGATCAGGGAAACCAATTTTCTGGTGAGTACATGTGATGCTTGTTTTTCCATTCTTGGGATACTTCACTTAATATAATGGGTTCCAACTCTCTCCAGGAGAGCCATAGAGATGTATCTTCGTTATTTCTTATAGCTGAGTAATATTCCATGGTATACATATACCACAGCTTACTAATCCAATCATGTATGGATGGGCATTTGGGTTGTTTCCACATCTTTGTAATTGTGAATTGTGCTGCTATAAACATTCGGGTACATGTGTCTTTGTTATAGAATGACCTTTTTTCCTTTGCGTATATGCCCAATAATGGGATTGCTGGATCGAATGGCAGGTCTACTTGAATCTGTTTAAGATACCTCCATAATGCTTTCCACAGGGGTTGCACTAGTTTGCAGTCCCACCAGCAGTGTATGAGTGTTCCTGTCTCTTTGTTGAGTTTTTGATCTCTGCTGTCACTCATAATTTGAGAGCTTTCTGACGACCTGAGTGTTCCTTTTTGGTGGCATCTGTTTCTTCAAGCTGTATCTTATGTGTGTAAAAATGTTTATTGTTTTGGAGTTCTCTGCATGGTCTCTCTGCTTTGAATGTCTCTCTGTGGGTCAGTTTTGTCTCTGGCTTGTGCTGTGAGACCTCCCGCCATGCCTGGCCTGGCGTCCGTCCTGCCAGCCTGGGGCAGGGCTTCGGCAGGGGACTCGTTGCAGGGTGGCGGGTGAGGGAACCTGCATGCTGGTCATCGTCCTGGAGCCGTTCAGTTCTGGGAACTCCAGTCTCTTCTCTTGCTCTGTGGGCGGGCGGGTGTTGTAAACCTGGCCGCCATCGTGCTGGGGTGGGATGTCTCACGTTCTTGGAGTCTGTCTCACTGTGGCCTCTTGCCCCCGACTCGGTGGTGCTTAGAGGTCCTACATTCCCACGTTCACAGAGGAGCTCTTTTTTTGAGACAGAGTCTCACTCTGTTGCCCGGGCTAGAGTGCCGTGGCGTCAGCCTAGCTCACAGCAACCTCAAACTCCTGGGCTCAAGCGATCCTCCTGCCTCAGCCTCCCGAGTAGCTGGGACTACAGGCATGCGCCACTATGCCCGGCTAATTTTTCTATATATATATTTTTAGTTGTCCATATAATTTTTTTCTATTTTTAGTAGAGATGGGGTCTCGCTCTTGCTCAGGCTGGTCTCGAACTCCTGACCTCGAGCGATCCACCCGCCTCGGCCTCCCAGAGTGCTAGGATTACAGGCGTGAGCCACCGCGCCCGGCCCAGAGAGGAGCTCTTGTCTTCCGCTGGGTGAGGGGACAGGGGCTGCCTGGCTGCAGGGTGACGTGGAGAGTCTGCTGCGCCTTTGTGCAGACTCCAGCCCGTCCTCCTGACGTCGTCTCGACGGCTCCCGGCACCTGTCATTCCTGAGCCTTTGCAGGTTCTGTATTTTGAGAAGGTTTTTTCTTTTTCTTTTTGGTCTCCTTCTATTGCTTGGAGTAGAGCGTGGTGGTGTCATCACAGCTCGCTGAAACCTCAAACTCCTGGGCTCAAACGATGCTCGTGCCTCAGCCTCCCAAAGTGCTGGGACTGCAGGCGCTGCCCCCACACCCAGCCTCGGCCTGCCTTTTCCCCGTCCCCCCTCCTGCACGCAGCCGGGCCCAGCTTGCTCTCCTAGGCTGGGCCAGTTCCCTGTGACCGTTGCTTTGCGCTGCCCACAGCTGGCTGTCAGTCGTCCTGCGACTGTGTGCCCGGAGATGCCCGTGGTGACCGTTGTTTGTGCTTCTGACCGGTCACTCCTTGAGAGGAGGCCGCAGGAAGAGCACGCCCCCTTCAGCACCGTCAGCTTCTCGCTCTTAAATGAAGTAGTGACACCAGTCCTTTCATTGCACAACGCGGCTCTCGCCAGCAAGCTTGTCTGGTGTTGTAAGTGGAACGTGAACCTCTGTGGCATTTGTCTCTCGCTGCAGTCAGCAGGGAGGACCTGGTTCTACTTTAAACAGCGTGGCGCGTGCTTCGCATTGGACTTCTAAGGGCTTCGGGCTGCCGTGCTCCGAACCCAGAACCCAGGAGTCGGCGCGGGGGAGGCAGGCGGCCGGCAGGCTTTTGTGTCAGAGCCACGGTCCGTGCGGCGGAGGCCATTTCTTGCCAGTAACGGAACACAGCGAGTGGAAGTTTCTCTTTGAAGTTCAGGCAGTAGGTTCTGTTATTGGTAATGATGAATCCAGTCCACGGGATTTGAGTGCCTGAATTTTCCAGACGTTTGTTTAAGCCCTGAACTCAAACTTTTAAACATAAGAATATTTTTTAGAATATCCTTTATCGTGGGGGAAGATACGAGGGACTCCGTTAGGTTGAGTGTTCATAAAAGGCGTCCCTGAGGAGGTTTGGCGTTTAGGTGGGTCCTGAAGCCGCCTGGGGCCTGGAGGAGGGAAGGGCTGAGGGCTGGAGGGCTGGCGGCTGCCTGCGGGGCCTAAAGGCAGCGCGGCTGGGCCCAAGCCGGGCACAGCCAGGTCGCTGGGTGGGGCCAGAGCGAGCTGGGCTGGGAAGGGCCGGCAGTGGGTCCAAGTCCATCCTCGGAGCCGTGGGAGCTGCTGGAGAGCCGCGCGCAGCGACAGGTCGGGCTGTGTGGGGAGATCGCCTGGCTCCCGCGGAGGCCGTGCTGGGGAGGCCGGGAGCGGATGGTGGGGGTCCAGATGAGGGACGATGGTGCCAGTGGACACGTGAGGACGGAGCATTCGTTTGGGAGAGAAATGGGCAGAGTCACAGATAGGATGGGTTCTGTCGGAGGCAAAAACACGCTTCACCTGCATTGGAGGGGATTCCATTGCCCAGTAAAAGTGTTTCTCAGCTCTGTCGCCAGAAGCTCTGGGAACAGATTTTAGCATGCTGTAAGCACTCAGGCATATGCCGCTGTTATTGAGCGCCCACTGTGTGCCGGGCATTCGCCCTCACCAAACACTGGTGGAGGCGGAGCCTCCTGCTGTGCCCGGCGCTGCTCTGGCTCTGGGACCGTAGCAGTGAATAAAATAGACAGAACTGTGTGCACATGTGAAGCTTGCATTCTAGCGGGCGGAAATAGAAAGTACAAGGAACATTTTGTGGTGTGTTAAAAGATAAGCACAACAGAGAAAATTTTTGTTTTTTATTTTTTTAGAGACAGGGTCTTGCTCTGTTGCCCAGGCTGGAGTGCAGTGGTACCATCATAGCTCAGTGCAGCCTCGGACTCCTGGGCTCCAGTGATCCTCCTGCCTCAGCCTCCCCAGTAGCTGGGATTACAGGCGCCACCACTCCCGGCCCACAGACAGATGCTGAGGAGGGAAGGTGACTGGGTCTGTGAGGATGCAGGTGTTCAATGTTAAGCGGAGGGACCAGGGTCGGCCCTGCTGTGAAGGTGACCGTCGGGCAAAGATGTGAAATGAGCGCAGCTGTGGGCCCCAGAGAGGTGGGGGGCGTCTCGGACAGAGGGAACAGCAAGTGCAGTGGCCTTGAGGGGCACGTGGGAGAAACAGCAGGAGGCCCCGGGTGGCTGTGACAGTAGGTGGCAGGGGAATAGGTAAGGGGGGTAACAGAGTGAGGGGACAGGTGGCATAGGGCCACCTGTAGAGCATCATGAAGATTGTGACTTTTTCCTTGAATGCTGAACACTGCCTGAGTGTCCTCGAGCAGCTCAAGCCCGTGTACTGCAGAGTATAAATGGCGAGAGGTGAGTCTTGGGGTGTGTGATGACAGCTTTGGGGAGGTAGAGTGGCAGCAGGACACGCCCAGGGAGTTGGGGTGACTCCTACTGTATGTAGGGCCCAGGGGTGCTGGAGGCCAAGGTAGGGGGTGACCAGGGCCAGACCAGGGGAGCCGCCTCTCCCAGGCAGGTGGGCCACCTGGGAATTCCCAGCAGGGGGACAACACTGTGCGGTTTCTTTTGTATTAGTAGACTCGTCATTTCGGATGTGTAGAGGGGACTTTAACCTAGGCTAGGAGGCGGGAGAGCCAGTCAGGAGAAGCTCGATCTCTGGGATCCAGAGGACAGGGTCTGAACCAAGGCGGCAGGAAGGGAACGGCAGGAGTGAATTTTAGGGGCTTAGAAAATGGGATTGACGAGAGGCGTGATGCTGACATACTCTCAGTGGCTGTGCGTCCACGCCAGAAATGCCGTTTAGCTGGAATGGTGGGGCGAGGACCTCTGTAAACCCAGCCGTCTGTAAGAGCAGTGAAGCCCTGGTAACAATGGTCAAAATCAACTTTGCCAGAACTCTGGAAATTAACCAAAGATTCCAGCAATCTCAGGAGCATTTATCTGTGAAAAACTGCTGAACCTCCACGTTGGCCGCCTCCCACTCTCCTGTCTCCAGCTGCGAGGGAACCTTGGAAACCAGCGGCCTTGACTCCGCTGGAGGGACAGATCCAGCGCGGAGCTCCTCAGACCATCCGTCTGCAGAGCACTGGTACTGTTCTTGTTTCTCATTTAGAGACAGGGTCCCACCCTGTCTCCCAGGCTGGAGTGCAGTGGCTCAGTCGTCGCTCACTGCAGTCTTGATTCCTGGGCTCACGTGATCCTCCTGCTTTGGCCTCCCAAGTAGCCGGGACTACAGATATGTGTCACCAGGCCTGGCTAATTTTTAAATTTTTTTTGTAAAGGCAGGGTGTTGCTATGTTACCTAGGCTGGTCTCAAACTCCTGGCCTGAAGCAGTCCTCCTGCCTCATCCTCCCAAAGCGCTGGGATTACTGGTGTGAGCCACCCTTGTTGCTGTCGACCTGTCTTGAGGCTCTCTGGAAAAGCCCCACTCACCGAGCTCGTCATCGTTTGACTGTACCCAGAGCCAGCTCAGTGGGAAAAGCCCTGTCCGTAGGGCGTTTGTGGAGAACAACCAGTGGCAGTTGCTTCATATGACAGCTGCTTGAGTCTGTGATACCAGCTGGGGCAGTCAGGAGTCTGGCCAGAGCTCAGAAGGAAGTTGTGAAGGATGAGATGCCCTTAGAGGGCTCTGGAAAGCTCTGGCAGATTTCCCGGGGATCTGGAGGGCCGCACACGTGCACTGCTGTGCGTGTGCGTAAGAATGGCTTGAATGGGCCCCATTTCTCACTTCCGGCCCACCTGGAGTCCCTGTGCTCATCAGAAGCAAAGGCCAAGGCAGAGTTGTGACGGCCCGAGTGCTGAAGCTGCCTTCAGTACTCTCTTGGCAAAGTCTGAGAGAATTACGGGTTCAAGGTGTTTAAGGAAATCCCGGACCAGCTGTTAGTTGATCACTCAGCTAATTGAGCAGAGACTTTCGTGGCTGAATCCTACAGGGAGTATGGAATTTGCAGAACTAGTCCAGGAAAGTCACTGAGCAAACAGCAGCAGCAGCAACATCCTTGGGGAGGGACAGGCTGATTTCCAGGGTGGCCGTGTTATGTGGTCTGAAACATCCAGGTTCCAACAAGCAATCAGGACACACAAACATGGAAATGTGGTCCGTACCCAGGAAAGGGTTCAGGCTTTGGACTTACTAGACCAGGCCTTTAAATTGGCTGTTACAAATACGCTCCAAGAACTAAAGGAAACCATATCTAAACAATTAAAGGAAAGTGTGAGAATGATGTCTCATCAAATAGAGAATACTAAAAGAGGTAGAAATTATAAAAAAGATCCAAATGGAAATTGTAGATTTGAAAAATACAATAACTGAAATGAAGCATTCACTAGAGAGGCTCACAGCATATTTGAACTGGCAGAAGAAAGAATCAGAATAATTGATCTCAGTTAAAAGTATCGAGTCTGAGGAACAGGAAGAAGAAGAATGAAGAAAAGGGAACAGACCCCGAGAGACCTGTGTGACTCCATCAAGGATACAGATACGTGTATAATTGGCATTGTGTAAGCAGAGGAGACAAAGAGGCAGAAAGAATATTTGAAGACATAAACTTCCCAGATCTGGTGACAAACATCAGTGTGCACATCCAAGCTCAGTGGCCTCCAAGTAGGATCAAATTCAAGATCGACACCCAGACCATCGTGGGCAGACTGTCAGAGGGCAAGGACACAGGGAGCATCTTCAGGGCACCCGGAGGAAAACGGCTCATCCAGAACCACGGCCCGAAAGCAGTGGCCTGACGCACACAGTGCTGCAAGACTGTCAGTTGAGCATTCTGTGTCCAGCGCACTGTCCTTCAAAAATGGAGAAATTAAGACACTGTCAGATAAACAAAAACGGAGGGGATTTGTTGCTGTGGCAGACCTGCTTGCTGTCTAAGGCAGCGCTCGGGCTGGCGGGGGGGGGACTCCGGGTGGGGGTGCAGATAAGGGAAGGGCAGTGGGGGAGACGGCCACGCAGGTCAGTACGGGGGACTCCGGGTGGGGGTGCAGATAAGGGAAGGGCAGTGGGGGAGACAGCCACGCAGGTCAGTACGGGGGACTCCGGGTGGGGGTGCAGGAGGGAGGGAAGGGCAGTGGGGGAGACGGCCACGCAGGTCAGTACGGGGGACTCCGGGTGGGGGTGCAGATAAGGGAAGGGCAGTGGGGGAGACAGCCACGCAGGTCAGTACGGGGGACTCCGGGTGGGGGTGCAGGAGGGAGGGAAGGGCAGTGGGGGAGACGGCCACGCAGGTCAGTACGGGGACTCCGGGTGGGGGTGCAGGATAAGGGAAGGGCAGTGGGGGAGACGGCCACGCAGGTCAGTACGGGGGACTCCGGGTGGGGGTGCAGGATAAGGGAAGGGCAGTGGGGGAGACGGCCACGCAGGTCAGTACGGGGACTCCGGGTGGGGGTGCAGGATAAGGGAAGGGCAGTGGGGGAGACGGCCACGCAGGTCAGTACGGGGGACTCCGGGTGGGGGTGCAGATAAGGGAAGGGCAGTGGGGGAGACAGCCACGCAGGTCAGTACGGGGGACTCCGGGTGGGGGTGCAGGAGGGAGGGAAGGGCAGTGGGGGAGACGGCCACGCAGGTCAGTACGGGGACTCCGGGTGGGGGTGCAGGATAAGGGAAGGGCAGTGGGGGAGACGGCCACGCAGGTCAGTACGGGGGACTCCGGGTGGGGGTGCAGGATAAGGGAAGGGCAGTGGGGGAGACGGCCACGCAGGTCAGTACGGGGGACTCCGGGTGGGGGTGCAGGATAAGGGAAGGGCAGTGGGGGAGACGGCCACGCAGGTCAGTACGGGGGACTCCGGGTGGGGGTGCAGGATAAGGGAAGGGCAGTGGGGGAGACGGCCACGCAGGTCAGTACGGGGGACTCCGGGTGGGGGTGCAGGATAAGGGAAGGGCAGTGGAGGAGACGGCCACGCAGGTCAGTACGGGGGACTCCGGGTGGGGGTGCAGATAAGGGAAGGGCAGTGGGGGAGACGGCCACGCAGGTCAGTACGGGGAACTCCGGGTGGGGGTGCAGATAAGGGAAGGGCAGTGGGGGAGACGGCCACGCAGGTCAGTACGGGGGACTCCGGGTGGGGGTGCAGGATAAGGGAAGGGCAGTGGGGGAGACGGCCACGCAGGTCAGTACGGGGACTCCGGGTGGGGGTGCAGGATAAGGGAAGGGCAGTGGGGGAGACGGCCACGCAGGTCAGTATGGGGGACTCCGGGTGGGGGTGCAGGATAAGGGAAGGGCAGTGGGGGAGACGGCCACGCAGGTCAGTACGGGGGACTCCGGGTGGGGGTGCAGGAGGGAGGGAAGGGCAGTGGGGGAGACGGCCACGCAGGTCAGTACGGGGACTCCGGGTGGGGGTGCAGGAGGGAGGGAAGGGCAGTGGGGGAGACGGCCACGCAGGTCAGTACGGGGACTCCGGGTGGGGGTGCAGGAGGGAGCGAAGGGCAGTGGGGGAGACGGCCACGCAGGTCAGTACGGGGGACTCCGGGTGGGGGTGCAGGATAAGGGAAGGGCAGTGGGGGAGACAGCCACGCAGGTCAGTACGGGGGACTCCGGGTGGGGGTGCAGATAAGGGAAGGGCAGTGGGGGAGACAGCCACGCAGGTCAGTACGGGGGACTCCGGGTGGGGGTGCAGGAGGGAGGGAAGGGCAGTGGGGGAGACGGCCACGCAGGTCAGTACGGGGGACTCCGGGTGGGGGTGCAGGAGGGAGGGAAGGGCAGTGGGGGAGACGGCCACGCAGGTCAGTACGGGGGACTCCGGGTGGGGGTGCAGGAGGGAGGGAAGGGCAGTGGGGGAGACGGCCACGCAGGTCAGTACGGGGGACTCCGGGTGGGGGTGCAGGAGGGAGGGAAGGGCAGTGGGGGAGACGGCCACGCAGGTCAGTACGGGGGACTCCGGGTGGGGGTGCAGGAGGGAGGGAAGGGCAGTGGGGGAGACGGCCACGCAGGTCAGTACGGGGACTCCGGGTGGGGGTGCAGGATAAGGGAAGGGCAGTGGGGGAGACGGCCACGCAGGTCAGTACGGGGACTCCGGGTGGGGGTGCAGGAGGGAGGGAAGGGCAGTGGGGGAGACGGCCACGCAGGTCAGTACGGGGACTCCGGGTGGGGGTGCAGGAGGGAGGGAAGGGCAGTGGGGGAGACGGCCACGCAGGTCAGTACGGGGGACTCCGGGTGGGGGTGCAGGAGGGAGGGAAGGGCAGTGGGGGAGACGGCCACGCAGGTCAGTACGGGGGACTCCGGGTGGGGGTGCAGGATAAGGGAAGGGCAGTGGGGGAGACGGCCACGCAGGTCAGTACGGGGGACTCCGGGTGGGGGTGCAGGATAAGGGAAGGGCAGTGGGGGAGACGGCCACGCAGGTCAGTACGGGGGACTCCGGGTGGGGGTGCAGGAGGGAGGGAAGGGCAGTGGGGGAGACGGCCACGCAGGTCAGTACGGGGGACTCCGGGTGGGGGTGCAGGAGGGAGGGAAGGGCAGTGGGGGAGATGGCCACGCAGGTCAGTACGGGGACTCCGGGTGGGGGTGCAGGATAAGGGAAGGGCAGTGGGGGAGACGGCCACGCAGGTCAGTACGGGGGACTCCGGGTGGGGGTGCAGGAGGGAGGGAAGGGCAGTGGGGGAGACGGCCACGCAGGTCAGTACGGGGGACTCCGGGTGGGGGTGCAGGAGGGAGGGAAGGGCAGTGGGGGAGATGGCCACGCAGGTCAGTACGGGGACTCCGGGTGGGGGTGCAGGATAAGGGAAGGGCAGTGGGGGAGACAGCCACGCAGGTCAGTACGGGGGACTCCGGGTGGGGGTGCAGGATAAGGGAAGGGCAGTGGGGGAGACGGCCACGCAGGTCAGTACGGGGGACTCCGGGTGGGGGTGCAGGAGGGAGGGAAGGGCAGTGGGGGAGACGGCCACGCAGGTCAGTACGGGGGACTCCGGGTGGGGGTGCAGGATAAGGGAAGGGCAGTGGGGGAGACGGCCACGCAGGTCAGTACGGGGGACTCCGGGTGGGGGTGCAGGAGGGAGGGAAGGGCAGTGGGGGAGACGGCCACGCAGGTCAGTACGGGGGACTCCGGGTGGGGGTGCAGGAGGGAGGGAAGGGCAGTGGGGGAGACGGCCACGCAGGTCAGTACGGGGGACTCCGGGTGGGGGTGCAGGATAAGGGAAGGGCAGTGGGGGAGACGGCCACGCAGGTCAGTACGGGGGACTCCGGGTGGGGGTGCAGGATAAGGGAAGGGCAGTGGGGGAGACGGCCACGCAGGTCAGTACGGGGGACTCCGGGTGGGGGTGCAGGAGGGAGGGAAGGGCAGTGGGGGAGACGGCCACGCAGGTCAGTACGGGGGACTCCGGGTGGGGGTGCAGGAGGGAGGGAAGGGCAGTGGGGGAGACGGCCACGCAGGTCAGTACGGGGGACTCCGGGTGGGGGTGCAGGAGGGAGGGAAGGGCAGTGGGGGAGACGGCCACGCAGGTCAGTATGGGGACTCCGGGTGGGGGTGCAGGAGGGAGGGAAGGGCAGTGGGGGAGACGGCCACGCAGGTCAGTACGGGGGACTCCGGGTGGGGGTGCAGGATAAGGGAAGGGCAGTGGGGGAGACGGCCACGCAGGTCAGTATGGGGGACTCCGGGTGGGGGTGCAGGATAAGGGAAGGGCAGTGGGGGAGACGGCCACGCAGGTCAGTACGGGGGACTCCGGGTGGGGGTGCAGGATAAGGGAAGGGCAGTGGGGGAGACGGCCACGCAGGTCAGTACGGGGGACTCCGGGTGGGGGTGCAGGAGGGAGGGAAGGGCAGTGGGGGAGACGGCCACGCAGGTCAGTACGGGGGACTCCGGGTGGGGGTGCAGGATAAGGGAAGGGCAGTGGGGGAGACGGCCACGCAGGTCAGTACGGGGGACTCCGGGTGGGGGTGCAGGAGGGAGGGAAGGGCAGTGGGGGAGACGGCCACGCAGGTCAGTACGGGGGACTCCGGGTGGGGGTGCAGGAGGGAGGGAAGGGCAGTGGGGGAGACGGCCACGCAGGTCAGTACGGGGACTCCGGGTGGGGGTGCAGGAGGGAGGGAAGGGCAGTGGGGGAGACGGCCACGCAGGTCAGTACGGGGGACTCCGGGTGGGGGTGCAGGATAAGGGAAGGGCAATGGGGGAGACGGCCACGCAGGTCAGTACGGGGGACTCCGGGTGGGGGTGCAGGAGGGAGGGAAGGGCAGTGGGGGAGACGGCCACGCAGGTCAGTACGGGGGACTCCGGGTGGGGGTGCAGGAGGGAGGGAAGGGCAGTGGGGGAGACGGCCACGCAGGTCAGTACGGGGGACTCCGGGTGGGGGTGCAGGATAAGGGAAGGGCAGTGGGGGAGACGGCCACGCAGGTCAGTACGGGGGACTCCGGGTGGGGGTGCAGATAAGGGAAGGGCAGTGGGGGAGACGGCCACGCAGGTCAGTACGGGGACTCCGGGTGGGGGTGCAGGATAAGGGAAGGGCAGTGGGGGAGACGGCCACGCAGGTCAGTACGGGGGACTCCGGGTGGGGGTGCAGGAGGGAGGGAAGGGCAGTGGGGGAGACGGCCACGCAGGTCAGTACGGGGGACTCCGGGTGGGGGTGCAGGATAAGGGAAGGGCAGTGGAGGAGACAGCCACGCAGGTCAGTACGGGGGACTCCGGGTGGGGGTGCAGGATAAGGGAAGGGCAGTGGGGGAGACGGCCACGCAGGTCAGTACGGGGGACTCCGGGTGGGGGTGCAGATAAGGGAAGGGCAGTGGGGGAGACGGCCACGCAGGTCAGTACGGGGACTCCGGGTGGGGGTGCAGGAGGGAGGGAAGGGCAGTGGGGGAGACGGCCACGCAGGTCAGTACGGGGACTCCGGGTGGGGGTGCAGATAAGGGAAGGGCAGTGGGGGAGACGGCCACGCAGGTCAGTACGGGGACTCCGGGTGGGGGTGCAGGAGGGAGGGAAGGGC